>NC_068276.1:39503145-39836895 GCF_025860055.1 Xyrauchen texanus
TCATTTAAACTTAAAAATACAGAATATTCAGAATCTGATTCAATCTTAAATCTTAGAATGTCTGATCATTAATTCAGACATCTCTGGTTTCTGCCTGATCTAAAGAACGGAATGAGGTCTAAACATGTCCTCACTTCCTAAACCTAAGCTGTTCACTGTCAAACATGCATACTTTATTTTTACTATATTACACACTGTAACACGTCACACTTTACGTCTTTAACATAATTTTTTATTTGAAAATAACTGTAAGAATCTGCATTTTTCTAGTTATATGCAGCCAAATTTAAAGTGGCAGCCATGCTAGATTTTGTGTTCCATTCACTACCATTTATATGCATGTATATACTGAGTATATCCTGAGTATATGTGTAGAATTTTCATCTTCAACAGTGCACTGATCAGCATATTTGCTTAGCGAAATGATTTTTGACCAATAGAGGATCTATAGATCACAGATTGACCTCTTGGCTGAAAATCCAAAATAGGGAAAGCTCTTATTTTGGCAGCTTTGATTTATGAGCATTTGACATAATTAAAACCCATTCACTTCCATTGTAAATCCCTCACAGTAACCTCGATTTTTCCTTTTTTCAAAGAAAAGGAGGAACGGGGTTGAAATACATTTTTGCGCTAATCAACATTATGCCACAAATGCTGTCGATTGAGCTTAAAGGAATAGTTCACCCAAAATTACAATTCTTTCATCAGTTACTCACCCTCATGCCATCCTAGATGTGTATGACTTTCTTTCATCTGCTGAACTCAAATGGAGATTTTTAGAAGAACATCCCAACTCAGTTCCATGCAATACAAGTGAATGGGTGCCAACATTTTGAAGCTCCAAAATCCACATTTGGGGAACATAAAAGTACTCCAGAAGACTCCAGTAGTATAATCAATGTCTTCTGAAGCGATATGATAGGTGTGGGTGAGAATCAAATAAATATTTAAGTCCTTTTTCTTTTACTATGAATTCTCCTCTTTGCTCAGTCTTGCTGTGTCTCATTTTGAAGGTTGTGTGCTAGCTAGGATGCATCCTTTGAAGGCTGCAGTATACAGAGCGTCCTCCTTTAAACAAGCCTCGTTTAAACAAGACGGCCTTTGTTGAACAAATGGAAACAGAACTTATCATTGTTGCTATAACAGCACACCACTCTTTAACAAGTGCGAGCACTTTGAGTGAGAAGAGAACAAAGTACCTTTGGAAGGGAATGTATAAGGTAAGTTTTAGGTGAGATATAATGATGCAGTGAGAAAATAAAAATAGATTTTACAGGTGTACTTTTAGTCTATAATACTTTATTGTAATTATAAATTACTTTAATTATACATATTATATACACTGCATGCACAATTATTAGGCGAGTATTATTATTAAGTGAGTATTCTGATCTTATCATTATTTCCATGCACATTTTCCAACTCCAAACCATATAAACTTGAATGCTTATTGGATTCAATAATTTTCAGGTGATATGTATTTGTTTAATGATGGAGGGTGTGGGGAAAGTGATTAACACCTTATATCAAGGTGTGCATAATTATTAGACAGCTTCATTACCTCAGGTAAAAGGGGCCAAAAAAAGAGATTTAACTGACACTGAAATGTAAACATTTTTAAAATGCCTTCCAGATGGATGTAAAACTTTTGAAATACCTATTGAGGCGTGACCGCCAGACAATCAAACGTTTTGTTGCAAATAGTCAACTGGGGCGCAAAAAACACATGGAGAAGAAAAGGCTCAAATTAACTGCAAAAGACTTATTACTTATTAAATCATTAAACGTGAAGCTACCAGGAACCCATTATACTCCAGTACCACCATATTCCAGAACTGCAACCTACCTGGAGTGTCCAGTGGTCCAAGTGTCTAGTGCTCAGAGACATGACCAAGGTCAAGAAGGCTGGAACACAACCATCACTGAATAAGATTCACAAATTGAAGCTTCAAGATTGGGGAAAGAAATACCTGAAGACAGATTTTTCAAAGGTTTTATGGACAAATGAATTGAGAGTGACTCTTGATATACCAGATGGATAGGCCCGTGGCTGGATCACTAATAGACACATGGCACCACTACAGTAAGGCACCAGCAAGGTGGAAGAGGGGTACTGCTATGGGCTGCTGTCATTAAAGATGAGGTAGTTGGACATTTTCGAGTTGAAGTTGGACTGACACTCAATTCACAAACCTACTGCCTGTTTCTAGAAAGTACTTTCTTCAAGCAGTGGTGCATGAAGAAGTCCTCAGCATTCAAGAAGGCCATGATCTTTATGCAGGACAATGCTCCATCACATGCATCCAAGTACTCCACTGCTTGGCTAGCCAGCAAGGGCCTCATAGGTGCCCAAATAATGACTTGGCCCCTTCCTCACTTGACTTAAATCTTATTGAGAACGTCTGGGTCCTGAGGGACGACAATACCCCTTTTTGAACAGCCTCTTTGAGAGGCTGTGGTTGCTGCTTCGAAGGTTGATCGTGAACAGATCAATAAACTTACAGTCTCCATGCAACCATCTAGTGAGATACTTCAACTTGGGAATTAACATTACTTGCATTTGAGCATCATATTTTTGGGCAAATTGGCATATTTATTTTAGTCAAATAATTTCTGTTGAAGAAAAGAATTGTGGGTTGTGATTGCCCATGATGGATACACCTCATGCATGCTCTGAATTCCTGTGAAAGAAGGTTACATTCAAAGGCTGCATTTGGAGTCCTACTCTCTTTTCTGAAACAAGACAGTCACGATGACTTATGTGGCTGACAAATGCAATCTCCGGAGAACGCAGTCTTTGAAATGAGACAGCTTTTATCTCCACTTCAGTTTCACTTTCACATTCTTCTTCTGTCTTTGATGATTCACAGTCTTAAAGCATATCGCCCCTACTGGGCAGAGAGGAGACTTTATGTAAAAATGACTTAAATATTGATCTGTTTCTCAATATCATATTCTGTCTGAACACATGGATTTAACCACTGGCGTCATATGGATTACTTTTCAGAATAAGATTGACCTTTATTGCCAAATATGCTTACACATACAAGGAATTTGTCTTGGTGACAGAAGCTTCCAGTGCACAAACAATACTACTACTACTACCACAAATAATAATAATAATAAAAAATAGATTAAAAATAAAAAGTAAATATAAAATAGAAGTATATATAGAAATACATGATAAGACACACACACACACATACACAATGTCGTGGAGGTGCTTTGCTGCAGGAGGGACTGGTGCACTACACAAAATAGTTGACATCATGAGGAAAGAAAATGATATGTATAAATGGACAATGACCCCAAGCATACTTCCAAAGTTGTGGCAAAATGGCTTAAGGACAACAAAGTCAAGGTATTGGAGTGGCCATCATAAAGCCTTAACCTCAATCTGATAGAAAATGTGTGGGTAGAACTGAAAAAGCATGTGCAAGCAATGATGCCTACAAACCTGACTCAGTTACACCAGTTTTGTCTGGAGGACTGGTCCAAATTCCAGCAACTTATTGTGAGAAGCTTGTGGAAGGCTGCCTAAAACATTTGACCCAAGTTAAACAAAAGCAATCCTACCAAATACACTAAAAACCCTAACACTAATGTTAGTGTATGTACATAAGAGTATGTAAACTTTGTACCCACTGGGGATGTGATGAAAGAAATAAAAGCTGAAATAAATAATTCTCTCTACTATTATCCTGACATTTCACATTCTTTTTTTGATCCCCCTTTCCCCCAATTTGGAATGCCGAATTCCCACTATGTAGTCGGCCCTCGGGGTGGCATAGTTACTCACCTCAATCTGGGTGGTGGAGTTGCCTCCGCTTCTGAGACAGTCAATCTGCTCATTTTATCACGCGGCTCATCGTGCATGACACCACAGAGACTCCCCATGTGGAGGCTCATACTATTCTCCACGATCCACACACAACTTACCATGCACCCCATTGAGAGCGAGAACCACTAATTGTGACCACGAGGAGGTTATCCCATGTGATTCTACCATCCCTAGCAACCAGGACAATTTGGATGCTCAGGAGACCTGTCTGGAGTCACTCAGCACACTCTGGATTCCAACTCTCAAATCTAGCAGTGGTAGTCAGCATCAATATTCACTGAGCTACCCAGGTCCCAATGGGACCTGTTTTAATTGTTCATAAAATTGATAGCCTGAGGGAAAAAACTGTTCCTGTGCCTGACCGTAAAAGGTAAAAGTTCAAAAAGATAGTAGGCTGTGTGAGTGGGGTCCAGAGTGATTTTTCCAGCCCTTTTCCTTACTCTGGAAGTGTACAGTTCATGAGGGGAGGGCAGGGGGCAACCAATAATCCGCTCAGTAGCCCGAACTGTCCATTGTAGTCTTCTGATGTCTGATTTCATAGCTGAACCAAACCAGACAGTTATTGAAGTGCAGAGGACAGACTCAATGACTGCTGAGTAGAACTGTATCAGCAGCGCCTCTGGCAGGTTGAACTTCCTCAGCTTGCGAAGGAAGTACAACCTTTGTTGGGCCTTTTTCACAATGGAGTCAATGTGGGTCTCCCACTTCAGGTCCTGTGAGATGGTAGAGCCCAGGATCCTGAATTACTCCACTGCTGCCAAAGTGCGGTTCAGAATGGTGAGTGGGGTCAATACTGGGGTGTTCCTCATAAAGTCCACTGCCATCTTTTTTTGAGCGTGTTCGGCTCCAGATTGTTTTGACTGCACCAGTGAGCCAGCTGTTCAACCTCCCTTAAGTTTGCAGACTCATCATCATCTTGGATGAGGCCGATGACAGTAGTGTCATCTGCAAACTTCAGGAGCTTGACAGAGGGGTCATTTGCAGTGCAGTTGTTGTTATAGAGGGAGAAGAGTAGTGTGGAAAGCACACATCCCTGGGGGCATCAGTGCTGATTGTACAGGTGATGGAAGTGAATTCCCTAGACTCACTAGCTGCTGCCTGTGCGTCAGATAGCTGGTGATCCACTGACAGATAGATGTGGGAACAGAGAATTTATGTAATTTAGTCCGGAGAATAGCTGGGATGATGGTGTTGAAAGCCTAACTGAAGTCCATAAAAAGGATCCTTGCATATGTCCCTGGTCTGTCCAGATATTGCAGGATATGATGCAATCCCATGTTTACTGCGTCATCCACAGACCTGTTTCCTCAATAAACAAATTGAAGGGGCCAACACCAGTCTCCCAAATGACTTCATGACCACAGATGTCAGAGCAATGGGTGTGCAGTCATTAGGTCCTGTGATTTTTTTTTTTTTTGTTTGAGACAGGAATTATTGAGGAGAGTTTTAAGCAGCAGGTAACTTCACACTGCTCCTGTGATCTGTTGAAGATCTGCGTGAAGATGGGGGCCATCTGGTCAGCACAGGATTTTAGCAAGTGGGATTTTAGCAAAAATATAATCTGGGTCCTGTGCTTTCCATGTTTTTTGTTTCTGGAAGACATGGCACACCTCCTCTTCACAAATAATAAGTGCAGATTGAGTAGCATGAGGGGGGAGGAGGGATGTTCCAGGAGGTGTTGATTTTTGTATTAAGTGAAGGTCAGAGCGGGTGTGGGGTGTGAAACTGGGCCTTTCAAATCTGCAGTAAAACACATTCAAGTCATCAGTCAGTTGTTGGTTCCCTACAGTGTTGGGGAATGGTGTCTTGTTGTTAGAAATGTCTTTCAGGCCTCTCCAAATGTTGGCACCCATTCACTTCCATTGTGAGGACCTACAGAGCTGACATATTCTTTTACAAACTTTTAATTTGTGTTCTGCAGAAGAAATTCATACATGGCTGGGATGTCATGAGGGTGAGTAAATCATGAGAGAATTTTCATTTTTGGGTGAACTGTCCCTTTAACTTGTACCGAAACATTCCAATAATACCCTTTTCCGTTTTTAAGGCACAGCAAACGTGCCTTCCATTTAATATTGGGCTCATCAGTTTGTAAACTATAACTAATGTGCTAAAAATATAGATCACTAAAACATTCTGTAAATCTCCATTTCACAGCCACTGTCTTAGTACAAGTCTTTGTAATATCTTAAGCAACCATGTATTAATTATAATGGGGTTTTTTTGGTTGAGAAAATGCTTAACATGAAATAGTGTAGGCTATTTCTCCTTAGATCACAGTGTTGTAGGTTTGGCAGTATAGTGTTTATCAAAAAGGAAATGTAAGAAAATCACACGAAGTGTTTTTACTAAACATGTTCTGTACTTTTGAATTAAAAGTGCATAATTTGTTCTCACGGTCATTTAGCAGAGTCTCTCTTTCTTGCAGTACAAGCACTTACATAAACAATGCAATGTAATGTCATATCATGAATGTCATGACTTTTTGGAATCACAATGGTGGGAAACAATTATCATGCACTCAAATGCTATTACAGTCAGGACCACTTCCATCAGACTTGAATTCAATGAAGCATCTGTTGGTGTTGGCGGTATGGTTCCGTTCTGCATGGCTGGAGCATGGACAGCAGCAAATAAAACACCCCAGGGGTAACAGAACTGAACCAGTGGAATTTGTACAAAATTGTACCATTTTTCTTCCACATTCTGATAGAGCAACATGGTATGATTGATCATTTGCATAACACAGATTAGATTGACATTTGATAGAATTCCAAATATAAAAAAACTGGTAAATCAAGAACAAGCAGCAAACACATTCAAGATAAGACTTAAAATGGTCAGACTTAAATTACAAAGAGCAACGAATAATAAAACAGATGTTGAGATAACTAAATACAAATCTCTTTTACAAGAAGTGGAGCTGGGGATGGAGCTTAAGAGTGGACTTAAAAAGTCTACTTTCACACATTTAATATACCAAAAACATTCAAAAGGAGATATTTGAGTCAGATAATGCAAAAAAGGTTTTATTCTGGGTTACAGATCGCAAAATTATACTGAACCAATCAGCTATGTGTAAAGTGACATCTCTGATGCAATTATGTCACTCCCCTTTTCAAATTAAAATTAAAGTGAACTTCATAAGGAAATATATATCCATCCATCCATCCATCCATCGTCAACCGCTTATCCTGTGTACAGGGTCACGGGGGGCTGGAGCCTATCCCAGCTAACATTGGGCGAAAGGCGGGGGACACCCTGGACAGGTCGCCAGTCCATCGCAGGGCCACACATAGACAGACACACACTCACACTCACCTCCACATCCACATCCACACCTAGGGCAATTTTTTGGAGACACCAATTAACCTAGCCTGCATGTCTTTTGGATGGTGGGAGGAAGCCGGAGTACCCGGAGAGAACCCACGCAGACACAGGGAGAACATGCAAACTCCACACAGAAAGGCCAGGGCAACCAGGGTTTGAACCCACAACCTTCTTGCTGTGAGGCAACAGTGCTAAACGCTGCACCACCGTGCCGCCCTGGAAATATATATATTAAATGACAGATATTAAGATATTATATTATATTGTAGACTATCACACAGTGACATGGCTTTTATATAAAAGCCTTTACATTTTTACACATTTATTACTGTGCTCTCTGGAATGCTCAATTCTGATTGGTCAATGGTGCCATCCAGCATTCAGATATTGCTATGTAACAACCACACATCTGGGGATTAAGACATATCAGACCGCTCATCCGGGTTCTGCTAGCCATCTCCCCTGTTTCTCGGCTCACTGTGCAATCTATACATAAAATAATTCAACTCAAATCAATGTTTCATGTGCATTTATTTATTTATTAGGCAAGTAATAGGCTGTATTTGTAATAGGCTGAATTTTGAGGAATCAAAATTCCATTTTTACAAAAGTAAACACCAACAGATCTATTTCAATAACTAGCGTTTTCAATATTTTCTGTCCATGTATTTATTTATTTGCTTTAGTAGCTGTGCAATAAGTGGGATAATGGTCAGTCAGCCAGATGTTATTGCAAAATAAACCCCTTCAGGGTGATACAAGATTCATCCTGATCACCCTGTCAGGGTTTATTGGGCGATATAATTAATTTATACATTATTTTCAGTTTTTTCTTTTGCAACAGCAGCTGTGTTTCTTGTGTGAATTTTCAAGTTCTTCATATTTTCATAATGCTCTCTTAAACTTCAGCAGAGACTTAACCACACTGAATTTTCATGAGAAGTAAATCACACCAACTCTCTCCAAGCTTCACATTTACATTTACGCATTTGGCAGACGCTTTTATCCAAAGCGACTTACAGTGCACTTATTACAGGGACAATCCCCCCGGAGCAACCTGGAGTTAAGTGCCTTGCTCAAGGACACAATGGTGGTGGCTGTGGGGATCAAACCAGCAACCTTCTGATTAACAGTTATGTGCTTTAGCCCACTACACCACCACCACTCCTACCACTTCACCACTTCACGCATTGGCTGTTCATGGCAAACATCACTCATTCATGTGTACAAGCTACAGGGTTAACCACGAACTCAGTATCAAACTCAGAGTTGACAGAGAACATTTATAGCAAGCATCTTGAGATTGCCGAACCTGATCTAAACCGGTTTGGCTCTATCTGGTTTTGTCAACCTGATACTTGCTTGGAAATTCTGAATAAGTTCAACTAGCTTTGTGCAATAGGCCACAGGAGGTGGCTGATATAAATGAGATGTTCTTTGTTTCCATCCAGCGTGTCCATGGTGAGAAACAAAAAATTACATTGTGCAAAAGTGGTATTGTTATGTCAATTAACATAAGTGAGGTGTTAAGTGAGGTGTTGATCTTGACACACGTAACATGCCTGAATTGATGCTACACTTAATATTTTTTACCAAATTGTGCTGCTTTTTATGGAAAGAATGACAGAAGACTACCACTGATTATCATTGATCTTACTTGATCCGTCCCCGAGCCACTTCTGTCAAGTGTAGTATCCGCATAAAGCAACAGCTGATATCTCACACAACTCACGCGTACGATGTGTGTATGTGTGAAATGTTCCCAGCAGTATGGGTGTGAGAAAGGGGCAGACTGGCCATAGGGAGAACCGGGACTATTCCTGGTGGGCCAAACACCCAACCCCCCCACCCTCCCACCCAGCTCAAACACTTTTGGGAAACTACCAAACCAAACCCCCTTCCCCCACTTAAATCTTGGGCTGATTTCTCTTCCCAGTCCACCCCTGGTATGAGAGACCAAAATAAAGGACAAAGGAATCCCACGTGGACACAATTTTGTTTGCTTAAATACAGGACGATTCCATATTAAACAGTAAGGTTGGCAACCCTAGTCATGATGGAGGGCAGAACTGGAGGCTGTGTGAGCTGGAGGAACAAGCTCAACTGCTGAGAGAGGCATTACCAACAGTTAATTCTGAATCAGAATGATAATTTTGTGGGGGTAAGTGTCCCATTGTTTATTTGTCCTGTAATTTTAATGGCTAGCTCAGCTCACCTCTCTTAATCTTAAACTCCAGAATGGCTCCCTCAGCAGCCTGCTCAGGCCTGAGATTGGACCAGCCTCCTGGAGTGATCAAAGGCTAGCTTTATCCTCTAGTGTGGTGTAGGTTACAGTGCCATTGACTTTATGGGTGGTCAAAGGGTCAGATGTACATGCAGCCACATAGTAGATAAATCCTTAAGAGCAGCAGGCCCAGAGTCAGCAGATAGGCCGTGATGAATGAGGCGAGTGGGGACGATATCACGTCCACTGCTCTCATGGACCACCATGACTCAGCCACTCAATCCAATGTCTACTTATCTAAACTGAGCATGTGGTGTCCTGAAATTAGAGCTCAGTGATAGAACCCAAAACAAAGTATACAGAAGGTGTAAAGACCCATATACCAGAAGTCAGAAACTGTAGCCACATCCACAATAATGTTTTCGGTAAAAACCATTCATTTGGTATGTTTACAAATCTCGGAATCCATCTTGTTTTTCTCCTCCTAAAATGGAGAAATTTGTAAATGCTCTCAGGTATCGCACACTTTGAAAAACAATGACGTTAAAGGTACACTATGTAATTTTTGGTCCTCTAGCAGTTAAAAAATAAAACTCCATGCATCTTGCGGAAGCACATTATTTTGGTAGTGCCTTGGTGTGGCAGGGTGGAGGGCGGGGCCTGGTCGTGATCCTACGCACCCGGTCCCGTATTAGGCTAATCAAGCCTCCGAGGTATAAAGGTCGAATCCAGGGTGTCGTGAGGGAGAGAGAGATTGTTTACGGACATGTCCGTCATGTGTGTTTATGTTGTCTTTTAAGTTTACCATTAAACTATTATTTATATCGTCAAGCCGGTTCTCACCTCCTCCTTGCCCATCCTTTACACTCGGATTGGATCCTCTGCGTGGATGAATGTGGTTCGATAAACCGGTGTGTTTTTAAATCCTTTCAGATCTCTGAGTTGTCGCCACCTCTGAAAAGCCAAGCCAGTGTTGATTCTGGTTGTATTACAAACTCTGTGACTTTTCCTTTTTGCTTGTAAACTCTGCTCTGTTCAGGGTTTCTTTGTCTTTACAAAGTGATTCCCTGGATGTATGCCATTTGAATGAACCATGGTCAATTTTTCTTGTTCGTTGTGACAACAAACTTTCAGCATTAGCTACTCACACCATACATGCACAACAGCAGCCGGATCTTATTTTCTCTGTGAATGGATATGACAACATGCATGGGCAAATGACATATGTATGAAATTTCCCATGAAATCCGTCCCGACAGCTCTAAAATATTTACAATATAATATCATTATTATAGGCTTATCAAAGTGTATTTGGGTAAAGTAAATACATGGTTTGGAAGATAATTTTTTTGCACTCTCTCATTAATAACATTTTTGTTATTTTTTAACAAAAAAAAAGTTACATAGTGCAGCTTTAAGAAAGCAAAAACGTATTACTGTGGAGTGTGGACTTGGCCTCAATGAGCGTGTTTACATGCACGATCTTACACTGATTATGATTAATAAGTAAATGTAAATGCTTGAAATTGTTTTCTTTAATCAGGGTAAGGTCATGCGTAAATACATCATAAATTTATCAGCAAAAAACAATAGGCATGAGTATATTTTTAGACAGGTAAACAGGTAGAAGATTAAAATCACAATATTGCCCATGCTGAGCAGCACAGCAATATTAGATGTTTTACTATTTAAATCCTCCTGCCTCGTCTTGCCAGACAGCAAAATTATTCCTTACATGTAAGAATCTGTATCAGACTGTACATTACTGTATGTGTGTAGACAAATGCTGATTATTTTCATATTAATATGGACTTTCTCGTGTCTCACCAGGCTGTACAATTACAGTAATTGGAGATCTACGCAACATGTATATATGCTCTGTATGCTGTTCGACACTGGGTAAAATGAGCCGCAGGCACTTTATCTTTATCTAGATTATTGTATTTTGAGTGTCGTGTTGCCACTCCTTAGCCCCAGGCTCTCTCTGCTCATTGTGGTAAGTCAAGGAAGAGGCTTCCGAACAAATTATGGCCTGTTCCTCCAACCTCTCCATTCTTGCAATATTTATATATCTGCACATGGGGGAAAATAACCAAAACAACAATATTTAGGCTGCAATTACGGGAGAGCAAAATTCTATGTCTGACAGTGGATGAAGGATGATTTCATTTGGTCAGACACACCACTCAGATGATTATTCATCCACAGACCACCACACTAAAAATAAAGTGAGCCCGGTCTGTTTGCTCACTGCAAACAAGGACACAATGGAAGCTCACTGTGAGGTCTAGGCTAATGCTCTTAAACTTGCATAAATCAGACGTTAATAGGACGTGAAGTGTTTACTGCTTCAAGAAATTTGAGAGCTTTTTTACAATAAATAAACATTGACTTTTAAAGGAGTGAGTACAGTAACAAAATAAAAAAGAGCTTATAATGTAGATATGCTCAGTAATTCTGTGTTACAGTTTGTTTGTGTGTGTGTGTGTGTGTGTGTGTGTGTGTGTGTGTGTGTGTGTGTGATCAGAGTCAGACTTCCAGGTGCCTCCTCTCTCACAAATGATCTTCCTCTTACTTAAAGCCTGAAGGGCTAAAGCCCACCTGTGGTGATACCTTACACAGGTTCTTTTTTTCAGACAGAAACAGCATGGCATCAAAGTCCTTGTCTCTACATCAAAAACCACAAGATTTCCGTTCTCTCTACATACATTTATCTTTTTCTGTTAATATATTGCATCGTGAATTGGAAGAGAATGGGGGGTTCGCCGATAGAGCCATATACTGTATTTGGAAAAAAAATAAAATAATCAAAACACAAAACAAAGAAAAAACAAGAAACAAAAACAAACAAGCACAAAACAAAACAGGTTATTGCCTCATTAATTGTTCAGACAGGACTAGTTTTACATCAGGACGTACGTGAATTTGGTGTTTCATAGACATAAGCCCTATTCGGACGCAAGTTATTTTACATTGGAACGTGAGGTAATTCAGCATTTACAGGGGGTAGTTAGTGATTTTATTACCATCCGTACCCGTAAAGTCTGTGTTTTTATCCCACCTTCTGCGAGAAAATCCCCGGCCAAACTTACTACTGTTTTTTTTACAAACACCAAGGTAATGTGGTAATTTAATTAGTGTCCGAATCTACATCTCTGAGTTTATAATCCAAAAGCCATTTTGGAAATCTTTTTTGATCACTGCTAAGTGCTGTATGTTCGCTCTGCATGTGGTAACAGCTCTGGCAGTAATGGACAGTTGTAAATAAAATGACGTCTCCGCTCCAAAACAGTGAGTGGGAACTCTTAAGTAGAAGGGAAAGAAAAACGAGAGTCAGATCATGTTAAGTTTTGAAATGGTCCATTATTATGGGAGCAATGTAATAACATTTTTATATATATCACATTTTAATGTAGAAACATTTACATGATCATTTATGCATTTGGCAGACACTTTTATCTAAAGCGACTTTCAGTGCACTTATTACAGGGACAATCCCCCCAGAGCAACCTGGAGTTAAGTGCCTTAACCAAGGACACAATAGTGGTGGCTGTGGGGATCAAACCAGCAACATTCTGCTTACCAGTTCTGTGCTTTAGACCACTACGCCACCACCACTCCTTATGTTTACGAAATACATTTATACATAGGGTTTGCATGACTAATTGTTTATACAGGTTGAGTAGTCCCAGAAAAGTTGCCGGGTTAATGTCTATCTTATTTAATTTAGTTTAATTTCCACCTCCACTTTTTAAACACTGACAGATAATTCCAAATGATGTCTGACATTTTGATAGAAAAAACATGAGATATCTATTTTTACCAAATCTTTACTGTTCTTGATAAGTGTGGCTTCTATCTCTCCTCGCGTGCATTTAGGAGAGAGTGCACAAGCGGCACAACTAAGGTGATGTGGGTGATGAAACATGTGTACCCCCATTGACAGATTTATTTGGCTGCAATGGTGAAAGTCTTGTCCCTACAGATTCTTGATTCGTTTAATTGCTCTTCGCAAGAATTTTGGCTTGCTCCATATGTGAAAATGTTCACTGTAAATGTTTGCAGCATTTTCCAGCACAGTTCCCTCATGCTTTAAAAAGGCTATTTTCACTTTAGCGTAATTCCAAAATTATTTAAATGCAAATACAGAGGGTAGATTTTGGATTGATGAATTTTCCATATAACAAGCGCAACTGAAATCATGTGAAAATTCCAGAGCAAATTACCTACTGTTTTTCCATTAACTCAAGGGTACTCTGAGAAATCTAAACCCTGCATGCGAGTGTCTCGTGTATTTTGACCTACATGATACACAGACTGTGATGACGTGTTTCTGCCTTATTTAGCAGCATAAATCTAGCAATTCTTTTTTTTACATTTTTAGTGTAAGTTGATAACATTATGCTTTGTGTTATATTACCCTGGAATTAGTTTAAAAAAAAAATATTACCACAGCTGTGATGGGGTGTCAATTACAGCTGCTGAGAGAGTGACCGTAAATGTATTAATCTTCTCCCATCTGTCTTAATCCACCGCTCTCAATTATTATTTTTGTTTTCCGGAAAGTCATCCAAATGTAATTTTTCTATTGCTCTTTGCACAAATGGTTAAGTGAAAATAATATTTGCTGTGGTCTCCCATTCACCACTGTTTACCCTGCAATCTTTTTTGCAAAGATTTTTTGCCATCTGTCGAAAAAATAAGACAATAAAATAATTAAGGAGAGTCAAATCACGGAAACTGCTAAGACTGACCACTGTAATATCAGCATCAGGTTGGATACTCACCATAATATCTCATCTTAATTATATATAATTATAAAATCACAAATAAATGTTGTTTTATATCAGTGGGTTTACTTCTATAAAGTTTATTTTAATAGGCTTTTTTTTTAATTAGTCATTTATAATGTATAATTAATACATTCAAATTAATATTTACATAATCATTTAAATGTATTTTAAAAATGATAAGTAATTTTAAATGTAAACAATTAAAAGTTTAAAAGATGCATGAATTTTATTTCCTAAATTAATTCAGTGTGTTCAACCTTCTGTAACACCCACAAATAGAAAACAGACACTTCCTCCCCTGTAATAAACACAGATATTTTAGTCCCGTCTGAATCGGTACATGAAATCACAGATGTAGGGTTATAACTATTGTAACTCAGACATCATTTAGAAAACTAATCCTGTCCGAATAGGGGTTTTGTTGTAAATATTATAATAATGCAAAGCCTGCTTGCTGTCTTTTAGACCACTTTACTGGATGTATTCAGTAAAGCCCATCATGGAAATTAGGCACTTAAGGTATAGGGTCAGGCTTTTAAGAGGGGAGGGAAGAGGGGGTTCAATCCCAGATTAAACAGTCACTAGCAAGTCTTATCTGATGTTGGGGCATTGTTTAATACACACAGTATATGAGTCTTTTTTTCTCATGTCTCTTTGCTAAGTAAACCCTTTGCATCTGCACAGACATACAACTGCACATGCATGCAAGCTTACACTCAGTACACAAAAAAATATGCAAACAGATTACAAAACAGAGTTAGAAATATATAAAAGCACTCATACCAAAACACCGTCTCTATAAACATGTATCAATTATTTGTATTTACATTAATGTATTGAGATGATCATTGCTGATAATATTTGAGATATTCATTTTCTTTGCCCTGAATGTCATGGAGCTTCACTGACAATGTCAAGTAGTTTTTCTAAAACTGGGATGCATTTCAATGTTACCACTATGAAATATGATTAGACAGTTAAATACATTTTGGGTGCAACTGTCACTCAAAGGTGTACTGATTTACTGTACATCATGGATTATGACCTCTCCAGTCAACATCCTTGTCTGGATTCCAAATTAACTGAGTTTGTAAATCAACACACAACGAGCCTGTAACCCGCACACACACACACACACACACACAAGTAGAGACAGTCACAATGACGGATGAAAATTGCTTTATTAAATTAAAGCAGTCCGGGCAAAAGTACAAACAAGGGGTAAATCCGGGAGAGTAGTCGAGGGGAACGAGGGTCAATGTCGGGGTAAACAGGATGAAACAAACACGTAGCAAGAGGGGACTAGAGGGATGGGGAGTTGGCAAGCTAAGAGGTAACAAGTAGGGAGGTCAAAACTAGACGAGACTAGCAGGGGCAAAACTAGACGAGACTAGCAGGGGCATAAACACGGAATCTAAATACATACAATAACCAACACCCGTGAAACGGAAGTGCTGGGTATTTATAGGGGAAGGTGCAGGTGTGAACAATGAAGGTGACGAGAGGAGTGCAGGTGAATCTAATGTGTGGGGATAGGAAGCGCGTGAGTGCAAGTGGTCATAATGTTCAGGCTGGTGCTGCGTGAGAAGCGAGCATGAGTCAGAGGGGAGAGAGTTTACGAGCGAGAGCTCAGTAATAGCAAAAGGAGCGTGAGTGCTCGAGGGAGGAAAAGAGCGCACGCGCTCAAGGGGCGGAGCGAGGGAGCCGGAAGCGAGCATGCTCATGGAGTGTATGGGTGCGTGCTCGAGGAAGCGGAGATGGGGCAGAGGAAAGGGGTTCGTGACAGTACTCCCCTCTGAATAGGACGGCTCCTGACGGCCGCCGGCCGCTGCAGGAGCGCTGAGGGAACAGAACGAGCGTGTGAGCTCGTGGGGACAGAACGAGCGTGAGAGCTCGAGGGGACAGAACGAGCGTGAGAGCTCGAGGGGACAGAACGAGCGTGAGAGCTCGAGGGGAGCAGAACGAGCGTGAGAGCTCGAGGGGGCAGAAGGCACAAAAGGGAGATGAAACAGTCCATGGGGGTCAATGGGCAGTTCAAGGCAAGGTCAAGGGGAACATAGTGGACAGGCGGGTTGTCGGGAGGTCTAGGGGGCAGCCATAGGGCAGAGACTGGGTCAGGAGGTCTGGAAGGCGACTGGAGGACAGGGACTGGGTCCGGGGGTCTGGAAGGTGACCACCGGACAGGAATAGGGTCCGGAGGCCAGGGAAGAGGCCACAGGACAGGTAGAGGAACGGTAACAAGGGGAGCAGGCAAGACCCAGTGAGGAAAGGTTTCAGGGGGCGGAGCCGTGAAAGGCGGAGTCGTGGAGGACTTGGGAGACTGAGCCTTGGAAGGCGGAGCCGCGAGAGACTCGGCAGGCGGGGAATTGAGAGACAGAAGAGGCGGCGCCGAGGGAGGCTCGGGGGGCTCCGGAGGCAGAGCCGAGGAAGGCTCAGGAGATGGAGCCGAGGGAGGTGGAGTCGCAGGAGGCCCCAGGGGCGAGGCCCTGGTGGGCTCTGGAGGTGGAGCCGAAGGAGGCTTTAGGGGCGAAGGCCTGGAAGGCTCAGGAAGTGGAGCCCATGGAGGTGGCGCCGTAGGAGGCTCCAGAGGTGAAGCCCTGGAAGGCTCTGGAGGCAGAGCCGAGGGAGGTGACGCCGTGGGTGGTGGCGCCGTAGAAGGCTCCAGGAGTGAAGCCCTGGTAGGCTCTGGAGGTGGAGTCAAGGGAGGCTTTAGAGGCGGAGCCACAGGAGGCTCCAGAGGCGAATCTCTAGAAGGCTCTGGAGTCTCAGGGAGCAGAGCCGTAGGAGGCTCGGGTGGTGGAGCCGTGGAAGGCTCGAGAGGCGGAGCCCTAGGAAGCTCTGGAGTCTTTGGGAGCAGAGCTGTAGGAGGCTCGGGAGGTGGAGCCGTAGGAGGCTCTGGAGGGGGAGCCGTAGGAGGCTCGGGAGGCAGAGCCATAGGAGCCTCTAGTGGGCCTGGAGTCCTGGGAGGCCTCGGGAGAGGAGGCTTGAGGGGGGAGCCTTGAAGAGACTCGGGAGAGACTGAAGCCCTGAGAGGCTTGAGAGGAGGAGGAGCCCTGAAAGACTCGAGAGGGGGAGCCCTGAGAGGCTTGAGAGGGGAGGAGCCCTGAGAGACTCGAGGGGCGGAGCCCTGAGAGGCGGAGGAGCCCTGAGAGACTCGAGAGGCGAAGCCGTGAGAGGCTTGAGGGGTGGAGCCATGAAAGACTCGAGAGGGGACGCCCTGAGAGGCGGAGGAGCCCTGAGAGACTCGAGAGGCGAAGCCGTGAGAGGCTTGAGGGGTGGAGCCATGAAAGACTCGAGAGGCGAAGCCGTAAGAGGCTTGAGGAGTGGAGCCATGAAAGACTCGAGAGGCGAAGCCGTGAGAGGCTTGAGGGGTGGAGCCATGAAAGACTCGAGGGATGGAGCCATGAAAGACTCGAGAGGCGAAGCCGTGAGAGGCTTGAGGGGTGGAGCCATGAAAGACTCGAGGGATGGAGCCCTGAAAGACTCGAAAGGCGAAGCCGTGAGAGGCTTGAGGGGTGGAGCCATGAAAGACTCGAGGGATGGAGCCCTGAAAGACTCGAGAGGCGAAGCCGTGAGAGGCTTGAAGGGTGGAGCCCTGAGGGACTTGAGGGGTAGAGCTCTGGGAGGCTCGTGAGGAGGAGCCCTAGGAGGCTCGTGAGGGGCCCTTGGAGACTCGTGAGGCGGAGCCCAGGAGGGCTCAGAGGGGCGAGCAGAACCCGGCAGAGCCGTGGGAGACTCTGAGGGCGGAGCAGAGGTCTTGAGCACAAGACGAGACTGGGGAGAAGGGGCCCTCTTCCTTCTCTTACGTCTTCGGCCAACAGGGGACGTGGCCATGGGGACGGTCGAGGCTACAGGCGCTGGCTCAGGGGGGGGGTCGAGGCTACAGGCGCTGGCTCGCTGACCGTGGCAGACATGGGCGCTGGCTCACCGGCCGTGGCAGGCAGGGGCGCTGGCTCGTTAGCCGTGGCGGGCATGGGCGCCGCTCGTTGGCCGTGGCGGGCATGGCGCCGCTCGCTGGTCGTGGCGGGCATGGGCGCCGCTCGTGGCCGTGCGGCATGGGCGCCGGCTCGCTGGCGTGGCGGGCATGGGCGCCGGCTCGCTGGCCGTGGCGGGCATGGGCGCTGGCTCGCTGGCGGGCATGGGCGCTGGCCGTGGCGGCATGGGCTGGCTCGTTGGCGTGGTAGGCTTAGGGACTGGGGCCGTGGTAGGCTTCGAGACGGGGTCTTGGTGTGGAGCGCTGGTTCAGTGTCTGCCTCCCCACAGTGAACGAGGAACCAGAGTACAGTAGGGCGAGGTCAATAAACTGAGCCAGGTTAAGGGGCAGCGACCACCAGGCGTTAATGATGAGGTTGGCTCATTCAGACCACATTGAAAAATGGTCTTCAGAGCCACCTCATTAAAATTCACCTGGTACGCCAGGACACAAAAATCCATAATATAAGCCTCCACGGTTTGGCTCCCTGACGCAAACCCACGAGTTGGGCCGCTGGGTCCATAATGCCGAGGGCGGGGTTATGGGTTACACCACCGCTGCCTCGCGATAAAAACCCCTTGGTCAGCGTCTGAAGAGCCGTGAAACCTCTCGGGGTGGAGAGCTTACGGCGTCAAAAACGCATGGGAAGCATAAACGGGCTTAGGGGCAGACACAGGTGACGCAGGGTGACAAAAATCAAAAATCGCACGTACCTGCTGGCCCTGGCCTGTGAGCGCGCGATCATGCTTCCACACCGTCGCTCCTTGCGCTGAATGTGACGAGTTCCTCCGCTCTAGTGAGCCGCGCGAATCCTCAGCGCGACGCATTGTGACTGTCTTCGGTGATGTTGGTTATTCTGTAACCCGACACACACACACACAAGTAGAGACAGTCACAATGACGGATGAAAACTGCTTTATTAAATTAAAGCAGTCCGGGCAAAAGTACAAACAAGGGGCAAATCCGGAGAGTAGTCGAGGGAACGAGGGTCAATGTCGGGGTAAACAGGATGAAACAAACACGTAGCAAGAGGGGACTAGAGGGATGGGGAGTTGGCAAGCTAAGAGGTAACAAGTAGGGAGGTCAAATCTAGACGAGACTAGCAGGGGCAAAACTAGACGAGACTAGCGGGGGCATAAACACGGGAATCTAAATACATACAATAACCAACACCCGTGAAACGGAAGTGCTGGGTATTTATAGGGGAAGGTGCAGGTGTGAACAATGAAGGTGACGAGAGGAGTGCAGGTGAATCTAATGTGTGGGGATAGGAAGCGCGTGAGTGCAAGTGGCCATAATGTTCAGGCTGGTGCGCGTGAGAAGCGAGCATGAGTCAGAGGGGGGAGAGAGTTTACGAGCGAGAGCTCGTAATAGCAAAAGGAGCGTGAGTGCTCGAGGGAGGAAAAAGAGCGTACGCGCTCAAGGGGGCGGAGCGAGGGAGCGGGAAGCGAGCATGCTCGCGGAGTGTATGGGTGCGTGCTCGAGGAAGCGGAGATGGGGCAGAGGAAAGGGGTTCGTGACAGAGCCATGTTTGTTGCGGAGCAGAATGGAAACATTATGTTGTAAACAGGTCACAAGTTTTATTTTAATTTATCTAAAGATATATACAGTATATACACACACACACACACACACACACACACACTTGAAGACAGAAGTTTACATACACTTAGGTTGAAGTCATTAACACTAATTTTCTAACCAATCCACATATTTCATATTAGAAAACTATAGTTTTGACAAGTCGTTTAGGACATCTACTTTGTGCATGACACAATTTTTCCAACAATTCTTTACAGACAGATTGTTTCACTTTTAATTGACAATATCACAATTCCAGTGGGTCAGAAGTTTATGTACATACACAAGTTACCTGGGCCTTTAAGCAGCTTGGAAAATTCCAGAAAATGATGTCACGCCTTTAGTCAATTAGCCAACAAGGCTAATTGGAGTCAATTGGAGGTGTACCCGTGGATGTATTTTAAGCCTTACCTTAAAACTCTATGACCCTTTGCTTGACATCATGGGAAAATCAAAAGAAATCAGCAAAGACCTCAGAAAATAAATTGTGGACCTCCACAAGTCTGGTTCATCCTTGGGAGCAATTTCCAAATGCCTGAAGGTACCACGTTCGTCTGTACAACACTATGGGACCACGTAGCCATCATACCGCTCAGGATGGAGACGCATTCTGTCTCCTAGAGATGAACATAGTTTGGTGCAAATAGTGCAAATCAATCCCAGAACAACAGCAAAGGACCGTGTGAAGATGCTGGACGAAACAGGTAGACAAGAATCTATATCCACAGTAAATCAAGTCTTATATCCACATAACATGAAAAGCTGCTCAGCAAGGAAGAAGCCACTGCTCCAAAACCTCCATAAAAAAGCCCATGGGGACAAAGATCTTACTTTCTGGAGAAATGTCCTTTGGTCTGATTAAACAGTACTTGAACTGTTTGGCCATAATGACCATCATTATGTTTGGAGGAAAAAGGGTGAGCCTTGCAAGCCAAAGAACACCATCCCAACCATGAAGTATGGGGGTGGCAGCATCATGTTGTGGGGGTGCTTTGCTGCAGGAGGTGCTGGTACACTTCACAAATAGAATGGGCCAAAATTCCAGCAACTTATTGTAAGAAGCTTGTGGAAATATACCCAAAATGTTTGACCCAAGTCAATTTGAAGGCAATGCTACCAAATACTAACAAAGTATGTGTAAACTTCTGACCCACTGGGAATGTCATGAAAGAAAGAAATGCTGAAATAAATAATTCTCTCTTCTATTATTCTGACATTTCACATTCTTAAAATAGTGATCCTAACTGACCCAAGACAGGGAATGTTTTCTATGATTAAATGTCAGAAATTGTGGAAAGACTGAGTTTAAATGTATTTGGCTAAGGTGTTTGTAAACTTCAACTGTATGCACACACACACACAGAGTACATTGCAGATACCCTATTTTATCTGCGATGGCCATTCAGAAAGGAATAACTGGTGGTGTGGCTGGCTCTGTACCTCTGCCACCTTCAGAATGCTGATATTAAGTTGGTTGTGTGCATACACACCCTGATGTTTGTAGAGGCATACTATAGCCATGCATATAAGTAAACCTCTAGACTTTGTTGGTTTTTCTGTTTTTTTCCATTCTCAATTTAGCATACCATATATAAAAACATGTCAGCAAGGTATGCCTTCACGATATGGTGTTGAACTACATGCACACTTCATGAAATGTAGTTAGGCAGTTTTAGCACAGTAGTTTTTGAACCAGAGAGAGAGAGAGATAGCGAGAGCGAGAGAGAGAGAGAGAGAGAAAACTAAAACTCGCAAAAACTAAAATAATGATTTTTCAAAATAGATCCAGGTGTAGGGAAAATAAATACATCTTTAGAGCAGGAAACCAAGTCCTCCAACACACCCACGAATACACATATCTGGGGCTAAAACTGAGTTCGACAGGGAACTTTGAATGAACTGAATGCAAAAGTAATGAGGGTCTTCTACATGATCAAAAATACTATTCGACATGAAATTCCAATTCAAACCTGACTAAAAATCCTACAAGCAATAATTGAACCCATTGCTCTGTATGGCAGCGAGATATGGGGACCTCTAAAAACCCAAGATTTTTCAAAATGGGAAAAAGAGGAAATCGAAACTCTGCATACCCAAATTTGTAAAAGCATCCTAAAAGTAAACAGAGCGACACCAAACATCTCTTGCAGAGCTGAATTAGGACAATACCCCCTATTGATCAATATCCAAAAAAGAGCTGTGAAATTCTACCAGCACCTGAAGCGCAGTGACCCGAGCTCTTACCAGGCCGAAGTCCTGCGGTGTCAGGAGCAGAACCGCCCCGAGCGCACTCTCACAGCTGATGCTCAAACTACAGCCAGACCAGCACAGCACTATCTGGCCCAACCAAATTATAAAATTACAAAAACTAAATTACATTACCTACTGGAAAGATGCTACTAAATCACAAAAAAAGATGGAACTCTATTTAAACCTGAAAAGAGATTATAAACCAGCAGAATACCTGAGCTGTGTAAAAGAGCATAAAGTGAGAAAGACCCTGACCAGATACAGGCTGAGTGCCCACTGTCTGGCTGTAGAGAGAGGACGGCACCGGAAGAGGTGGCAGCCGAGAGAGCAGAGACTGTGTTCTCTGTGCTCTCAGAGAGAGGTGGAGACAGAAGAACACTTCCTCATACACTGTGATCACTATCACAGCATTAGATCGGACTATTTCACTAGATTCCAACAACTAGAACCAAAGTTTATGGCATTACCAAATTCAGATAAATTAAATTATATTTTGGGAGAAAACTCCAGCTTAATCATAACAGCAGCAAAGCATGTAACAGCCTGCCACAAACTACGAGAGTCAGCCAGTGGACAAAACTAAGGTCTGAATGTTGGTTCAAAAGTTTTTTTTTTTATTTATTTTTTTATATATATAAATGTATTCATGCATTTGTTCACTGATTAATTTTATTGATTATTTGTTCATTGCCTATGTAATGGCCAATGCTTTGGCAATACTGTACAAGTCATGCCAATAAAGCTCATTTGAATTTAATTGAATTGAGAGAGAGAGAGAGAGAGAGAGAGAGAGAGAGAGAGAGAGAGAGAGAGAGAGAGAGAGAGAGAAACTGGCACACAAACAAACAGAAAATAACAGCATTGTAGTCAAAGTAAAACCAAGTTGCCCATCTTCCAATTGTGCAAAGGTCGCTGGCACAGTAGGGGTTTGCTTTGGTTGGCTTTGACATGCTGATCCTCCAGCCAACATTGACTAAAACACTCTTTCTGAAGACTTGTTTTTAAATGAGGCTAGAAACTAATGGATTGCAAAGGCACAATTAAACACACTGAATGATTCTATTCACATGGAGACTTTCTTTGACAAAGCAGAGAGGATGGAAAACTTGGCCTCCACTTTTTTTCGATAAACAACAAACAACTGAAAATGAAAAATAAACCAAAAAAACGAAATACATTTTAAATTGCTTTTAATCCACTACAAAAAGCTCTTATGACATCTTGAATTCATGTTTTATGATTTTAACCCTGAATTTTGTGTGTTCAAAAACATTTTAGTCTGAAAGATCAGGTAGTTTTATGAGATAAATAAACCAGCATGCAGGGAAAAGCAGACAAAAAATAATGCTCAAACTGAGTGTTTACATGTACTTTAAAAATTATATTTTAGTCAGACTGAAGCAACAATCCGTATTTAAAAAATGAAATTGTAGGCCTACCAGCAAGTTTTTAGCAAAATCGAACTAACTAACCTAGATAATGCAGTTGTGGCTCAGCTCAGTTCGGAAAGTATACACATCAATCAAACCACAATGGGCCTCAACGTTATGCACATACTCCAAAAAACAGAGGGGCTGTGCAATGTGTATTTGACCTGGAAGTTGAATGCAATACAAAGCAGAGAACAACATCAACAGAGTGGGTGCGTTTCATTCAGAAGTGATAGTTATGTGTAAATTCAGTTAAGCAATGTTAAGCTTGGCTATCATGAATGTTATCCCTTCTAAGTGCCCTATTTATCCTATTTATGTTGAGTTATCCTGTTTATAACTCCGATTCACATAGCAAATGCTTGAAATGTTTATTTTTAGACAGATAACAGCCAGAAACACATTCACACCTGTGACACATTGATGTGCCTCTATTAATTTTTTGTTTGTATTCTGCCCATTGACTAATCCTCTTATATCTCTGGCTTAGTAACACTCATTTCACCCAACACCCATCTTTGCAGTAGCACCAATTGTCTTTCTTTATAAAAACAAGTTAAAAAAAAACGTATGATCTTAAGAGGACTATTATCACAACGCACTACTATGATGCAAAAGGTCAACCGGAAAATGTCTCAACAGTTCCTCAGATATTATCCTTTCTTCAGCTACTCGATTATGCATGGTGTCATGTATACTTGGACAAAGAGATAAAGACTGCAGATCACAACACAAAAACCTGTGGAAGCTCAAATATAACTGCCCATTTAAACGTACACACCTAACAAACAGTAGATAGAGGTCTTCTCTGAATAAATCTTTGGCGTATGGTCACTAACAGCTGTCCTCTCTCTGGTTATCTCATCTGATGGAGGGAGGTCAGGATCTCTTGCCGAGATGGTTTTGAAACAAAAGAGTTAAATGTGTTTGGCTTCTAAATAAATGGAGTAGATAAGCAATTGCATGTTATTTATTAGACACCCTAATAAACAAACTTTTGCACATTTATTATATTGGTGTTTTTTTCAACTTCAGGCAGTTTTAGCACTGTGCACTTCTTGAAAGTAAAGTCTTGTTAAAATATTTTATCCTGCTCTCACTAATTTAATGAATCTGTCTACTAACAATCAACAACAGTGTGTTCATGCATCACAGGAGATTTATGCCTCATTTGCGGTGTTGGGTAAAGGGGTGCCATCACCCCTGTACCCAAAGTAGTATTGCCAATTTGTTTTTCCTTTTTTTGCAAGCAACATAAAATCTTTGAGGGGATTTTTGAAGGGATTATAAAAGTGAATTTGTTTTCACTGTCTGCTGCATTTTGTTTTAAGATGTTTTTAGATTTAATGATTCTATAATCACTTATCTTACTCGTTTTGGACATTTACTTAACTGGTCAAACTCACTGCTGGTTGATTAGATACCAGATGTCTCCTTTTGCTGCTCATATCTGTTTACAAATACACCAGCTACTCATATATGTTACCATCATGGACCCAACATGTTCACTCACTAGATTTAATGATTCTATTATCACTTAACTTACTTGTTTTAGACATTTACTTTCTTACTAAACTGTTTACTAACTTGATGAAACTCTCACTGCTGGTTGGCGAGATACCAGATGTCTCCTTTCCCTGCTCATATCCGTTTACAAAAATACCATTTACTAATTTGGACCACATTTAAATGAAAAATAATGCACAACCAACTAACGGTGGCTACAAATGCACATTCCCTAACAAATGCCAGCACTTTGCATCACCGCGATAGCAAGGATTTGTATATCGATGTAATCGGTATATCGATCATCTCAAGTCACTTAAAATTGTTTCTTCACATTATCTTTTAGCCTCCCACATCCCTTGACAGATCTTTTGAAGAAATAAACTATGCTCTTTTGAGCTGCACGTGCACACTTCATGGCAGCTTTGGAAATGGCTCTCAAAAACCTAGCTAGCTATCATCATCCACTCCTGCATACAAAAAATTGCCAAGCAAACAAACAAATTAAACATACAAGCAATTTACATAACGCTAAATAAGACAATCCACATTTGGTTTATTACAGTTAGCTACTACACTAAGCCATGCTATACACATGTACAGTTAAATGGTAGTCTTTATTTGTTGAAAAATACAATGTTCAAAATGAAATGCTAAAAGTCTAAATCTATGCTATAAACAAATAATGAATATGTTTTACAGATAGCAATTTTATCCTCTCACATTTGTTGCTCACGCTTCTCATCTTGTCGGTGCAGGAAACATGGCTGCTCTGAAGCAGCACATTTGGTTAGCAGGGCAACCAATTGATTTTGACCAATCATAACAATTACAATTACAACCTGAGAGGTAAAGTCAGGACTGGATCAAATATGTGGATTCTATTTTGAACTACCAGAGCTAAAAATGCAGGTTAATGAAGCCGATGGAGAAAATTAGTATTGCAGGGCAAAATGGTTGGGTAAATTATGGAAAACAATGATCTGCTACAAATCACTAATTACATTTCTAAAATTGCAGTAAAATCAGTTTACTTAACTGATTACTTCACTGAAAGATTAATCACATTACTAATCAGGCTAACCTTTACTTTAGAAAGTTGATTCTATAACACTTTCCACAGATTTGAGCTTTTTCCCTCTCAACAAATTTCAATTAATGTCGATATTTCCTAATGTTTTATTGTCGTACCCCAGCTATTACAGACACACAAACAAATCTAAATATTTATTGAAATTTGTATGTGTTCTACATAAATATTTGGAACCCAAGTATTGCATTTGAAAGTCATTTTATTTGATTTAAATCATTTTCACACAATAAATAACTATTTAGTTCACTCGTTGTCTAGATAATAGTTTTAAACATAAAAACAAACAAAAACAAAAATTAAAAAAAACTCTTTTTATAATGGATTTACATAGTTTAATATTGAAAGCCTGGGTCTGGGACAGGGGGGGAAAAACAGTTTAATATTTACCTTAAAGGCATTTAAAAAGTTGAAGAAGCACCCTTCTATGCGTTACTGAACATCTCTTTGCAGAATCAGCTGAGCACATGCTTGAAGATATACTAAGGACAGTAGAGTTTTTACAAGTCCTGACGTGAGAACGCTTATTATACAGTACAGAATACAGTCTCATAAATCATCCCGTTCACAACTCTCCAGTTTCAGACAGAACCGATAAAAAGTTTCGACGGCGTGTGTTTATTGCTCTGATCATTCATTTCGAGAGTGCTGTGAACATGTTTCTCATTTCAATGAACCTTGAAATCTGCGTGCGCTCATTTGTTTGTGGAGCGTCGGACAGTGAGCGCTAATACACTATAAACCGCCCGCAGATACTCGTCACTGATTGGTGAAAATTTGCCCCCCACCCTTTGCCCATCAGCCGGTGCCACTATCCCCGTACAGTGTACACAAACGCACTCGCCGCCTGTCATTGCTCAGCATTCAGCTAGTGCTCTGTGTCGAGACCTTTATTCGCAAACAGAGGCAGCGCGCTTTACCCAAATGGACCTGGTGGACTTTACCTGAGTGGCAGAAACAGGGCGATTTAAGCAATTAGCAATGTCTATCTATTGCATTGCATGGATTTGTGGACTGTTACTTTCCCGGTTTTTGAAGAGGTAACCGTAAAGTGCATGCATGGATTGCCTTTTCCTATTGCTTTGGACTTTACAAGTCCCTCTTGTGAACAGCACATCAGTGAGATTGCTGGCGAGTGTGTCGTTTGGAAACTTTATTAAGGCAGGTGACATGCTGAAAATTCTTCATTTCTTATAGTGGTTTTTACTTAGTCTCATTTGACTATTATTCACAAGTAAATTTTGTTGTTTATATGCGCTTTTTGCAGGCTCTTCAGTTCTGTTGCTTCCACTCTGTGACATCAGCGTCAGTCTCATTTACCGGTGACTCCGGCGGCCTCTATCACGGTCTGTGCCTTTACATACTGCGATGATGGCAGTATTTCTTTTGAATGATGACAAGCCAGTGAATGATGATGATAGTCACATGCGCTCGCGCTCTTAAACCAAATAATGTACTTTAATTTGACAAACTGTGACCATACATGTCCTCCTTTGGGAATACATGCACACAGCCTTAATATATAAATAGCATACGCTTTAGCATTCCACATGTGTACTGTGAATTAAGTGTTTATGTCAGTCTCGTGCACCCTTGGTTGCGCGCTGGCACGCTTACTGTATGTGCGTGCGCATTAAAGGGATTCCCTTAAAATCGCGGTTGCCGCGTGCTACGAAAGCTAGTCAGAGAAAATGTATTCTCTTTTTTAAATTACCATGGTCCTTGGGGTCGAATGTCTGAGAATACTAGTGAATTTTGTTTTACGAATTATTTCCATGTTTAAATGTGAAAACCTCATATAATTAGTGTGGTCTCAGACTTCTGAACCTCAGTGTACATGAACACATGCTCAGTGAGACTTCCACATAACAAGGTGATACAGTTAGTTTTAACATGACCTCACTGACCTAATTCTTGTTTGTGCATTTGAGACAACATCCTGTTACTAAATCTCTACCATTGACTCACATTACATTATGTGAGACTAATGCAGTAATTAACAGAAACCCACTCATGTCAAATATATTTGTGTTAAGTTAGGTGATTTAAACTGTGTTTGTCTACCTCTCAGATTACGTTTTTGCTACACCAGTGGAAGTGGACTCACTCGGAGGCTACATTTCCCACAACGTTTCAAGGCATAGACGGAGTAGGAGGTCACTCTCAGAAACTGGTGGTCTTGTGCACTATCATGTCACTGCATTTGGCAAGGAATTACACCTGGATCTACAGCCGTCCAATGTGCTGGCAGAGGGTTTTACCATACAAACACTGGGTGCAAAAGGCATCAACACAGCAGCCCTTGACCCTGTCATTCATAACTGTCTCTACCAGGGTTCCATACGCAACCATTCTAAATCTTCTGTGGCTATATCCATATGCACTGGTCTGGTAAGTGTCTCCTCTTACACTCTAGCTAAAGGAACTTCATGTACTCACTAAGTAAATTGACATGTTTGAAGAAGCTCTAAATGTTGCCATTATCAGCTAAAGTTATGGAAAATATAATGTGCCTGAAGAGTATGGAAAAGACAGGTTTACTGGAGCACTGAAGTGAACTAAAGTGGAGACATAGCAGAGGGACATGGCTCATGTGGGGTGGAACATTGAGCTTTGCTTGACAAATCTTGGCCTCTCTGTTTTCCTTCAGAGAGGATCACATGTCACACCTTGGATGCTGGATTACTGTAAAACCATATCCAGCATTCTGCAGAGAGTCTCTCCTTTGGCTCCAGGCTCTTTTGTTCCTTGTTTGCCCTGCTTTCCTGTCTCCCTTGTTCTCAACAATTAAAGCCATATTGATGTTTTAAGCGCTTGGCTGCCAGCACTTATCTATGCATTGTCATTTTAATTAGCACTTGCTTCTCCACAATAAAACAGCAGTGATCCATTCTTTTAAAACTGTGTGATACACAATGTGATTTGGGAGCAATTGCTTTTGTATAGACTTTGAGAACTCTTTGATCTACAACCCTACCTCTTTGAAGTTCTATTTTTGCAGCAGTCTATAAAGGTGCCCCTATTTCAGATTTAGAGGGCACCAAACAAGACCTTTGTGTCCCTTCAGATTTTGTGCTTAAATGTAAAGAAGAAAAAGGAAATGTCCAAGTGAACAAGGGGTCTCTCTGTCACTCTCTCTCTTTCACTCTCACTTTCTCTCGCCATTTCTTTGTTGGAATGAGAAAGAATGAGTCACAGAGGACTTTAACCCTTCCATGTCATCTCCTCTTGATGAGGAGCTTTGGATTAAGTACAAATGAGAAACCATTCATCCCTCTGCTGATCCGCAGCAACCCCTTGTGCCCTGAAAGGCTGAGGAGGCAGTTGCTTAGAGAGATAGAGAGAGAGAGGTTTTGTGTGTTGAGAATGCCAGAGCAGAAGTGAAATAACTGCTTCTATGGATGAGAACTCCCACAGCTAGTACATTCAAAGATACAATAGTTCTGTCCATTGGGTTACTGAGTTAATGAAAGCCAGATTTGCTTGTACTAGTCCTCTTGCTCTCTGTTAAACAGTGCATAACATACCAGATGGAGAGGGTATACTGTTGTTAAATGAAGAACATACAGTCTTGGCCTTTAAATCAGGAACAGGGGGATTTAGACTCTCTAAATTCTGTTTCATTTTAAGTTTTAATTACTGTGCACTCTGTGCTCTTAAGTTGCTGCTATCACTTGCTTTAGATGGTTTGTCTAGACTCAGATTTAAGTGCTCGATCAAACAAGGACTTTGTTCCTATTTAATATACAGAGCAGTATTTTTTTGTTGTAGAGCATCTTCTATCCAACCCTGAAACAACACACCTGAAAGTAAAAATATGGGGTGGACTGATATGTTTTTTCAGGGTTGATACTGATTAGGGCTGAAATGATTAGTCAGTGTTATCGACAACAAAAAATATTGACAAAAAGTTTTGTTGTCGAATTCGTTTGATCTAATTTAATGTAACATGAGATCGGTTTAAACTCTAATGATGAGAGCACACTGCAGCTCATACCTGAATTAGGAGAGGAATAATTACATAACTCACAGTGCAGATGCACTCTAAACGTTCCAAAAAGCTTGATGTAGATTGCAAATTATGAGGGAATTGTAATGCAAAAATACAAAGTAAGTAAATACAGAAGCACTATCGTTGTGGAATAAGTGGAGCTGGAGCTGCAGCTCCGCTGAAGCAAAACTTGCATGTAGAGCGCCATTAAAGGAAACACCCCAAAGTTACATTAAAGCTTTATTAAAGTTCAAATAATATGGAAACAAACCAAGTAAATAACTACAAACTCTGAAACTGGCATTTTTCTGTGCAGAGGAAGTGGGAGGCGCTCCTAGCAGCAATTATTTTGAATAATCGACAAGAGCCATACTATTTGCAAAATTATGCCATGCCAAAATCAAATACGTACACAACAAATCTGAGAGCAAACTTAACAAGGCACCATTCTGATGTACATCTAACGGAACAGCAAATGGCTGATGAGTGGATAACTCTCAACTCTCTCTGGTACAAGATCACACACCAAAGTTACCACCAATCTTAACTAATGCAATCAAAATAACCCAGTCAGTATTTATTTCATTTGCAAACATATGCGCCCTCAGTGTTGTAGAGAATGAAGACTTCCGTAATATTGTGAATACAGTTGAGCCTCATTATACAATACTCTCCCGACAAAACATCACTGACATCACTGTGCCCAAGTTGTACAAGGAGTTAAAAATTAAGTTGCTGGAATCTCTCAGTTCAGCTAAGAGTATCGCTTTGACATGCGACACTTGGACATCGAGGGCCACTGAATCATATGTAACCATAACAGCTCATCACATAATGTATGAGTGGAATCTGGGCTCGTATGTTCTACAAACAAGAGTGATGCAGGTCAGCCACACAGGGGAGAACATTGCAGGTTTACTAAAGGTTGCCGTTACTAAATGTAATGAAAGCACTTTTATTTTTTTTCTTTACTGATATCGTCAAATGTTCATTCCTTTACTCAGATTGCACAAAAAGTAGTGCTATGATGTTGGATGTTACAAAGACTGATAAATGCAAATGCAGATCCCACTGTTTTGATTAGATTAAAAAAGTACACTTTTCTTTATACTATGACAGTTTTCCTAAAATTAGATTTAAGAAATCGCAATATATCGCCTTGCTTACAGTATCACAATATACTGAATCTAGACCCCTGTATCGTGATATATATCGTATTGCCAGATTCTTGCCAATACACATCCCTACTAAATAACAGACCAATCATAACAGAATGTTATGTATAAACATGTGATAACAGACAAGAATCAACGTTATTGGAGTTGACACTCTTCATGTAGCTTGCTGGCTAGCCCATTTAGTCAAGTGCTAAAAGGGCAATGGGATTTTATTCACAATTGAGGTGAAAGATTTAACACTAGCTAAGTTGATGTTACGTTCACTAAACCTTTTAACGTTGATTAGCTAGCTACTGCTATCAATGCCATCACCAGCTATAACATGTAAAAACATAAACTTATATGGGCGAGTACTATGTTAAATCAGTCCTTTTGTCTGCCACCCATCTATATTACTGCTCACTGTATTTCTCCGAAATGGTCTACTGTCGTCTGCGATGGACTGGCGACCTATCCAGGTTGTCCCCCGCCTTTCGCCCAATGTTAGCTGGGATAGGCTCCAGCCCCCCGCGACCCTGTACACAGGATAAGCGGTTGACGATGGATGGATGGATGGTCTACTGTCGTTGAATTAACCTCATCTGCAGTTCTACTATACGGCACCTCATGTTGCAGGCCAAGGGAGAGAGGCAATGCCTGCAGAGCTCGAAAGGGCATTAATGAAGCATGTTAATTTGGTGCTACAGAAAAATATTCAAAGACATAGCATGAAATGAGTTTGAATCCAGGGCGTACTGAGTGACTACAGCCAAGTCTCCTAAGCAAACAAATTGGCCCGGTTGCCAGGGAGGGTGAAGTCACATGGGGTAACCCGTGGACTGTGGATCGCGGAGAGTATCATGAGCTTCCAAATACTGTGAGTGTCCGTGGTGTCATGTACAGCGAGCCACGTGTTAAGATGTGCAGATTGACAGAAGCAACTGAGACTTGTCCTCCGTCACCCAGATTGTGGTGAGTAACTGCGCCACCATGAGGACCTACTAAGTAATGGGAATTGGGAATTCCAAATTTGGAGAAAAGTGGATAAAAAAAAACAAAAAAAAACATAGCATTAAAGATCAATGCTATCTACGCCCTGGAGCACTTGCAGTGTACACAGCTCCTTTGTTATGTCACGCTGCTAAACAAAAATTTAGTAACGGTGAGATGGGACAACCATTGTCATGATGTCTCGTGGTCCGGATGGAACAAATCTGGGGTCCGTACCCCTGGACTGATGTTTATTGTAACTTCAGTATCTGCATTCATACTTTTGAAAACAACTTTTCTTTTCAGTGTTTCATCTTTCTCTCACTGCTTTCCTCTTTCCCACCTCTCCCCCACGAATATGGAGTACAGTGTTGATTGGCCATTTACTTGAGACCTATAACCAATCCTATAATACTGTGGGCGGGACATTGAGCCAGACGACAAGAAAAAAACCTTTCAGAGAGAGGCAGTCACAACAGAGCCAATGGAGTGCATTTTAAAATTTATCAGCAGTAAGATCAGACAAAATAATGATTCCGATAATTAGAAAAATTATGTGTATTGGATCCGATTATCATCCAGGCCCCTAGTAGAAATCAGTGCTAGTTGATTTGTTTATTAGTTGAGTTATGTATATTATTTATGTGTTGTTTTAAAAATCTTATAGATGGGATAAATCTAGGATTAATGTGTAATTACCAAGGCCACAGCACAAGCTGTTTAAAAAAAGGATTGAAAGGTTGAGCTTACAAAGACATGCTCTGCTTTTTCCTGTTAAGAAGTCAGAATGGTGGAAATTTTACTGGATCGAAATGCTGGTTTACATGTAGGCATAGAAAAATCCACACCCTCAGGCCTTCCCTGGGTCACCGTTCCATGAGACTGTCAACAGGTTCAAGCAAACCCCCCTTCGAATGGGCCAATCCGGCAACCGTATATTTCAGAACTGCAATGAAAGACTTTTAAGATATTTCATAATACAACATAGGTTATTGATGAATTAGGCTTTTACAACAACCCATCATGTTGCTTCGAAGATTTGTTTGATACATGACAGTGCTGGGCACTCTCTCATGGCTTATTGACTAGCTTTAACTTATTCACAGTCCTGACAGCACATCAAGTAGGAAGTTAAGTAGTAGAATTGGCTTGTTTGTGAATTTAACAGACACCATTATTTGTTTACAATCAGCATGTTAGAAAATGCTGCTAGGTAGGCTTACAAAAGTTTGACTAAATTGCCTTATTATAGGCAATAACTGGTTATAATTGTTGAGATTCTGAGCCAATTGAATTATCTCCGTCAAGCCATGTTGATCTTATTTATTTTTTTTTTTGATGCTCTATGAAGGTGTTTTGCTAGCTCTTTGGTATTCCAAATGGGGAAAAATAAAATAAAATCCCCAGCTTGTTCTTACTGGATGTCAGCAGAGAATTATCAGATTTTCCATCACTCAGTTTATCTAAGTATAATTACTGATCCTTCTAATCTTTTGATTGTTTTTTGAGCATAGATTTGTAGGGTAGAGTGTCCATTAATTAAAATTTCCCTCCACTAAATTTCAGCTTTTCCAAACATGTCCAATCATGCTGAACTCAGACATGACCTTTCCCCAAGTCCTCCAAATGGGCTCTTCTGTTCACGGTCAGATTATAACTTAAATTTTCACCTAGTTACTATTTACATGACAGGACACAGGAAATAAATTCTTATATTCTTATCTTCAAATTCACACCTAAGCACACCTATTTATATGGATCCATTGCTCATATCAAATTAATCGAATGAATGTCAAGCCTAGTGATTGATTAGATTATGTGAGATCATTTTAAAGACATAAATATTGTAAATTCATGTAAACACACACCTTAAGATTCATTATGTAAGCTGTGTAAACAGAGAAAAAAACCTTAATTAAATCAATTATGTACTACACACAGATGTTATGAGGTGTTAGGTGCTTTTGCTGAGCAGGTTTCCCACAGACTTTCTTTGTCTGGCAGAGGCTTTAGGGTTGGGGGAGTGGTTTGGTTCTTTTTGGATGGCAAAGTGCTCTTTTATCTTTTATGGACTTTCATAGTCCAGCCTTATGGGTGCTAGACAGTCTGTGAATGTGTGAGGTGCAGTTAGAGGTGTGTATGTGAATGTGTGTGTGAATTGCCGCTGAAGCACTTCAGCTGTGTTTATTCAGCACCAGCCCTGCTGGTTCAGGCTGATGCGCTAACGTGTGGGATTGCATTTAGGGACAGTAGTGATGCTAATTCACTCTGACTGGAAAGGAGGAACGCTGTCAGTGCACTCAAAGCTTGTCTGGATAAACTGCAGTGAGTGTAGCGCACCAGGCCTTTCAATCGGAATTTACCATATACCTACTTCAAGAACAAATTATGTGGCTTTGGAAATTGCGATAAAAAGGCTTTGGGGTTTCCATCAGGCATGTTTTTTGTTATGATAGCAATCAAACATTGTGATACATTGCAATGTATTGAATAGTAGTTTGTGGCATATGCATTGTGTTGTGTATCGTATTATGATTTATTTAATGAGTAACGATACCAAGTACTACAGGAACATGCGTGATGTGGCGGATATTTATACTTATCTGAGTTTCGGAAGAGCAGACAGACAATTTTAACCAGAGTGAATATAGACTGGGCTCCTTTGAAGTTACAAATGTTCCCCTCTGCCCAGTTCATAATTCACAGGGTGTTATGCCATGTTACCTATTCCCTGGTGGTCTCCGTGGTGACAGTGATATAGAGACTGCTTGGGGATGCCAGAGAAAGAGGTCCGGTGAGAGAGTGAGAGAGAGAAAGCGAGGAGCAAAGGCAGGCTGCTCCCTCGCTGTTCCTGTAATAGTCATTGTCCTCACTCTCTTCAAGACTAATAACTATATAATAACATATAGTGGTGTAGTGGCTGTCACACTTGGGTTGAGAAGCCATACGTATTATAAGTAATCACAGATCTAGTGCCTAGAATGATTTGGTACTGATATTTTAAAATGCTAATTTTCCTTATGGGCCAGTCCTTATGCTCATGCATCTCTGTGATAGTAACAGGGTTATAAAATTACACCCTTTTGACTTAAAAAATAAGCTGTGTGATATCTGAGGCTTGTGCAGCAGCTTCATCTTTTAAACTAATTTCTTGTTTAGTTTTTTAAGAATTAATTAGTTTACTAATTCTGGTCTGAAGTAATGGAGAAATTCTATTTATTTTCTGAAGGGTGATTAATGATAGAAAAACCTAACGATTCACCTTGGTGAATCGTTTATTTTAACTAATTCATGTGCACGAACTGCTCCAGCAACCCAATTCACTTATATGTTTTGGTCTTCTCTGGTCGAATCCAAATAAACTGGTGAATCATTTATTTGAACCAGTTTGTTTACAAGAACTGAAAAGTAAATTTTACATTTCAGTGCAACCTAAGTAAATTAGTGAATCGTTTATTGTAACTGGTTCATTTATATGAACCGCTCCACCGAACCGATTCACTTGAATACTTTGGACTTCTCACTGCCATATATAAGAGAGATGTTGGTTTAGGTGAGTGCATTTGTTTACTATCTCAGCTGTATTGCTTTGTGCAATGTAATATAAGAAAATAAATAAATAAATAAATAAAATAAACAAGCGATGTTTTGTAATGCTACACACTTGTTGGAAAAAGTACTGTAGCATGTTAAAAGTTAAAAGGTGGTGTAAGTGATTTTTTTAATGTATTTATTTTATCAATTGACATGAAGGAGATGTTCCTATTACCCATCAGATAGCCTATCACTGAAGTAGGTGCCATGAAATGTCACACCTGTCTATGTAACAGCCCTTGGCTAGGCAAGCAGCGGCTGAAGAAATATCCGCGGGACGTGGTCAGATCCTTTGTTTAGCCAATCAGAAGATGTTCTGCATGTCAGTCATTTAACGTGTTGACAGAGAAGCCCATAAATGCTTGTATTAGTGCCTGTACTAGGTCCTGCTCCCATTAAATGCTCAAGGGGACACATTACCCTCTATCTGCTCCAACACAACAGTCTCTAATGCGTTATTTGCTCATGTCTTTGGCGTGCAGGATAGTTGGAGGCTTAAAAAAGCACTTATAGTTTACACAAAGAAATGCTAATTATGTCTCATAGATTCACAGAAGCAGGTATTAAATGATTTCCATTACTTGCACTGAAGACATTCGAGTGATGTAGTCACAGAAAGATCATATGGAACCCACATAAAATAGAGTAGTGCTTTTAGAGCCATGGTTTATTAGTTCATTCCGAACATCTGATATTCCTTTGAAAATGTGACGGTACTTTAAATCTCACAGTATCACTGAGGGGAGTATGAGTTAAAAGACCTCTAGTGGTTTTTGCGTTTGCTGTGAAAATGAAACATGTTTATCTGGCTGACGGTGGCCCTCTAATCAACATCTCTTACAAGTGTTTCTTGAAGGAGATAACTGGAAGTCTGACACATGAATGTGAAACCAGAAGAAGAGACTGTGGTTGAATTATTCCCATCTTTCCTTGAATGTAACTGAATTAAATTGTAATTGTAATTAAATTAACTTTTAAGTCAACATTTGGTTTTTGAAGAAGAGGGTATTTGTGTCATTATGTGATGACCTATCATATATTGTTACATAAAAACTGGCTTTCCACTGACAGCATATTTAATCAGTGTGCTGTTGTGCCTGAATTTTGTTTCCTTTTGTAGAATGAAGTTTTGAAATTGTGCTACTTAAAAGCAACACTATTTAGTGGCCCTCTTGCCTATGTCAAATACACAAATTGATGTAGAGATAATAGGATCTCCTGAGTCCAGCAAAAGTTTGTTCTTGTCAGTTAGTTTCCGCTTTCATGTCTGCAGCCAGCTCCTTTCTGTCCTCATCTCCTCAGACATGCTGCAAGAAAAAAAAAAAAGTGGACCTTGGTCCAGATGGAATCCATTTACTCCCATTAACAAAGCAAGGCACCTCCATCTGCTAACTGCTGAGCAAAGTTGTTAGATATTTGACAGTAAAGTTTGGTATGTCTATAAAACAAATTGAGTACATGTGTTATGATTGTGCGAAGTGGACTGCGGACCACTTGCAGTGGCCCTCCAGGATGTTGGTTAAACACAAGCTTGATGGGTGGCTTGTATGGGAAGGGCTTCACTACAGGAAGCTCATCTCGGGTAATGTGCTAACAGGTTTCATTCAGGAAAGGGCCAGTCAGTCAGCCTTATTAATCAGCTGAGGTTGCATTTTGTCTTGCATCCCCACACTTTGATGACACTTTGGATTTGTCACAGTCATGTCAAGGGTTTTTGTCTGTGCACTCCTAAGGAGTAATTAAGTTTTTTCTTCAGGCAACAATAAATATAACAATATAAGCATTGTTATATAACAATATAAGGCAGCAGTAAATCGAACAATAACTTAATGACTAATAGGTAAAGTATTGACAATACTGTATGTACAGTCCACAGGCAATATGTTTACAGTATATATACAGTTGAGACATAAAACAAATGATGAAATATCCCAACATACTTTTACAACAATACAGTGTACTATAGGATATAAGATTGATCATGTTTACCTGAGGGAAAAAGTGGATTATAATGAAGAGAAATGGTTCATTTTATCTGTCAGTGTGTGGTTTCAAATGTAAAGATGTGCACCCACATCACAGTGGTGGGAGTTGTCAAGTTATTTTTGAAAGTAGTGTTTCATCATTTTTGCAGAGCATGCATCAATGCCACTGGTTTTCTGGTTGTAAGTAAAGTCTTAATGCAAAACTACACTGTAATTCCAACATGCTAATAGTAGGGCGATACAGCGCTATTATCATCAAAAAAGAAAGTTAACCCTGTTATTTATAAGTAAATTACATACTACCCTTCTTTGGTAGATTTGTATGTGGCAGACATTAGAATGTGTATAATCTGTAAACATGTGTGTGTTTGTGTGTGTGTGTGTGTGTGTGTGTGTGTGTGTGTGTGTGTGTGTGTGTGTGTGTGTGTGTGTGTGTGTGTGTTTGCTTGTGTGTTCTATGTTCTAAATGCTTCAATGTAGATATATATATATTTTACAGTGGAACACACTATGACTGCTGAATGATTCACAGGGGTGGAAAGAGTACTGAAAAATAATACTCAAGTAAAAGTACTGTTACTTCTTAAAAAATTTAGTTTGAGTAGAGAAAAAGTACCTGTCCTAAAATCTAGACAAGTAAGAGTAAAAGAGTAGCTCAATTAAAAGTACTCATGAGTAGTGAGTATTGAGTACTGAGTTGTGAAAGCTACTCAATGCTCGATGCAAATACCGTAATTTACATTCCCCTTTATGGCTGTGTCCCAGAAAGAATACAAAATATTGGTATTTTATAGGAGTTTGTGACTGACAATTGTAAAAATACATAATTTATCTATGATACTTTATACACTACATGAATCTATGGAAAAAAGAATAATAAAAGGGCAACATGAAAAAATCTAAAAGTTATTTTCAATACAATGATCCCCATTTTATATAATAATATATGAAACAATTACATTAAAATCAGTGTAATGATTTATATGTAATGTCTAAATTTCCTTTAATGCTGACAGAGAGTTACTTTTGAGCATAAAACATGTTCAAAACAGAAAAGAAACACTAAAAGCAGGGTCACTTGGTGCGTCATGTCCTGCACAATAGATGGGGTAGAGTAGTTGTTTGGTAGAGGGGCCACGTCGGGTTTCCAAGGTATAATTCACACAAAAATGAAAATTCTCTCATCATTTAGTCACCCATATGCCATTCTGGATGGGTATGGCTTTCTTTCTTCAGCAGAACACACATTTTCACAAGATTTTGAGAAGAATATTTCAGCTTTGTAGGTCCATGCTATACAAGTGAATGGGTGCCAAAATTTTGAAGCTCCACAAATCACATACGTCAGCATAAAAGTAGCCTAATCTATGTGACTCCAGTGGTTGACTCCAGTGGTTAAATCCATGTCTTCTGAAGAGATATGATAGGTTGGGTGTGAAACAGATCAATATTTAAGTAAATTTTTACTATAAATTCTTCTCCCTGCTCAGTCAATCTCCACTTTAACTTTCACATTCTTCTTCTTTTTGTTTGGTGATTCACATTCTTCATACATATCGACATCTATTGGGCAGGGAGAAGAATTTATAGCAAAGATTTACTTAAATATTGATCTTTATCTCACCCATACCTATCATATTGCATCTGAAGACATGGTTCCCTTTACAAAAAGCTTCACTACGATGTTGCGCTGCTAAGCGCTACGCGGAACAGCTCTAGCTGTGAGCCGAGCTGAATAATGTGTGGAACACGTCAATGAACATTGACCGGAATTTATAGCCTCGGCTGATGTAATCATTAGATGCACCTGAGGCCAGGCTATAAATGGATACGTCACCAGGTGTCGGTAGAAAACTCTTTTTCAGAACGATTCTGTTTCTGTGTGTTTCACACACCCTGTCAAAACTTTCTTTCCTCTGTTAGGAGATAGAATCAGTTAGGCAGTGTGCAGTGAACGTTGTTCTATTTTTCTCTTCTGTTTAGAAAATATTATTTATATATATATTTCTAAAAAAAAAAAAAAAAAAAAGAGAGAATGATTGAAAGCCGCAAACGGTGCGTGTTCCCCTCTTCTCGCTCTATAGCTGAAGACGGCACACATCAGTTTTTGCTGTTTCTTTGGGGGTAAGAGCACGCTGCTCTCGCGTTGCAGAAGGGCGGGTGTGAGCACTGCGATTTGCTTTAACAGGCAGAGTGCTTCGTGCTCGCCTCGCTTGCTTCCGGGAGTCAGCACTCACGAAAAGATCGTTCGTGGGGCTCGTGCATGGATTTGGCTGAGGAGCAAGAGACGGGTTGACCCCTTCTCTCACTCTCTCCCCAAACCCAGCTGGTCCTTCACATGATCTCGGCGCGTTCCGACGCTTCTTCGGATCATGAGGTGGATCGCGATTCTCTTCCCGCCTCCGAGCTTTCCGTCCGCGATAAAAAATCTACGGAGGAATTGCTCAATGTTGTTACTCGTGCGGTTGCCAGATTGGACTGGCCACGCGAAAAAGAGACCCCCAAACGCTCCAAATTAGGGGATAGATTTTATCTTCCAGTCTAAGAAAGGGAGTGCCTCATGGGTCCCTTCCCTTTCTTTGATAAACTCCATGAAGAGCTTTTTCGCTCATGGAGAACCCCTAAAAAAACAAAAAAAACAAATATATATAAAAAATATATATATATTTTCTTCCCGTGTTCACATACCCTCGACGTCATTATATTCGACTATCATTATATTCGACTATCGTGGGTGCTGAGGCACGGGGGTATTCAGTGATGCCGCCGGTCGAAGAGACGCTTGCGGGCTATCTCTCGCCGGGCTCGGCATCGTCACTTAAGAAGCCCTCTCTCCCTCAAAGCCTTGTAGGACAACCTCCACTTTAGTGGGAAGGGCTTATCAAGCAGCAGGTCAGGCTGGTGCTGCTCTGCACACTATGCTGTTTTTCAGGCGTACCAGGCTGACCTCCTGGACGACCTGAGTGTGGGTTCTGCGCTTGACGAGCAAGCCTCAGACCCACCTCGGTCCTGACTGAAGGGAGGCTCAAAAGCAAAGCGTGGCGAGTCGTGCTCCTCCTCCCAGGGATTGGGGACAGTCTCGCCGCCCTCGCCAGCCCCGAAGCAAGACCTCAGGACTATAAATTCTAGTAAGAGAAAACCCTGACGGTCTTGCACCTAGATTAGGGGTAGCTCCCTCGGGACGGGCGCATGCTTCACTTCACCCCTCCCGGTAGCCCCTCGAAGCCCCTCCATTCCCGCCACCTCTTGGTGTTTCGGGTTGCAGAGGCTTCCATCAAAATTGGGTGTTTTCAGCTGTTCCTGCATTTTATTCAGGACGCGAAACACCGACAACCCTCAACAGGAAGTTTTAAAATATAATACCCATCTCAGAGATCCTGGCAGCGTGGAAACTTCTGCCGGATATATTCTTTTCTGTGGGTCTTATAAGGGCGTCAGGATTTAATTCTCTCGCCGCTTTTCCGTGTTTCAACAGCGTGTTCTCACTACCGTAAACCGGATTTCTTTTTTTATAAAAAAAAAACAAAAACAAAACAAAAAACTCAATCTCCTGGTTAAAGGGGCCATGGTATGTGTTCCCCTTCCAGAGAGAGAGTTAGGTTATTACACTAAATACTTCCCGTTTCCCATGGAGGGTGAGGGGTGGCGTCTGGCTTAGATCTTAAAGCTTGAACTACCCGTGGGTGTTCAAGTCCAAGATGATGCCTGTCAAGACGGTCGTGTCTCAAGCCCTACAACTCGTTTGGCTGGTCACCATCGATCTTATGACGCACTTCTATACTTCATTTAGAAGTTCTGCCACAACATGGAAAGTTCCTGAGGTTCACTTCGGGGCTGAAGTCTTCCAGGGTCAGGTTCTTTCACTCAGCCTAGCCCTTTTTACCCGCACATTCACAATGCATGATGTAGCGCTGGCTCCTTGCGACTCCGGGGCATCTGCATTCTGACTTACGTAGACGACTGGCTGATCCTAGTGCAGTTCCAGGAACTGGCAGTTCAGCACAGGGACATCGTCTTAGCTCATCTGTTTCTCTGGGGTTGAGGCTCAATGCCAAGAAAAGCGTCCTCTCTCCCACTCAAAACACTGTCTATCGGGGCATCGTATGGAGTTCAATCACAATGCGGGCACAACTTTCTCCCGCTAGGATTGAGTCCATTCAGATCACCCTGAGCAAAGTCAGGCTAGGTCAAGGTTGCACTGTTATCAGTATCAACGATTTCCAGGTCTCAGAGCGAACGCGTCCACGGTGATCCCTCTGGACCTTCTGCTCATGAGACCGTGTTTGTTGTGGCCAAAAGCCAGGGGATTTCTTCCAAGGGCCAAAACCCCTGGGCTAAATAGGGTTACGCGCCTCAGGCTTCATTCCCTTTCTATGTGGTTCAGACCCCGGTTTTCTGCCTTGGGTCCCACTCTAGGTGCATCTTGTTGTCGCAGACTGCTAACGACAGACGCCTCCCTGGCGGGCGGGGTAGCGGCCTTAAGTGGTCATCCAGCTTAAGGGGATAGGAGGGTCGTCAGCTCGGTTGTCACAGTCACTGTCTCGGGTTGATGGCTATATTTCTGGCCCTGAAATACCTCCTCCTGAGGCTGCCATGTCTTGGTGCGGGTGGACAATACAGCGGTAGCCTCTTACATAAATCTTCAAGGAGACCCACGTTCTTGTCAGCTGTATTTCTGACACGTCGGATTCTCCTTAGGTCCCAGGGTAAGCTCCTGTCACTCAGGTCAGTTATATCCCTGGATACCCGTATACGGGAGCAGATTTATGGTCCAGACAGGAAATACCAACGGGGAGTTAAGAACTCCACCCTAAGGTAGTAGTTGCCCAGAGTTCGCCAGCAAGGGTTTTTGCCTCTTACTGATAGCACCGCGCTGGCCGAACAGGGCTTGGTTCTCGGAGCTAATCTCTTCCCTCGACGACTCGCCTTGGGCGATTCCGAACAGGAAGGATCTTCTATCTCAGGCACAGGGCAATATTTCATCCCTGCCCCGAATTGTGGAATCTTTCATGTTTGGCCCCTAAGGGTACCAACTGAGGGACACAGGGCTTTCTCCTGAGGTTATCGAGACCTTTTTAAATGCCAGGCTTTTTCCACTTGGAACAAGTTTGGGTGAAATCTTAGGGCTCTTCGCCTCTATGGATAGCGCAATGTCTCCTCTACTTCTCCCTGAAATCACCCAGCCCCCTTGGGTCTGGACGTTAAGACACATACATGACCCAGAATGCGTCTGTATGCATTTCTTTCCCCAGTTTCTCTGCTCCCGGGAGTCTTGGCGATGTTCACCAGCAAGGGTCTTGCCTCGTATTAATGGCGCCACGCTGGCCGAACAGGATATGTTTCTCAGAGCTAATTCCTCTCCTCGACGGCTCGCCTTGGGCGATTCTGAACAGGGAGGACCTTCTCATCCTTGGCCCGAATTGTGAAACCTTTCATTCTGGCCCCTAAGGGTACCAAATTGGGTTCACAGGGTTTTCTCTTGGGGTTATCAAGACCATTTCTAGTGCTAGGGCTCCCTCCACTTGGAACTGATCTGGATAGATTTTACAGGGCAGAAGAGGACCTCTTCGCCTCTGTTGATAGCGCAATGTCTCCTCTACTTCTCCCCGAGTCGCCCAGTCCCCCTCGGGAGGGGCTTAACGTAGTAACGCAAATGCGCCTGCATGCGTTTCCATCTACTAAAGTTCTTATTACAGAACCAGCTAACTGCCAGTTTGCTTCAGTTCTGGATTTTCTGTAGAAAGAACTGTCAGCGGGCACTTGCCTCGCCACTGCCAGGTTCTATGTGGCCACTGCGGTTTGCCACGGCTTGGTGGGCGGGGTGCCCTCAAAGAGGCATCCTCATTATTGCCCGGGCCTACGAGGCGCGCGGTCAAGCTTCGCCAGTAGGGTTCAGGGCGCACTCTACCAGAGGGCTCTCCACCTCTAAAACCTTGGCTAGAGGTCTCCCTCTGCAGCAAGTTTGTGATGCGGCAGGTTGTCCTCTCCGCACACATTCGTTAGATTTTTATAGTTTGGATGTTTTGCCACTCCGGCTCTTATGCCCTTGAGTCGACATCTCAAGCTCATGTTTGGACAAGTTTGTGATGCGGCAGGCTGGTCCTCTCCGCTCACATTCATCAGTTTTTATGACAAGTTTGTGTTGCGATAGGGTTCTCTTCGCACACATTAATCGAACTTTATGGGCTAGATGCTTTGCTACTCCGGACTCTTATATCCTTGAGTCGACATCTCAGCCCATGCCTAAACAAGTTTTTGATGCGGCAGGTTATCCTCTCCGCACACATTCATTGGGACTTTTTTAGTTTGGATGTTCTGCACTCCGGGCTCTTATGCCCTTGAGTCGACATCTCAGCTCATACCTGAACAAGTTTGTGATGCGGCAGGCTGGTCCTCTCCGCTCACATTCATCAGTTTTTATGACAAGTTTGTGGTGCGATAGGGTTCTCTTCGCACACATTCATCGAGCTTTATGGGTTAGATGCTTTGCTACTCCGGGCTCTTATGCCCTTGAGTCGACATCTCAGCTCATGCCTGAACAAGTTTGTGATGCGACAGGCTTGTCCTCTCCGCTCACATTCATCAGTTTTTATGACAAGTTTGTGTTGCGATAGGGTTCTCTTCGCACACATTCATCGAACTTTATGGGCTAGATGCTTTGCTACTCCGGGCTCTTATGCCCTTGAGTCGACATCTCAGCTCATGCCTGAACAAGTTTGCGATGCGGCAGGCTGGTCCTCTCCGCACACATTCATCAAAATTGAATGGTTTAGATGTTTATGCTACTCCGGGCTCTTTTGCCCTTGAGTCGACATCTGAAGCTCATGTCTGAGACCTCTCGCGTTTTTGTGAGTACACTGCACAACCGTAGGGGTCCGGACAGCCCCAAGTGCGGCGGCGTGGGTATTGCGTTCCCGGAACGAGATGTTACGCTGCTTTGCTGCACTGCTCTTCAAAAAGAAGTATCTGACGACACCTGGTGACGTATCCATTTATAGCCTGGCCTCAGGTGCATCTAATGATTACATCAGCCGAGGCTATAAATTCCGGTCAATGTTCATTGACGTGTTCCACACATTATTCAGCTCGGCTCACAGCTAGAGCTGTTCCCCGTAGCGCTTAGCAGCGCAACATCTCGTTCCGCTTTTTTTAGGGAACAAGGGTTACACATGTAACCCGAGACGATTTCACTTTTGTGCTGCCATTATGTGCTTTTTGGGGCGTCACAATTTTGGCATCCATTCACTTGTATTGTATGGACCTACAGAGCTGAAATATTCTTCTAAAAATCTTAATTTGCGTTCTGCTGAAGAAAGAAAGTCATAGACCGATGGCATGAGGGTGAGTAAATGATAGTAGCACATGGGGAGCCACATTGTCCTCCTTTTGAGATTCTATATTGATTTCATTCTTGTATCTTTTAAGCCCAGAAATAGTTGTGTCATTGTAATACATGATGCACAATTTTCGGAAGTTTGTGACTGGTGGAATATTCTGCCTGAAGTATTGCTCTACAAAGGTTGATAATATTCTATCAGGCATTAGAAAAAACTTGATAAAGGCTAATAATAATTATAAATAATTTTATCATCTCTACTTTCCTGGTAATTTATTATGCAAATTAACACACTCTCTACATCAGGGGTTGGAATTATAAAAAAAAACAATATTATTAAAAAAATGTCACTGTTTTATTCTATTACATTAATACTTTTAAAGCTGCTCAAGTTATTCAGCCAAAAGTAGAGCGTGGTTTTCTCGTTTCCTTGTTATTGTAGCTTGATTAATAGCCTTTACTGTATATGACATGATATGACCTACAGTACTAGACAGTGCTAAATTAGTTTACATGTTCACTTCAGCTCCATAATTTTGATGCAAAACACTTTTGTCCCACTGTTTAGGTTCACTCTAGACCAAACCGACTGCATTTACATTAATGCCTCATCAAGATGGGCATGGCGGAATTATAAATTGTATTTGATAATTTAGCCGTTTACCTGCGTTAGCGCACAAACATTAGCCTCCTGTCAATCTAATGGCATGCAGCTGCAGATGTCAGGAAATAAAAAGTCAATCTTTTATATTTTATCTAGACCATCCAACCAGTGGTGCTCTTGCTATAACAATTGCTGTGATGCACATTCTGTTCTAGATGTAGAACATAGGTTAAGTATAGAAAATTACTCAAAAGTTTATCATCGATCTCTTCTTCTTTTTTTTTCCCAGATAAACATCAAGATTGTTTTATCACCCAGCCCTATTGATACCATTGTCTTAATCTCTCACATCAACCCAATAATCTCAATAATGATAGCTAATTTTCAGGCAACATTATAGACACACAGAATATGAAATTTACCTTGATATATTTCTTAAAATTAGAGGCAGGTTTAATGCAGATATCTGGCTTGAGCAAGCTAAACTCACTTGTCACAATCAAGCAATCACCCTTTCAGGTGCAGCTGTGATGTTCAGGTGTTGAAATGTGTTTGAGGCATCCTCCACATCCATAACAGTTGGTGCCGATCTGCAACTGCCCTTCAAGTTTTTTACATGTGATTTGATTTGACGGGAGTCACGAGACTCTCCCTAGCCAATCCCGTTGATAGATAAAAATAAAACCAGAACAGGGAAGTAGCGAACACAGACGGTGGGAAAAAATTGCATTAAAAGTACAGTTAAAGCACTTGAAATGTATTCAAGTAAAAGTATAAAAATTTTAACTACTTTAAAGTACAATTCCTGGTAAAAACTACTTAATTACAGTAACACGAGTATTTGTAATTCTTCACTGTACACCCCTGATGAATCACATACACACACAAGCTACACACATACTGTACACACATATAGTGAATGAAAAAAAATGTCCTGAGACAGTCAAATGCATTTTTACATCCAGTATGTTTATGTTTTACTGTGTGTTGCATTTTTCAAATAGTGGTAGCAGGGAGTGGTAGAGAGTTGTACACTGCTTGTGTGTTTGTGCAATTGTGTGCCTTTATTAGGGCTGGGAAATTTAACATGTTAATTTCTTAACGTTTAAAAAAAATAACATAATTAATGCAGTATTCTTAAACTTCCTAAAACTTCACACGATAGGAGAAAGGTGTCCCGAGTTGTTCCTGGCAAGCTACTTATTCTCTCCGACTCTGATTAGGGTGGGGCAAGGATTAGGGCATCTGCTGCCTTCCAGGAACAAACCCAGTCACCCTTGTTCAATGGGCAAAACTTCACTAATGTTTTCCCCAACTCTCTGTGGCTAAAATTGGCATATAAATTATAAGAAGGTACATGCTCAACTCAACTGCATATTCTAGCACAGAAACTGATTGTGTGGAGCAGTGCACGCTTACACACGATGCATGTCCCGGGCATAATAAACACGCAAGCAGATTTACTGTACAGAGAATGGAGACTTTACCCGCAAGTGGTGATCCAGGCATGCGAGAGATACCGTCCGACTGCCGTATCTCTTCACATCGCCTGTAAATGCACAAATACTGTCATCTGAACCAGTGTCAAAAGTGAAATCTTGAAAGAGAGACCCAGTGTGTCCTCGATGGAGAATGAGAAGGACCTGGCCGTTCAGTAAGCTGCAGCCAGGTATACTTGTAGAGACTGAATGGCAACCAGAGGAAATAATTTTGATATTTTAAACTTCAGCAAATTAAACTTCAACATTCAATATGTTTTATATCTGTATGTACAGTGTCTAAAAATCCATTGGCAATGAACACTTAAGTTTCTTAAGTTTCCATTAAAATTTGATATGAATAGAATCTGCCCAAAACTTTACACAGCACAAAGAGCACTACAGAGCACTGGTGCTTCGAGACACATTTTCAAGTTCAAGTTTCAAGTTCTTTTTAACATGTTCTACGTGAACAGCCCCTAATTTTCACATGACTTGCGATACAAAACAGAATTGCAAAAATAACGACTGTTTCCAAAAAGATTTCTCAAACATTCCCATTGCCCCGTGTCTGCTTAATCACAATTGACCTCTCCCTCTTACCTGTGATCAGGGTTGTATGTGCTGGCAAATTATAACATCGTAGCTCAGTTCTCTCAATTTTTCTTTTGACTTCAGTTAGTGGAAAGAAATGCAAGAAAACTGTCTCTTGTTATGATTGTATTACTCAGACTTAGCCCGCTGGATCTTTGAATCAATCAAAGGCAAACATTCTCTTCATTGTCCCCATCCAATTTGAATCAGCAATGTTTGTAACAATAGGCTTTTCTGGAACTTCAAGATCTCCTGGCTTGGGACACTTTTATGCCATAAGAGGAGAGGCCAGCATTGGTCTGGAGAGGCACGAGTGGCCCTGTTGACCTGTGCCTAATGGTGGGAGCAGATGCCCCAGATCATTGTGGCAGCCTGGCATGGTCTACCACAGTTTTCACAGCATGTGCTTTTGTGGGCACCGCCTCAGCCCTGGGAGTGCCCCATGTTTACTTTACCACCTGCGAGGTGGGAGGGGTTGGGGCAGGCAGGATCAAACAGACAGGGGTGTAAAGAACAGAAGGGGGCTACATCAATGACTGAATATACAACTATTCTACAAGGATTTGCCTGTATGTTGAGGATGGGATTAGACAGAAATTCCAAACCCAGACAGAATGTAGGAGGTTCAACAGTCTGGCAGACAGAGGTTAAAGATCTGGTCTTAAAGGGAGAAGATGACCTCAGCTCGGGAAGGAGAGGCCAAGACAGCAGCTCAAGCTAATCAGGAAGGTGCACTGTACCATAACACTCTCAAGTATGGTTTCAAACACCAGAGTTCTCTAAATATTATGTTCAAATTTGTCATGTTGCCAATATTTATGAAAACATAATATTTCTTAATATCAATATTCCACTTCCATGCCAGATTGAAGAGGGGATCAAATGTTTTATTATAATTTGGGGGTCATGCAGGTACTGTAATATATTCCCTTCATTTTAACATCACAATAACCTAGAATGCTAATGTCTACTCATTACAGGGATAGTTTAGACTTGCATTCACTTTCATAGCATCTTTTTTCCTTACTGACTGAGGCTAACATTCTGCATAATATTTCCTTTTGGGATCCACATATGGGGTGAGTAAATTTGTAAAATTTTTAGAACAGAACTTTCATTTTTGCTTGAAATATATTTTTAATATATGCATATCTTTGGCAATAATGGCTCTGCTAAGGTCAGTGTTGTCCTGGCACTGTTGGTTGGTTAATATGACATGTTTTACAGGAAACTGTGCAACACATCCCACTTAGCAAAGCCAGGTCTGTCAGGAGTTACTGATTGTAATCATTGTTGCTAAATTAATGACATTCTTGCATCAACAGTCAGTTAATAAAGCAGTAGTAGGTTTGCAAACATTGAACAGGAAAGAGACAAAAGTCAATCAATCAATAAAGCAGCGCCTATTTTATAATTTACTACACTATAAAACTGTCAGGAAGAGCAGTAAAGCAGCCTGTCTTTGATTCTTTTTAAATAGGTCAATAAACACCTCAATAAACAGGTTTGTGCTCTGTATGCTTATCATGTAAACCTAAAGAACATAATTAACCTAATGTACAATGCAAATAATCATAATGTAAACCTGAAAGACCTAATAGAACTCTAACCTAATGGATAATGCAAATAATCAAAATGTAAAATTAGCAAATGTAAATATAACCTAATATACATTGTAAAAAATAATATTGAAAACCTAAAGAACCTTATGTAAATCTAACCAAATATAGTGTAATTCAAACAATCATAATGCAACTGTAATAAAACAAATGTTAATCTAACCTAAAGTACAATGCAAATAATTACAGTATAATGTAATCCTAAAGAACCTTGTCCAATTCTAACCAATTGTATAATGCTGTCTTAATATAAACCTAAAGGACCTTATGTGAATGTAACCTTATATACATTTCAAACAATTACATTGATAACCTACAAAACATTGTACAATTCTAACATAATGTATAATGCAAAGACTCTTAATACAAACCTTAAGATCCTCATATAAATCTAACCTAGTGTATAATGCAATCAAAAAGAATCTCAATGAAAAAACCTAATGTACAATCCAAAGACTCATCATGTACCCTAAGGAAAGGGCATAACTTGAATGCATGTTTGTCTAACCATGCCAACAACATATTGCTTTTGAATTATAAGACTCAGAATTGCCAGTAAAGTTTGTCCTTAAAATGGGTTAATGCTGAAATGTTGTTACATTTGCTGGAAATGGGGCCCTATTTCTGTTTCTTTCTGTACTTGCAAATTTGAGACTGCATCGTAGAAACACAGACCCAAACCAAATAAATGTGGAAACACATCTGTATGAATTATAATGAAGCTATTAAGGTCTGACAAGTTTTATTAGTAATGGCTAAATGTGCGCATGTGTTGGCTTGCTGCAGATTTTTCCCACGGCACCAATGCTTGTCACTATCATAGAAGACGATAAGGTTTGGGCTCGCCTTTGACCCAGCACCTCATTAATCAACTTCTCATGAATATCTGACCTCCTCTGCTTACCTATCAAACATGCCATCTAATTCTAATTCACACACACACACACACACACACACACACGTTGTGTTTCCATGTTTTATGGGGATGTGGCAGGGCGGGGGGGCGGGGCCGGTCGTGATCCTACACACCCGGTCCCATATTAGGCTAATTAAGCCTCCGTGAGGGATAAAGGGTACGGGAGTGGTAGTGCCGCTGCCAGGGGCGGAGGAACACTTCCCTCCTCCCCTTGCGGACGACGGTCTTGCTCTGACCCCTCCGCGTTCCCATGTTTCGGCACCAGTGTAAAGTGATTAATGGAAAGGAGGAGGCGAGAACCGGCTTGTCAATATAAATAATAGTTTAATATAAAACTTAAACAAAAGACAAACACACATATGACGGACATGTCTGTAAACTATCTCTCTCTCCCGCACGATCCTCTGCTGTCGACCTTTATCCCTCACGGAGGCTTAATTAGCCTAATATGGAACAGGGTGTGTAGGATCACGACCCGGCCCCGCCCTCTGCCCTGCCACAGGGGACTTTCCATAGACATAATGGTTTTTATACTGTACAAACTATATATTCTATCCCCTAACCCTACCCCCAAACCTAACCCTCACAGAAAACATAAATATGTTTCAAATAACATAATTTTGTATGATTTATAAGATGTTTCCCTCATGGGGTCCAACACAATGTCCCCACAAGGTCAAAATTTCAGGTTTTACTATCCTTATGGGTACATTTGGTCCCCACAAATGATAAATACACGCTCGCCACACACACACACACACACACACACACACACACACACATACACATACACACACACGGTACAAACAGAGCAGAGAGCTAGTCAATCATAAGGGACCATAAAATGGACAAGCATACATTACACAACTAATGCTGCTTTTCAGCAGGGTGATATAACTGAATATAAAATGTACAAACGGCTTTTGGAAAGCTGATATAGGGTCCCTCGTTGTTTATCCTCAAAGATAGGGAGTATCCTGCTCAGTTAGGGAGTTAATTAGAGAGTGTTGTTAAGAGTGGATGCAGATATGAGAAGTTCTCCTCACAAGAGTCTCAGAGTCAGTCATACCTGTCATGCCTGGCTTGTCACTATGCCAGGGCTCTACAGTGCGAGTATTTCGAATTTGCCCCTAAAAATAGATATGTGCGAACCGGAAAAATAATTTAGGAGCACAGTGTGCGATTAAAGATTACAAACGTTTTTTGTTTTTTTTTAAGATAATTGTTTAAAAATTACAAGACACACATTCCACAAGCAGCTTGAGCCAACCACAGTAGAGTTTTCTGTGATGACGTGGTCCAGTCAGAGAGAGAAAGGTGAACAATGGAAAAAGTATCGGTATAGGCGACATCGCATTTTATTTTAAGCGAAAATGGAAGAGAATGAGGAATTTGGTGAGGGGGATTCACAAGGTTCAACTAATGAAGTCTCTTCACAAGGTTTACCTGAGACGGCTAACGTTAGGGATGCTGAGAACAACATTAGCGAAGCTACCGTGACCACAGCTGTCACTTCAACATCCACTGTAGCCGGTGAAGGGAGAACACATAGATTCAATGCAAATTGTCTCAAAATGTTCCCATGGCTAGAGTTTGAAAACAACGTCATGTTCTGGGCAGAAACAGGTGGGCATCTCGTCCTTCGTGTCAGGAAACCCGCATCTGAAATAGTGATGGTCATTTGCGAACGAGTCGGCTCTTGTGAACGTTGGGAGCCGGCTCACATATCAGAATCTATTTATACAAATATTTAAAAACAAATTAAGATACGAATAATCAAAAGATTTAAAAATAACGAAAAAACAAATAAAATAATACAGGCCTCAATGCTCAAGCGCACACAATAGTTCTGACTGTCCGCTCAGACTAAAAGCCTCACCTGTTGTTCCTGTCAATCAGACACGCAGTGTCAACAAATGAACCAAAGATGCGTGAGGGAGGGCGTAGCCAATTTATGTTGTTCAGATTGTATTTGAATTGTTACTTTGTTTATAGATTGTATTTTGAAATGCACTTTGTTTATATACAGTGAAAAGTTATACTTTAAATGCACACGTGAAATAACATCCTTTTTTACATGTATTTCAATTTGTGGGATGCTGCAGTTTTGCAAATTATTTATTTTTCTTTGATATGGTGCATTATTCTATTATCAGTACCGCCGCTACCTACATGCATACTACGCAGTTTGCGTAGGGCATCAACTCCCTAGGGGGGCACCATCTTACCCTAGGGTGGCACCAGAAAGTCCACCGGCTGCATTATACGTTATTCAAGGACCCGAAAGCAGTTGTGAAACACAGATGTTCGCTTCACGCTCATATCACGCGTAGGGCATCAATTTGGCCAGCGGTGGCCCTGTCTATATGCTGTTCAGACTGTAATCGTTTTGAATGGTTAGATTTATATGCACTTTGTTTATATACAATAAGTTAGACTTTAAATGCAAATGTTTAATAGCATTATTTTTCATAACAAATCAATGCATTTTTATATACATTGGGGTTAAGGTAGAGTATAATTACATTTAATAATTTAATTCGAATTGTTTTAACACCAATTATGAAAAGAGCCAGAATGCCAGTCGCTGATCTGAAAAGAGATAGTGTAGCGAAACATCTCACAGCGGAGAAACCATCAAGCTCGGTGTCAGCAGCCTTGAGGAGGCAAGTGCTGCAGTATGAGGAGGAGAAGAGGAAGCAGCTGAAAATAAAGATAAACATTGCATACTTCATTGTGAAAGAACAAACTTTCGTCAAATTTGGGCCGCTTATCAGACTCCACCACAAAAACTGAGTTTACATTAATCCCACATACGACAATGTGCGGAGATGATCGGTCAAATTGCTGACATAATGAGAGATCGCTGGCTGACCTCTAAGTATGCCAGACGGTCAACATACAAAAGCAGCTGGACAATTGATATCCTTCGATTTTAGTAGGCATGGGTTCAATGTGTGATTTGGGAGGTATGTGCTGTTCCACAGATGTGTGTCCCTTAGTACACACACACACACACTCATACACGCAGTATAAATATGTATTTAATAAATAGTTTGTTAATAAACTCTGTATTTAATTTTCACTGTGCTCCTAATTTTCTTTGTGTGCTCCTAAATTTTTTCATTTACGAGCACATGTACTCCTTGGGAAAAAAGTTAGCGTAGAGCCCTGTATGCTAGTCGTCACTGTAAAACATGATGATGAAAGCTTATGTAGCATATGACATATTCTCTGCTTTCAGTACTACAACATTTGATAAATGTGGAGCTCCTAAAGAGGCCTTTAGAAGCCCTAGGCTGCTGTACATCCCTGCCATGCCATCATTTGTTTATTGTGTAGTGACAGCTTTAACTATGGTGAGGCCCATTTTTTGTGATTCAGGAACAGCTGTTTTTTAGATGCTGAAGTTTCAGCTGCTGAAGTTTCAGCTGGAGGGACTTCAAATCCCCCACCACTTGGAATTTTAAATAGCTTTGTCTCTGCTCTGATGGTCTTCTGGGGCCTTGTATCCTATGACATCAAACACACCTAAATGCCTGTTTTACTTTTAGAGGGCCATTTCTTGGATTTGATGTATTTTTAGTCCCACATCTGCACACTGGGACTATCTCTAGTCAAGGCTAATGTGTACATTTGATATAGGAATATGCCAGGTAAAATTCTATCAATAGCATTTTGCAGTTTCAGCAATTGCCCCATAATCAACAGTTAAACAACAGTTCACAAAAAAAAAAAATTCTGTCATAATATACTCACTCTTATGTTGTTCTGAACTCATATGCCTTTCTTATGTGGAGCACAAAAGGAGAAGCTTACTGAATATTGCAAGTCAACTTTCAATAAAATGACAGTGGATATTACCTGACTTTAAAGTTTTAAAAAGGACCCAAATGCATAATAAAAGTGTGACTTGTACATCATATCAAATCTCTTGAAGTTATATGATAGGTTTTGGTTAGAAACAACCTGAAATTTGAGTTATTTTTCAGCAATGTCTTTTGCACATTTGTGAGTGCTATGAGAGGAGCTCATTCACAGTGGCTTGCATATTTGTAAACTTGCACTGATTTTAGCGCTAAACAATGGCATTTCTTCCATGACCACTTGAGCCATGATAAACATTTATTTAACATATATTGTAATTTGGCAATATTTCTTTAATCTTTTATATTCAGAATGCATAGTGAATATTTGACTTTCATTTCAACCCCATTTACCCTGTTAAATTACTGATAGTCACCTCTTTCTCTGTACTCTACAGACAGGCCTGATACGGTTTTCCGGAGAGGAGCTTTTCATCACTCCATTACCACAGCATTTGGCTTTAAGACACAACTACAGTGCCCCCTCTGAACATCACCCACATGTCATCTACAAGCGATCAGCTGAACGCAGTGTCCATACAGAGAGTGACTGGACCAGCAGCTTTTCTTCAAACAGCCCCTATGAGGACCATCGTCATCACCGCCACCATGACTACCAGCATGGAAAGCTTCAGAGACAACATTTCTGCGGACGCCGCAAGCAATGTATGTAAGGGAATTACTTTTTAGCTATTTGTAGATGGAAAGTACATTAAGTGCACAGACAGTGAGGCTTCAAATTGAATAAAATCCCTTAAGCAAATTATTGTATAGTTTTTGTATACATACATATATATTCTTATATATTCTACATTCTATAGTTCTGTAATAAATTAGTTGTGTCTCTCAGCTGTGATGAGCCTTAATCCTGAAGTTGTCCGTTTAAAGCTGTTCAAATCTATTTCCTAGTTCTGTTCTATGTAAACAATGACTAACGGATTCACTTTATGTCATTAACTGGATCATATTACAACAAAAAGGATCTTTTGCCACCACCTGCTGGCTAACATATGTAATTTCAAAAATAAAGACAATAACTCCTAACAGATCTACACTGATCTTACGCTTTAGTTTAGAACAGCACGAACACAAGCGGAGTGATACACTCTAAGGATGTGCATCTCCATAACTGAGGCCGATGCGATACGCATCTCGATGCATAGCCAACGATACGATACATTAAAGATACATATGAAGCAGCTACCGATGCGATGCAATACGATTCAAACCTATTATGATGCAGTGCAATCCAATTCTGATTCGATTCAACACCATGCGATTCAATGCAATACGATGCAATGAAAAAAAATATGATGCTATGGAATTCAATGTGGTACATATAGTTCACTTTTATTTATTTGGTTCAGACAGACAGCAAATCAGAAATTAACTTAAGTACCTTCTGACTTCTAATGCTTAGCCCTTTCACAGGCCTTTGCAGTGCAAAAAAATTTTGTTTAAACAAAAACAAGTTATTTCCCTGTTTTGTCTCCAGTTACACATTTAACAGTGAAACAATTTAAGGATGCTCAGGTATAAACAATGAAGACATTTTCTGTAACTTGCCAGGGATAGAGGAGGTATTAGAAGCCCTTGTTCGCTGAATATCTTTACAAATAAAAAAGGAGATTGTGTCGGTTATTGCGTTGGAATGAGCAGAGCTATTAGCCAGCGGGGAGTGAAAAAAGTGTAATCGTTTGCTCACCCTGCGTCCTGCTAGTGGTACCGCAGCGACTAGTAGCTGACTCAGAGTGCGAGGGTGAGCGCGAGGTGTGGGAGGCAGATGTCTATGCACTCACATTGTGTTGGCGCTTTAAGTTTGTTGTTAAATTAGTCGTACTGCCTGTATATTTTATAGCGGCACGACATATTTGACAAATTGCATGGGTTTCATAAAAATTTTCATCTATCTTATAAACCTAAAGTGTTTCCAAACAATGGATATTTTTTATTATTTGGTGGAAGATGCAGCTCTACCTCTGCCATGTTAATCTATATTCAATGTGACTCACAGGACACATCTCGGTCTCCGTAGTGTTGTGATACGTCATATTCACGTTGCAGCAGTGGTGATGAGAGAACATGCTTGAGAAACAGTTTAGAGAGGAGAAATCAGTCTACATATAAAATATTGGTCACAAATATTTGGTCACTTTCTAAATAATAAAAGTATAGCGCATTGTGGCAGGGCAATGCGTGATCATACACACCCGGTCCCTTTATTAGGCTAATTAAGCCTCCGAGAGGGATAAAGGCCGATGACAGACGGTGGTGCGACGAGAGAGAGATAGTTTACAGACATGTCCGTCGTGTGTGTTTGTCTTCTGTTTTAGTTTATTATTAAACTGTTATTTATATTGAAATGCCGGTTCTCGCCTCCTCCTTCCCATTGAACCATCTTTACACGCATCTACTAATAATTATATATAAATAAATAGTTTTTTACCGATGCAAATATGTTGCATCGCAATACAAATGCCAACTTGCATCTGATGCACACTTTTTTAAATCAATATATCGCATCGCTAACTTTTATGCATATGCACTGATGCGAATCGCACACACAGTGAATACACACACAGTGAAGCGTCCGATTGCTGATGGTGTCAGACCATCAGTACTCATGGAATGTCTCTCGTCCAATCAGATAACAGTGGTATATACTGTATATATATATATATATATATATATATATATATATATATATATATATATATATATATATATATTACGGATGATGTTTATTGATGATAATTTTTTTTGAAATAATGAAAACAAATATCGGCAACTATCGATATAGATTTTTGCAGAAAATCGATAGTTCTAAAAAGCAACTATCGGCACAGATTAATCAGGTAAAACCAATATATCTGTCTACCTCTAGTAGTACACTTAGTGGCTGTTCAGACCAAATGCTTTCTTGTTATAAATAAGCAGGACAACACGCAACAAATAGAAAATAACACAGGTGTCTCAGGATTTTTAAAGTTAAATTTTTTTTACTTGACACGGCTTCTAAAAAACGTGTTCCTCCTGCATGAGATGCTGAAAATAACTGAGATATTTCACAGAGGTCAAAGTCGCTTACATAGATAAATGTAACACAGTTAACGATGGGCAAGGAGGAGGCGAGAACCGGCTTGTCAACATAAATCATAATTTAATGAAAACTTAAACCAAAAGTACAAACATAAACACACATGACGGACATGCCCGTAATTCTCTCTCTCTCGAACCATCGTCACCGGCCGCCTTTATCCCTCATGCGCCTCATCAGGCCGATTGGGGACCGGGCGATGATATTCCGACCCGGCCCCGCCCCCCCACGCTCCACAATAAACAATAAAAAAAAGCCAAAATACTGGGGGAAAAATTTCTTCAGTCTTCTTTACTGTAACAGCCAAGCCCTCTGAGATTTAAACTAATTTCAAAAGCAAAACTACAATGTAATTTTCATCTGTTATATTGAATGAGCTGAATGAATACTCGGAAACAGAAAGTGACTGCGAATTTCCTGGTATGTCGACACCTCTCTGGCACTTTTATCAGGGAGCTGGCTTGGAAAAAGGAAAAGCAGTTATTTGAGGCATTTTCCAGTGTGTGTTTCTTTTTCTGACTCTCTTTCATGATCATCCATTCTTTTTTTCTTTCTCTTCCCACCTCCTAACTACAGATACTCCCAAGTATCCTACAGAGGATCACTTTGTTATGCCTGATGAGTTTGAACTGCAAAACCGGGTGAAACGTTCACAGATTACATCTAAAAAAGAGGGGGGCCTGAATGTGGAAACTCTGGTGGTGGCAGACAGGAAGATGATGGAGAAACATGGCAGAGAGAATATCACTACCTATGTCCTTACTGTCATGAACATGGTGAGCAGAGCTTTCAGCAACAGAGGCATAGAGAGGACAATAAATATTTTATTAAAACAAAATTGGAGTTTTGTGGCTTTTAGTCTATTTCTAAAGATCTCAACAGTGCCCATCCACTTTTTCAGCAATCTCGGTTCTGGAAGCATTTTTCTAAAATATTGCCAAAAAATATTCAAATAGTTCGAGAGTGTAGGGAGACTGACTTGATTGCATCATTCACTGTGTGTCATAAAAAGGGCAGTCAGTGCAGAGCTTGTTTGGTGCGTTTTGTTCGCTGCGATTTTCTTATTGGTCATTTGATCATTTCACGTCAGGATCATGGGTAGTGTCTTCACCAGAAGTTCCACTGTTAAACACAATTTGTTTATAAATTGATGATTAAATAACATAAACCGATGGCTTTAATCGAAGCATATGGAGCTATGGAGAAAATGTATGGGATTTTTACTTCCGGAGACAGACTGCTGTGCTCTATTAACTTTGAAGACAGTTAAATGCTTGTGTGCTGCTAAAAGCTGAATAAGCAAACTTTTAACAGATAAGCACTTTTGAAATGTACTGTTTTTGTCTTCAGAGAACACAGACCAAAATGATTGATGACTCATCTCACACTACACAATTTTTTCCCCAATCAAGCACATAGGTTAATGGATGTGGCGTACTGTAACTAAAGTCAATTTGCTGTTAAATATAGGATGAGCCCTTCGATATGCCCAGCTAAAAAGGAAATACATCAACACTAGACACAAATATGTGCTCATCAAGAAAATTAATTTAGGTGATACGTTATTCCAGCATGTAAATGTCAATTTACTTTTTGGTGTAGTCATGTGCAAATTGTGTTGTGTTCAACAGGTCTCCAGTCTTTTCAAAGATGGAACAATTGGAACTGATATCAACATTGTTGTGGTCAGCCTCCTTCTACTTGAGAAAGATCCGGTAAGACACATCAAGCTATAGCATATTTATTGTATTGTACATACATTTCATGTGCCTTATCTCTTTGTTTTGTTTTTTTTTTTTCATAAGTTACAAATGCCTGATCATTCATTTCACTCTTCTCTCTCTCTCACCACCCATTTGAACACTCACAATGCTTGCTCTGTATTGCTGGTGCCAGTTGGGCCTGTCTGTCAACCACCACGCAGACCAATCGCTCAACAGCTTCTGCCAGTGGCAATCAGGCCTGATAGGTAAAAATGGCAAGCGCCATGATCATGCTGTACTGTTGACGGGGCTGGACATCTGCTCCTGGAAGAATGAACCATGTGACACCTTGGGTAAGGCATTTGACACTCACTGTCCAGCCCCAGAGGTGGATAAAGTGTTCTTAGTAATCAAGTTGCAGGAGATTGAATTACACAAGGCCAAGGTTAGATAGAGCTCATGTTTGATGTCCTAGTGTGCCCTTAGGCAGTGAACTTCACCTGAATCAGTCCAAGAAAACTCAAATCCACTTTGCAGTTACTTTGGCAGCTTCTTTTGTCTTTGCTATGCTCTGTATAGAAGTGTCAGCCAAATGTAATGAATTCAGCTCTAAAGCTCCAAACCACAAGTATGCACTTTTTTAATGTATGGCAAATGGGAGAGGACTGTTTTTAAATTGCCTGTGTATGAACTCAAACCAAAGCTTTTTCTTTGTCCATACAGTTAGTAAAAAAGTGTGTCTGAAAGTGTGTTTATGTGTAAAAGGGTCCAGTTTCAAATTCTCTTGCTTGGAAAACATTGTGGTGTGTTTAGTGACAAGTAAATCATCTTTTAATGATTTTATTAAAACAGTGGGGATTTTAAGGTCTCTGTAAGCAATGAATTTGTTTCACGTTCCCAGCATGCATTAGCCCAAATGAAATAAAAATCACAAATTAAATCTGTATATCTCAAATGTTTCTCCTAGACAGCAATGAGATTAAATCAAGAGCAAATGGGGACTTTTGAGTATGCCTCCTGTTTCTCAGATATTTCTCCTGAGAAACAGGCCCTATTAAAGGGCATGGGTTTCAAAAGAGAAATCAACAGTCTTTTAAACTGTGCTCAGATTTTCCAAGATACCAAAGTCTGCAATCAATTGTCAGATACGTCAATAAGAACTTTAAAAAAAAAATTTTTTAAACAAATTCTTCAAAGACCAAATTTTCTTAGTTATGCATCCACATTAATTTGATAACTCTATGCTCGGTAACACTCAATAAGGTTCCATTTGTTAACATTAGTCAATGCATTAGGTATCATGAACAAACAATGAACAATATATATTTTTTATAAAATGTTTAATTCCTAATTTATTTCATTTATGTTAATGAAAATACAATTGCTCATTGTTAGTTCATAGTGCATTAACTTATATTAACAAATACGCTTTAAAAGTCTTGTTCATTGATAGTTCAAGTGAACTAATGTTGCTAACTAATGTTAACAAATGGAAACTTATTGTAAAGTGTTACCCTATACTCTTATTGGATCCCAACAATTGTCTTTGTGTCTATTTGTTTTATTTTTTGTTTATTTCTTTTGCAGTATTTCTCTTATGGAATTTAAAGAGAAACAGATGAGATAAAGTTGATAATTAAGTGACACATAATTGAGGACTCAATGAAGTCTCCTGAGCTATAAAAAAGCAACATCTGAGTAATATAATTTTTCCTGGGAATGTTTCCCCTTTTTGTCACCCATATGTTTTGCCATCCTACCTCCCTTTCTGCTTCTGTCCCACTCTCAATCTGTCCTTTCTGACTTCCTGTCTGCAGGTTTTGCTCCAATTAGTGGGATGTGTAGCAAATACCGTAGCTGCACAATTAATGAAGACACAGGGCTGGGCCTCGCTTTCACCATTGCTCACGAGTCAGGACACAAGTATGTTCACGCCTGCTTTCACATCAACCTCCATTTCAATTTGAGAAACCATATGCTGTGCAATGGGCAAACATTTTGTTTGTGTTTTCTGGTTTCCATCGAGATAAGGGCAAGTTTGTATTGTATGGCTGAAATTTTGGTTTATGACAAAGCTGTATTTTGAGTCCTACAGTTGGCATATTCTCAACATAAACAGGAACAATATTTGCCTTGGAGAAGCACCAGGATGATAATATATTATGGGATTTGTTATTCTCAATGGTTTATTACATTTGGTCAAATGAATAGGACATGTGACCAGAATGTGTGCATTGTTTGGGGCAAAATCTTGCCAAGCCAAGAGCTATTAATCACTAATTTATTGAGGAGTGGTCATTTTGTGAACAAATGGCATATCTCGCCAAGTCTTCTTATGTCTTAACTATGGTATGTGTGTGGTCATTTTGTTTCATTAAATAAGTCGGTTATTGCAGGGGTCACAAAAGTAAGCATCTAAATGTGAATGTCAGTTATGTGATATGTTGTATTCAGTAGTGTACAGAGATTATTAGAGGGTTTTTTGGGATGAAAGCTCAGCTAGGTTATGGAGGAAATGTCCCACCTGAATCAGGGAGTGATCTCTGTCCTGAGGCTATACATTAATAGTCTCACTGTTTAAAACTCAATTTCAATTTATTTTTCTTTCTCTCTCTCTCTCTCTCTCTCTCTCTCTCTCTCTCTCTCTCTCTCTCTCTCTCTCTCTCTCTCTCTCTCTCTCTCTGTCCTTCTTTACATCTCTCCCTTCCACTTTTGCTCCCTCCTTTATTCACTCTGTTTTGCTCCAGTTTTGGAATGATCCATGACGGAGAGGGGAATCCCTGTCGAAAGACTGAAGGGAACATAATGTCTCCCACACTGGCCGGCAATAATGGTGTTTTCTCCTGGTCTGCCTGTAGTCGGCAATACCTCAACCGTTTTTTGGGGTAAATTCTAACCTTTATTTAAACATTATTATTAAATATTTGAAATTATTGCACAACAAGTTAATGTATAGTTCATGAGTCAAATTGTGTCTTTTAGACTATGATCTGTCCTTTGGCAGTGGGTTTGGATTAGCTGTGCTCAGATTCATAGAAAACAGAGTGTAAAATTGCAGTAACTACAACTCTATAACCCTTTCAGTAACTACAACCACATACAAGTAATACAAGTAATTTCGACACCCTGTTTCCTACTTTCTTGTTGATATAGTTAGTGTGTTTGCCTATATTGAGTTCATGATTTCAGTTTTACACCTAATTTAAAGGGATAGTTCATGCAAAAAATAAATAAATACATGAAATGTTTGTTTCAAACCAATATGTTGTTCCAAACCTGTATGACTTTTTTCTTCCTTGGAACAAAGCAGGTGATATTAGGCAAAATGACAGTCTCAGTCACTTTCATTGAATTTCTTTCATATAATTAAATTGAATGGTGACTGAGGTGTAAATACTACATACCATCTACTTTTGTGTTCCACAGAGGAAAGAAAGTCAAGCAGGTTTAAAACAACATGTGGGTGAGTAAATGATGACAGAATTTTCAGTTTTGGGTGAACTATTTATTTAGGTGAGATAAAATAAATTATAACAAAAAATAGATTCTGGCTTGTTTTTTACCTGCATTGCTTAGATTATGTACCATTTATGGACAGCAATATCTTATGTTGAATTACTTTTTAATGCTGGTTTCTTTTTTGATCTACAGTATAATTGCATGCATGTGTTCACAGTTCTGCTCAGGCCTCATGTTTAGTGGATGAGCCCAAACAGATCGGCCAGTACAAGTACCCTGAGCAGCTTCCTGGTCAGCTGTATGATGCAAATATACAGTGCAAATGGCAGTTTGGGTCCAAGGCCAAACTCTGCAGCCTGGACTTTGTTAAGGTAAACAATAGTATTTAAAATTTGTAATTAGGCTTCATATTGGTGCATTTCAATGGATCTTTATGCTAAATGCATTTGAGCACATGTTGGAAATTACTATTGTTTAACAACTTGGCTTCAGTCAAACCTTTGGACAAAATACGATGCAAACAAACTCACAATTAGTCAAAGAGATTTAGTTGCAGGTCTCAGATATTTAAATATATTAAACCTGTAATGTTTGTGTGTGGAGTTGTCATGGTCAACCCAAAAACACATCTGAGCTTTGGAAATGAAACAAACTACCAAGAGAAATCCCATTGACACAAAATCTACTTTAAGGATTCATTCACAGCCCATGAACAAAAGTTCTACATAGATGCACAGGGCCCCCTTTGGCATCCACTATATCCTTTAGAGTGTAACGCACACATTTATATGCAAATATAAAAAGGGTGAAGACTAAGGCCTGGAAGAAAGAGCTTATACTTGGGAAATGAACATTGCAAGAGTCCATCTGTGGGATTAGCTCTCATGCTATGGATTTCCTCTTTGAGAGATTCCTCTTGCCTTTGTGTGCTTCTGAAAACTTCTACATACTCTGAACAGAGTCTTGAACATCGACTTTGATGGAAGGCAGCTGTACATCTTAATTAAGAAGGATTGCAGCGATAATACAGTGTTTTTGTTTTCTGTCCCCCCAAGCAATTCTGTTCTTGCCATAAAGTCGTTGAGGTAATTAGCCGTGGGAGATTGCTGCTGTAGCGAGCAGGCTAGCAGAGTTAGTGTTCTGTTCACACTGAAAGTGTTTTTGTGTCCATCGGCACTGTTGTTTTTATTTTCATGTTAATTGATGCTAGATTGGCATTTTTAACCTTGATTTATGTAGGAGCACCATGTTTTTATGACTCTGTGTCAAATTAAATTAAATCCTATTTTGAACTTGAACTTTGTCTCGTTTTTTGGGGGGGGTAAATTTTTCGTCTAAACAGCCCTTTAGCTGCCCAGTGATCCAGTGTCCTGTGTTACTAGCTTTTGTAAGCCACATCTCTCTCACTGTCTGCCCAACTCCTCATCACCCATTATTATTGCTGTTCTGTGGGACGAAACAAAATGCAAAGATAATGGCATGTTTCTTTTGGGCAGCACAGTGATTGATTTTGACAGGGTATTTTATTTGTTGGTGGAGTTGATTGGCCGTTGCTGTAGAAACAGGGTCAGCGTGGCGAGGTGCAAGCCAGGGAGGTTGAAGGGTTCGCAGTGTGTGTAGGTCCTTCTTTGACTGTGTTTGTTCTGTGTGTGTGTTCGTGCCCACCAGGACATCTGTAAATCATTGTGGTGCCACAGGACAGGGCACCGGTGTGAGACCAAGTTCATGCCTGCTGCCGAGGGCACCGTCTGTGGACCAGACATGGTGAGTGAGTGGTTGTCTGTTCAGAGTTTCTTTATCTGAACTCATTGAACTTATTTTTACTAAGGAATAACTGACGACTTAGGGAAGAAATCTGTTGATAAGACCTGCATCGCCAACATGAGATGCTGTTATCTACCCCAGGATTCCAAGACTTTCTTGGTCAAACATCTTTAACAAAAAATGATCACAGGTCTGCTGCTGCTGGTGATCACAGGGTTCCCAAAGATATGGAAAAATATCTGGGAATTTCCAGGCCCCAGATTTTTTTTTATTATCTTCCATGAAAAGTCATGGAAGATAATAAAACCTTTAAAAGTCACAGAACTTTCATGGAAATTCCAATGTTGTATGTAATTTTTTTTTAGTTTTCTTCATTCTAAAATATATTTAATCAGCTTGAAATTGCTCTTTTCTAGTGCAATCTCTATGAAATTATTACAAATCCTTATCCAATAACTACAAAAAACTGGAAAAGTCATGGAAATTCCTATATGGAATAAAATGTTTCCTCACTATGCTCAGCTCTAAAATATTCAATCAATTCAAAAAAAGAATTTATAAAGTCTTAAAAAAGTCATGGAAATTAATTGATCAAAAGGACTGGGAATCCTTTTATCAGCAATTCCACCACTGCAAAACCAGCACTAACAATCTTAAACCAGCTTGGACCACCATGGAAACTCATGCTGGTCTAAGCAGATCTTTTCCACAGGGAACACAGATTGACATCTAACCACATAAATTCACAGTCACACAAATGTATTTATCTCTCACATCTATCTTTCTTCAAACACACCTGCAGAAATATTCTCTTTTTCCTTTATACCCCTATGTCCGGGGGCGGGGTATGCAAATACTGTCTGCCAACTTCTCATTGGCCTTTTTTTATAGATCAGATGTATATTCGGCGCTCGAGACCCCTAGTGTCGCTACAGACGTATGGGTGTAAAAATGCATCAATTAAACATAAAACAGGGCTAAATAAAGGTTAAATAAAGTATTATAGCAAAAAGAAGTTAAGATCAAGCATGTGCATTAAAAGCATTAAAACATAACACAGGGCTAAAAAAAGTATTTTGGCGAAAAGAAGTTAAGATCACGCATGCGCACCCACCCAGTCCAACTGTGATCACAAACCCCATCCCCTCCCCCATTGATGGACAATTTGGAAGCAACTGCCCACAAAAAAACATCTGTGCACTTCCCTGGCCAGGACCCTAAATTTATGCTCCATGTGGGATTCATTTTCTTTCCATAATGCAGTGGTGCCGGAGAGGACAGTGTGTAAAGTTTGGTGATAATGGACCTAGAGCCGTGCATGGCCAGTGGTCTGGCTGGTCAGAATGGTCTGACTGTTCGCGTACCTGTGGTGGAGGAGTCATGCATCAAGAGCGATCCTGTAACAGCCCAAGGTAACAACTCGCCAACAACTCAACAAGCTCAGAAATTGCATCTCAAGAAACAAGGCTTTAAAGTCAATAGTGCTAAAATATCACGTTATTTTGAAAATAGCTTTTTGAATGAACATTCTGCTATTTAAAAGATATTTACAATCACCTGATCATTATTGCAAAATAAACCTCAGGACTTGTATAACCTGAAAGGGTTTATATTGAAATAAATTTAAGAGAGAGACAACTGAGAACACCAAATTCAACTGCCAGTTTGCACAAAGACTCAATTCAATTCTACATTTAACCAATCAGAATCGAGTATTCCAGAGAGCCACGTAATAATTTGTATAATATAGTGTCACTTAAAATTGAGTGTGTTATGTTTGTGAGAGAGTAAATCCAGATAAACATTGCATTAGTCCCAGGGTTCTCTACATGCCAGTCCATTAAGTATGTTTCTGCTGTCATGAACTGTAAAGCAGCCACAAATTCTTTCCTCCTTATTACAATTTGCCTTCTTCTAATTACAAAATGAGCTCAATTCCACAGCCTTTCTTGACTTTTGTGGTGTGGCTGGATGTTAAATTTTAATTCCCACTGTAATGAAAAATTAATAACACTTTAATTCAGCATATTGTTGCCATGAATGGTAGATTAACCACGAATGGTGGAATTATGTTTTTCCTGACCAACTGACCCACTACCACTCTGCTGCTAGATTACCCCTGAACTTTGACACACTGAGTAATCTTGGATTAAGTGCCTGCTGGTGTGTTAGGTCCCACCTCCCATGCTCTATTGAGAGCACAGAATGCATCAGGTCAGCGACTCTACAGATCTTGGTCAGTTTTTAACATTAGATGCTTCTGAAACACTCCTCTTGAAAAAAAGTGATTGCTGAAGATTTGAGTGTCTGTCAAATTGTAGAAATAGTTTTTATGAATTTAGGTCCAGGTGCTTCCTGTACGTATGCAACAGCTGGTTGATATGAGACTGGGTTTTGTGAGCTGCAGGTGGCTCGACATTTGGTTTAGTTAAGCTGATGGAACATGGGATAGTGCTTCATCAACATTTGGCAGTCTAGAGCATTTTAACATATTTATATTGGAAGAGGAAATACTCATTGTGCCTCAGACAGCTAGACCAACATATTTTTCATGACTAGTTCCAGTAAAGGCGAGGGAAAAAAAAAATGAAAGAAAGAAAGAATAGACTTTAATGTAGAACTTAATTGGAGCCCTGGAAATACTTTTCATTGTCAACTGAAATTATACATGTATTTAAGTAGGGAGATATTTGATTGGGTAAATATGATCTCATAGGATGTGTATTGGCAGATTTCTGCATTTGATTTAGAGCTTCTTTACACAGTTGCACAGAATTTAGGGTGGTGCTACAAATTGATTTCTTTTGTAAAAAGTGTAGATATTTCCTGTGCTTTAGCATGAGAGCTATTTTTAATTCATTCGTGCTGTCTAGATATCTTAATGACCTAAATAAATTACTACAATTCTTCAGTAGTAATTTGAGGGCATGCTGCATAAGTGTTTGCAGCTTGCTAGCCTGTTTAACATAGCTTATTCTTATACGTTCATTGTTTTGTCCTTTGCCATTTTACCATGTGCTTCGGGTTTTCCGCTTTTCTACTGTTTCATCTGTGTGTATTATACCACGCGCCTCCATTTGCGGTAAGACATGGCATCTGCTCATTTTATTTCTTCCTGCATTACATGTTTACTATAGCTTCTTTCATCAGCAGTGAAGGATTTAAATGTCATAAATGTTAGGAATTAGTCAAGCTGATGGAGAAAGTTAATGAGCTAGAGACACACATCCGAACACTTGTGGAGGTCAGTGAAAAAGAGAAGCTGGTAGATACTATTTCGAATGTGGGTAGTACAGCAAGCAACACACACTTTGGTTCTGGCTTTAGAGCCCACACAGCAGGGCGTTTGGGTGATGTCTCAATGGCATACTCGCTCAGCAAAGTGACACCACTCTCCCATTCCTGTTAAGGTTTCCAATCAATAGTGTTTCCAATCGATTCTCCTCACTCAGTGATGCACCCACTGAGATGTTGTAAGAGCCCTAATAATTGGTGATTCTATGGTAAGGAACATGGAAATAGAGACTCCAGTTGCTACTGTTAAATGCATACAGTGTCTGGGGCTTGGGCATCTGACATTTTACATTTATTCATTTGGCAGACGCTTTTATCCAAAGCGACTTACAAAAGAGGAAAACATAAGCGAATCATCTTAAGGAGACATTTGTACAAAAAATTTCATTCTACAAAGTTTCACTAGCATCAGAATAGCATTCAAAACAGATTTAAGTGCAACAAGAATTATTATATATATATATATATATATATATATATATATGTATTTAGTGACTGATTAAGTGCTCTTTTTAGCCGTTTTTTGAATATAGACATCAGATCAAATTTACAAGTGCTGACTAATGCTAAACGTAGGTTTTCTAAAAAATTGTTATTCACGTCGGCACTAATAATGTCTGGCTTTGCCAGTCAGAGATCACTTGAAATAATGTTAAAGAGGTGTGTGAACTTGCAAAAAGATGTCAGACACTGAAATAAGCTCAGGTTCCCTCCCTGCTCATCGTGGTGAAGAGGTTTATAGTAGATTAGTGTCACTGAACAACTGGATGTCTGAGTGGTGTCTGAAGAATAAACTAGGATTTATAGACATTTGGAAGAGTTTTTGGGGTAGACCTGACCTGCTAAAGAGAGCCTTGTCTGAAGGGTCGAGGAGGAGGTGTTGCTACAATTTACAGTTTTTGGTGTTACTCAGAGGACAGGATATAAATGTAAATATTTTTTGTGATCAACCGTTTTTATTGGTTTTATATAAAGAAGGTCAATTACAGATTGCCCAGATTATTCACATGAAAACAACAGAAACAAACCCTCAAGTTTAAGTCTTTTGAACTATTCTTGCTTATTATGTCACCATCAAATATAAATAAAATTGTTTGCCCTTGTTACAGTACTGTATATACTGTAGATCACCTGGGCCTTACTCTGGTTTCCTTAGTGAATTTGACAGTTTTCTTTAGTTAATGTAGATAGAGCTTTAATTGTTGGTGACTTCAAAATTCACATAGATAATGAAAATGACACATTGGGATTAGCATTTATTGATATTCTCTACTCTCTTGGAGTCAGACAAAATATGACAGGACCAACTCATCACCATAATCATATGCTAGATTTAATTCTGGCATATGAAGTTGATGTTTATACTATAGAAATTCTACCGCAGTGCAATGCCATCTCAGATCATTACCCCCTTCTCTTGTTTGTTGCGTTCAGCTAATGTCACTTAATCTACACCACGCTGTCATTCAGGAATAACTATTCTTTCAACCACTAAAGAAAGCTTGACTAATAATCTTCCAGAACTGTCTTACATACTCAGTAAGTCTAGAAGAACTTGATAACAGAAAATAACAAAAAATATAAATACAGTCTTCTCTAGCACTGTTGATAGTGTTGCCCCCTTCGAGTAAAGAAAATAAAAGAAAAAAGCCTTGCACTGTGATACAATGATCACACTCATACTCTCAAGAGAGCAGCTAGGAAAATGGAGTGCAAGTGAAAGAAAACTAAATTAGAGGTATTTCACAGTGCATGGAAGGATAGTGTCTGTAGCTACAGGCCAGCATATTTTAACAAACTCATAAAAAATAACCAAAACAATCCTAGGTGTTTATTCAGTACTGTGGCTAAATTGGTTAGGAATAAAGCATCGACTGAACCAGATATTCCATCACAGCACAATAGTAATGATTTCATGAATTTCTTTACTGATAAAACTGAAATAATCAGAAATAAAATTGGAACTATGCAATCAACTGTCACAGCACCTCAGAAATCAGTGTCTCATAATTCATAATAAAAACTTCAAGCCTGCCTGATACAGCTCTGTTCCTGCTTGGTGTCACACTCCACTGCTATGTGTCACTGAGAGATGATGACAAACTACATCCGGTGCTAGCCAGACATCACTTCAGTTTTTTATTCAGAGGATGAACTGATGCCAACTCTAACTGTAAGACATCAGATATTTCATATGCCACTGCCTGAACCTTGGACTTAGGATGTACCCCACTGAACCTCATTGAATTGACCTGCTGGTTGAACTGCGATGCACCTCATAATTTATCTCTGCCTGCATCGCCTTTGTATATTGTTTTTTCTACACTCATGAAATGAAATACATAGGCTATCATTTAATTAACGGACAATTAATCTATGTGAACTTCTGCAGTTAATACAGAATGGACTTCAAAGACATTAGTCATTAATCTTAAAGTTAATAAAAAAATCCTTTCTTTTTAATTTTAAAACACTGGACCTTAACGCTTAGTTAATTTACACATTTAAAACCATGACTTGCACTGCACATAAATAACTACTATTGGCATTATATTCATGACGTTAGCCAGAGGGGAACTGGTTTCTACAGTGAGCCTGGTTTCTCCCAAGGTTATTTTTCTCCATTAAAGAACATCTTATGGAGTTTTGTGTTCCTTGCCACAGTTGCCTTAAGCTTGCTCAAATGGGATCTAAATACAATTATTATATAATTATTTAATTTCTACTGTCATATTTAATCAAACTACACAATGATGACTGTAATGTCTGATCCACTGAGGGAGGCTTAAGGACAGATATCCTTCTGGAGAAGTTCATTTTCGTTATTTGTTCAGGGGTAAAAACAAACAACGGTATTCTGTTTCCAAACAGTTGGACATTGCCACACCACTGTGGGAGGCTTTTAGAAGTACATTTAAATATGAGGATGCTACATTTAAAAACGTAAAAATGTGTTATCAATGACTTTATGCCTCATTCTCTGAGTAGACTTCACACGAGGTCAGTAAAATAATCAGTTTTAATCTCTCGATGATTTAAAGTAATATATGCAGTATAAAAGGTTTAATTTGTCTTGTTTATGTCCTGAATTCATGATGCTAATGCTAACATGATTTATAATGATGACACTGATAGTATTGCAAAGATAAGTGTATAAAAGTGATAATGTTCAGAATAAAGACAAAAGAATGATCATAGGCATTTCTTACTTTAGACAGATGTGTGAATGGCTTTCGCTGCAGATGGCACAAATGAATGGGCACTTGAGAGTATTTGAGAATATTTGATTCCTTTAGTAGATTAATTAAACAAATATAAATCGCATGATGTGGTCTTTGAAAATATCTTTAAGCGAATGATCGAACAGATGTAGGTAAGTTGTAACAGGTCACTAATAACTCTACATGCCCATGTGTTCCCTTTCAAAAAGCTACATTTTGATGCTGCGCTGATGTAGCGCACCTAAAGTTGTTCCCACAGCGCTAAATCAGCGCAGCATCTCTTTCCGCATTTATCAGGGAACAGGGGTTACTATTAAGTAACCCGAGACGTTCATGTTGACTGATTTTGACTCACTAAACAACATGAACAGAACTTGCTGTCAACATCAAGGTAAATAGAGCTCTAGGTCACACCTACCGATGACATGGACCAATAGCAGTAAGAAGGTGTTTTGCAGTTGAATAGATCTTTCCTAAAAGTTTGCCCCAGCAAACACCTTTTTGGGCAAATTTGTTAGAAATGACGTCAAACCTGTTCGTTCTTCAATTTTGTAGGAAGTATATCGAGGCCTTTATTGTACAGTGGAATCCGTTAGATGGACTTGCTCTTGATGCAGAATTTGCATACAGTATAATTTGAAATTTTTTGGTAAAGATCTCCTCTTTAACCTCTGGGGTCTGTGGGTGTTTTGGGCCCTGGAGATGTTTTGACATGCCTTGACATTTGTGCTTTTTTCAGTTGCTTAAAAACACATTAATGGCTAAAGTCTGATAACACTGTATTCAGCACAAACTGGGCTACAATAATATGTGAGCAACATGTATGTGCATGAAAAAACTAAATTTGTAGTAATTGAAATTAGGCCATATAACACATACTAAATATTTGTCCACAAGACTTCTGAGAACTGGATCCTGTAGCCTAGAGTTTGTGCTACAAAATGATGTGAAAACCATCCTGATCACTATATACTAATTGAACTTTTATAAGACAGTTTTAGTGTTAGAAAGGTAATATGCCAGGAAACGTGAACTGTCATGAATATTGAGGTGATTCACACCTGAGGAGACAAAAGACCCCTCCCCTGGGCCTATCAATGAGGATTGTGACAGAAAGAAAATTAATGTAAGGAGACTTAATGATCAAAATCTAGTTTTTAAGTTAAAAGAAGTAATCTGACTATACCTTTTCTTTACATAAAGACTTTACTTAATTTTATACTTACACTACCGTTTAAAAGTTTTAGAAGTCTCTTCTGCTCACCAAGAATGCATTTATTTGATCCAAAATACAGTAAAAAATTGTGAGAACTCTTTTTTACAATTTAAAAGAACAGTTTTCTATTTGAATATATTGTAAAATGCAATTTGTGATCAAAGCTGAATTCACAGCATCATTACTTCAGTCTTCAGTGTCACATGATCCTTCAGAAATCATTAAAAGATGGTGTTTTCTAATATGGGCATATTTAAAAGTGCATTTTACTCATTTACACCTGAACAAATATTTGCAAGCACAAGCATTGATGATTATGAGGCAGCATAAACACTAGATAAAATATATTCTAAACATTCATATAATTTTATATAATTTTACATATCATATTTATATCATACAGCATATAATTACATACCTGCTTTAGCCGAAACAGCATTTAAATGTAACTAAAACTTGCTTATTAGGACATATTTCAAATGTCAATACTCTGAATCCTGGCTGGCAAGTCTGGAAACAGTCCCACTTGTAAAATATGTACATGTTTATATAAAATAGCATGTCAACTAATGAAAACTAAATGACTTACTTGTCCGAAATTGTATCCTCGTCTGGATCAAGTCTCTCTTCAAAATACAAACGTTCATCGTCCCGCTCTTCTTCTGAGGAAAATGTTAACTATTCCTTACTAGCCAAGAGTTTCCTCGCCTGTGTATAATTACAAACACGCAGTAAAGTGAATGAATTGTGTTTACATCAAACATCACTGTCGGGGGCATTTACCATTTGCAATGATCGCTTCAGGTGGGTGTGATCACATTAGCTATAATGAGCTGAGCCAGGAAAACTGTATATCTCTTTGTTTCATACAGATTACATTGCAGGAGAATATTTTATTTAAATTTGAATTGTTTTATTTAAAAGTAGATATTTTAAGCTTTCTTTAGACATATGTTTCATGTTTGTGTGATAAGTATTCACAGAGTTTCAGTAAATTTTTGTGACATGTTTCAGAATTATGCTCGTGGAGACAGAGACATCTGATAGCTCACCCTTTTTATTTTCTTTATTTTGCAAATGCACAAGGTTTTGTTGTTATTGTGATTGTACACAAATAAAAGTAGACCCTGTATAGTCTCTAATGATGTTTTACACTTACCCGTAAACCCCAAAATTATGGAGTATTTTAAGTTGTTTCCGCTGTAATGACGAAAATATCCAGCAGGACGCGCCGGCACATCCGTCGACACCAGAGGGTTAAGAACTCATCAAATGGTTATTTATATGTATTTATGAGGTGTACATCTTGAACATCTGCCTACATTATGAAAATAAGAGTTGATGTTGATCAGAACATTTGTCTGTATCATTTCACTCTGTATGCCGAAATAAATTTATTTGGCATATTTATTTTACATTTTTTCTATTTTGTCCCATTATTGTTCATAGATAGCATCTGTAGCAAAAAAGGTGTCTCAACACAACTAGAGTTTTCATCTCAGCACAGATTTGGTATGTCCTCTTTTTGTGCATGTGAGATTCAAGGGGAGCCCCCAGATTCAACGGTTCATTCAGTATGAGGTTCTTAGGAACCAGCTATATGAAGCCAGCAGCAAGAGATATAATCTCACTGAAACAATAAATATGATCTGCTGAATATACTCCCTTGACTGTACCATACACAGTGCACAGATTTACAGGCTGAGAAATCTTTGATATGTGCGTTAGAGAAATATATCTCTTGGCAACAGTCTAGTGGAATGCATAAGGAGATATTTGTTTATCGGATAAGCTTTTTATACAGACCTATGAAGTTTGTTTACTGTTCAGTAGATGGTGTTAACTTGCAGAGAATGGTATCATTATATAAATGTACCATTACCACAGGTTAAATTTGAGAGGGTTTGGATCCATGGGCTATGTAATTATGATCGCCCTCAGGACTTTGTTAAATGCCTACCACATAAAAAAAATAAAATTTTGTTGTATTGTTTATTTATATATAGGGGGTTTTAATGGCCTGACTGTAAACAGGATGCCTAATGGCTAAAACCGTGGGCTTGATTAGAGAGGGTGGACTTGATGTATTGAGAGAGTGGGTAGAAAAGTATGTGGGTCATTGGTGGTGGTGGTGGTGGTGGTTGGGGGGGTGGGGGGTCATTTTGTTGGGCTTTTGGAAAGCAGACAGACAGTGTGACCATGTTCTCTATGAAGTTTGGACTCAGTGAATTCCCCAGTGGGACAATGGTGCTTCAAATTCTGCCGATTGAACAGAGTGGAGAAATAATGATCCCTTTGACGACAACTCTTGTGTAAAGTTCACAAGATTAATTTCGCACAGTTATTTTATAAACAACATCTAATGAGAAAAGCTTCTAACTTGTCTTTACCTCTCCTCTCTCTCTGTACTCTGTGTTGTTGTAAGAACTCTACCATATGGACCCATACTACACTGTCCCTAAAGCCCTAATAGGATCAGCCTGAAAACATGATACAAAAACAAAATTAGCCTGGCACAAACAGCCCTCTGCCAGTACTGTTACAATTTTGTTGATGTCATTGACATAAAGTCATAGTTTTAAATTATTTACTCACCCTGATGTTATTTCAAACCTTATGAAGTTATTTTTTCAGTGGAACCCAAAAGGAGAATTATGGTGAATCTTCAGTCCTACTTAGAATTTTCCATAATACAACAGTATATAGTGGCTATGTGCTGTCAAGCTCCAGAAGTACTAAAAAGTAGTCTATGAAAGTAGTCCATCAGACTCATGCACTATATTCAGTATTCAGCTCTCAAATCAAATATGTATGTTGGATGTTGATAAGAATCAAGCATCAGTCAGTTTGTTTACATGCACAGTTATCATTGATCTATAGTCTTCATCTGTCTGTCCAAGTATTAATGACACAATGTGTACTGGAATATTTTCCATGGAGCAATTCCATGACATTTGCATACTTAGTGAAATGTAACTTCTCATCTAAAGTACTTATTACCAGAATATTGCGTTACTGACATAACAAATTAACATGAAAAAAAACAAAAACATCCAAAACACGTTTAAACTTATTTAAACTCAGCCTGCATGACTGAGTAATTAAGACTGAAATTGTGATTACAATGGCAAGGCTATGGTCCAATCAATGTGTATGCTGGCGAAGCCAATCAACAATCCCACTATCTAGGTTTGTTTGTCCGACTAAGAAAAAAATCATGTAAAAATACTGATTGGTTCTTGTGTGTCTCGTTACTAAACGTCATGATGCAAACCTGCACTTTCAAACCTTTCTTTCTTCTGCTCAACACGCAAAGATTTTTAGAAGAACTTCTCAGCTCTGTTGGTCCTCACCATGCATGTGAATAGTGACCAAAAGCACATAAAGGGAATATTAAAAGTAATCCATACAACTTCAGTGGTTAAATCCATGTCTTCGGAAGTGATATGATAGTTGTAGGTGAGAAACAGATAAAAATGTAAGTCCTTTTTTTACTGTAAACCTACACTTGCACATTGTGTATGATGTATTCTTGCCTTAAGTGGAAACATGCAATAAAAAGCTAAAGGCCAGAGACAAAATGAATATGCTCAGGTACACATACACAAATTGACAGAGCCCCAACAAGGCAGGCCCAGAGCGCAGTTGCTTGCTTTGAGGTTAGGCTATAAGAGGGTACCCAAGATTCCTTCACTTTAAAACTTGCAGCCATGCCACAAGCATGCCTCAGCTCTCACAGCCATGGTTAGAGGAGCTGCTGGACTGCTGTTCCCTGAAGAAAGATGGTGACTGTCGGCTTCATGTGGCAATCTGAGGCATTCTTGTGGCATTGGGAGGAGGCTACTGCTCTTCTTCAGCCTCAAACGGCCTCTGTAAAGCCTAAAGTATACTTCGGTTACACAGGAATTCTAAGGTGTGCGTACAGACATGTGACACAAAATTCATCATCAGCAGATTGAACTTGGCTCAATTTTTCTAACGTGTGTTCTAAGAATGCGCAGTATGTGCATGTGCCTGGAATTATTTGCACTAATTAGTGGGTCCACAAGGTGGCACCACTCACAGTGGTGGTGGCGTAGTGGGCTAAAGCACATAACTGTTAATCAGAAGGTCACTGGTTCGATCCCCACGGCCACCATCATTGTGTCCTTGAGCAAGGCACTTAACTCCAGGTTGCTCCGGGGGGATTGTCCCTGTAATAGGTGCACTGTAAGTCGCTTTGGATAAAAGCGTCTGCCAAATGCGTAAATGTAAATGTAAATGTAAAATTACCACAGTTGAGCCTTTGCTAGAGGATGTAATTAATGCTAATCTTCAGGAGCGTGTGTCTGAGGAGGTCAGGATATACCTGCATTTGTGTAACTTGAGTCTGAAGGAATGTAAAGACATCTTCATTGGTCTAAACTCCTGAAGAGAAATAGTCCAGTATCTCATAGAAGTTATAGCACATATGCGCCAACTGCCTATGCACAATCGAATAAAGTATCATTTGAAAGAATAGCGTTTGAATGTACATCTGTGCTAAGCATTTACCGAAGTATACTTTGGCTTAAAGGTGGTCTTTGTATGTAATATTCAGAAACCTTTGTTGTTAATGATACATGTGGCCGTTAAGTGAACTACATCCAGCTACCTGTTGCTCATGCAGACACTCCGCAGGGACTCGAGTGAGCATCTAAAACAATGACATAACATACAAAGAGACTGAACGTGATCCACCGGCATAATGCTGACAGATGAGGTAGCATAATTAAAATTACACAGTTATGATTGTTTTACTACAAACATGGAGACTAAATTAAAACTACTTATCAGCTAACATAGCATACTGATACACACACACAGCTACATACTACCGAACTATACCAGACAGTTTACTGTTATGTTGCACTAATGTATGTTTTGTATGTCATATGTTGTACTACGATCATGAAACCAGTGTATTTGCTTAAATGTATCCTGTATACTTGACTGAAATTATTTGAAAGTTATGAAGCAAGGTAGCTTGCAATTCGTCAGCATTAGCAGGCAAGATCAAGTTAGCTAAAATTACACAGATCAATCCTTAGAGCACTATATTTCACATTCTCACATTCACACTCTAGTTTTCGCTCGACCACAATCTCGTTCCCACTTAGCCAGACTGGATTCAATAAATAAATGTTTTGTTTTTTTTGGCTTACTGAGTTTGTGTCGGAGTCGGTGTTGTGCTGGGAGCCAGACGTTTGCTGTATTCCATCTCTAAGATAATGTTACTTAGTGTTGCACACTGTCTGTTGATGTGGAAGAGAAGCACTAAGGCAAGGCTCTCGGGAGTGAACATAAACGTTATATCCTTTGGATTTTCCAAGCAAAAGTGACCCGCTCCCATGAAAACATTTACATATTGCACATTTAAGGTAGGGGGACTGTTCAAACACACTGCCCAGAACCTGAGAGCTTATCTTTTATGATTTTCAGCCCTGTGGGCCACAGTATGGCAGCAGTAACTTTGGTTTCAAAGACGATTTTGCTTAAGTGCTCTTGTGCAAACATTCATCTGGCTACAATGAGGAACCACTGGTCCCAAGCAGGAGATGCTGGCATACAGGTGTTCCTACCAAGCTTGTTAACTACCTAAACCAGCAAACCTCCCTTGGAAGAGCTTGATCAGAAAGACCATGCTGGTTGACATACATTTTTTTGAACAACATGGCTAGATCAGCACCAAACCTTCATAAACAAGTTGCAAATGGCCTGGATATTCATGCAGGTCTAAACTGGTTTTCTCAGCAGGGACGTCAGCTAAGATAACAATTTGTAAAGCACATCAGCACAGGTGTGTGTTGTCTTATTCTCCCTAAATTTTAATATTAAGAAATCATACCTGTTGGAAACACAGACAAGTCCAAGCCATGAATGGAATTGCATCTCAAACACTTTTACAGCTATCTGTTAGCCTGTGATTCAGTCAGGCATATCACAGATAACACAAAAAGGTATTCTACCTTGGAGTAGATCCTAATGCACATCATATGAAACACATCTCATTTGGCCCCTCTTCCAAAAATGCTGAATGGCTGTCATTCCTTTCGCATGCTGAATGCTTGCTGAGGCACATCTGTTTCTTCTCTTCTTGCTCTCTCTCCCTGCTTCCATGTTAGCTGTGCTAATTGCTGGTTGTTTCACCCAAGCCCACAGCACAATGGCAAGTTCTGCCAAGGCCCCAGTCGACTGCACCAGCTGTGTAACACCAAGCCGTGCCAGCCCAATGGAGTGGACTTCCGAGCTCAGCAGTGCGCAGAGTATAACAGCAAACCCTTCAGGGGATGGTACTACAAATGGAAGCCATACACCAAAGTGGAAGGTATGGTAGATAGTTGTCCCTTAATTCATTAATTGTACACAAGAGCAAATGACAGTTTCATTTTTCATTAACAGTTAGGGTCCTTCGTTTAATGCTTCTTAATTTACTGGATGTGTGTTATTGACTAGTTTTAAAAGGAGGAATGCTGTTTAAATATGTATATTATAAAAAAGATAGTTACAACTCTAAATTCTGATTTGATGAGCCGTGTTCAAAGCCGTTGTAAAATATTTGTTAAACACACAACTGCAATGGCACTCTCTCTATATATCAGGGATATTTTACCCCAAAATTTAAATTCTGTCATTATTTGGGGCGGCTGTGGCTCAGTTGGTAGAGCGGGTTGGCCACTAATCGCAGGATTGGTGATTCGAATCCTGGCCCACATGACTCCATATGCCTAAGTGTCCTTGGGCAAGACGTTGAACACCAAGTTGCTCCCAATGGCAGGCTAGCACCTTGCATGGCAGCTCTGCCGCCATTGGTGTATGAATGTGTGTGTATGAATGGGTGAATGAGTCACAGTGTAAAGCAATTTGAATACCGTTAAGGTTAAAAAGGCTATATAAGTGCAGACCATTTACCATTAACCCTCATGATGTTCCAAGCGTATATTCCTTTCTTCCATGGAACACAAAAAAGATCCTCAGTCACCATTGACTTTCATTGTATGTACAAACAATTCTGTAAAGGTGAATGGTGACTGAGACTAACATTACATCTTGTTTAGAAGAAAGAAAGTCATATGGGTTTTGAGTCAATTATAACAGAATTTTTATTCTTTATTATGCAAGTATTATCCAACTCAGTTGGAATAATTAAATATATTACTTATTATTATAATTAAGAATAAATGGAACCATTTTTTGTACTATTGAACATTTGTTTTTGACTGCATCTAGCCAAATAGAATACCTTTTAACGTTGTAAAATCACTCTAACACACAGCCTTTCGAAGCTTCTTGCTTTAATAACATATTATGTAAATATGATGTCTGAAAAGAACTAACAACAAACCTCTAAAACAGCATTCATCTTTGACATTGTACGCTCACTTTCTATCGTATATGACTCGGCAAGAACAGGTGTGGTTTTGAAAATGTAATCATTCCCATTTGTTTCTGACAAAAAGTACTTTTTAAAGATTGTTACTTAGGCCAAATGTATTCATCTCACATAATATGTGTTGACTGAGGCATGGATGCATTTGCAATGGAAACATGTAGCCACTCGTTTATTGAGTGCAGTACACTGATCAGCCTTGTAGGCAGGTTTATACCTGAATGAGAACCATTGAGACTGTTTATATATGGGCGTTCTTAGTTGAACACTGAGCAGAAGCAATGGAAAAGCATTAGGATAAGAAAGTTTGAGTACCGGCCCATCAGTTTTCTTTATACTGAGAAAGAACAAAGGAGGAGATACTGAGCTGTTTCCTGGGTCTTGGACAAAAAGCCCTTGTCAGTGTACCAAGAGGTGCCAGTTGGGTGAAAGGAGCTGTATGCTCTAATCAGCAGATCATATGTGGCCTCGGGATGCTTTCAGTGTCCAGTACAGATACTGAGAAGCACTTATCCCTGTATGACTGGGCTTTTGGACATCAAATTGGATTAAGCCCTGACATATTCTTTTGTTAAGCTTCACATGCCTTGGCATTACTCAGAAATAAACTTTTGGAATTAAAAATGTTACTATTGTTCAGTTTCCCCTGCAAGCCAATGTGGTTGGTAACATCACATTTCTTGGGAGGTATTTAAATGAAGCATTTTACTTTGAAGTATTTTGACAGTAATTTACTCTAGATTTCAAGTGGTATTAAAATCAAGTGGTATTTAATAACAAGTGTAGCTTTTAAGTGGGTTGTGAATAAACCACACAGAATACAAAAATATATTTTGGTGTTTTATTCCGATGGCTGTTTAACAGTAAAAAAAAATACAAAAAATTAGATTCAGTACAATGAAAGATGGAAATTAAATATGGTTCAATGAAATATAGTAGAGGTTAATGTCAAAAGACATTAATATCAAAAGCATACCCATATGCTTTAGCATACCTCACCTTAATCCATGCTTTCATCATTCACAGCATTTTATGCATTTAGCACATGCTTAAATCACTAAAATCATTTTATGCATTTTTAACCAGGCTTTAAGGACATGTGTAATAGTTTAAAACAATACAATTCTCATTATACATGTTTTCATATATAACACATATTACACTTACACGCAAATGACATGAGCGCATATCGCCAGAGACTAAAAGGCATGCACCGATGTCAAACGACAGATGAGGGGGGCATTTGTGCAAGGGATTGGCCAAAAATAAACAGGCACTAAGACAGAAGCGACCTGGATCACAACCTGGATGTGCAGTGCAAAGCAAGCGCATTGCGAAGCGCGCCTGAGGCCGCGAGAGACAGACACAAACAATTGACACCAGTGCATGCCGCAAGGATTACATATGAGCAATGCACTCTTGCCAATAAACAACAAGACAAGAGAACACATGACAATGCCAAAAGGGTGAGCCATGCATTCTCACACAGACTAAACAAGACACTAAACATGAGTGTCAGAGTTCAGCCACAAAGACAATAAAAACATAATCAACAGAAGTGGCTGAACCCTGACACATGCTTTTAACATGAGAGAGCTTTTAACACGAGATTGCAGGTTTTGCAAAACTATGGTGTCGCAAAATGAAAGGGGCCACGTCCAAATTACAATCCCATGCTCAAGCTTAAACTACCTTTTACCATTTGAAATGCGATGGGTTGGAGTTATCAATAGGATGGGTTTGTGCATGTTTCTCAAATCCATATAATTTAATCAAGATGTTTTTTTTTCCTTTTGACTTAAAAGTCCACATGCATTTTGTCAGAATAAGGTTCGTAAGTTCACAGCACAATATGTCCTCATACAAAAACTCAGTAGGAGCACACTGAGAGTGCAGGTGCACAGTTTCAGAGGATTCTGCTTAAAAATCTTCCAAATAATCGCTCTGGACCTATAACATCTAATGACCCCATTCATCTCCTATCTAGAAGAGGATATCTGCAAGCTGTATTGCATTGCTGAGGACTTTGATTTTTTCTTCGCTATGTCCAGCAAAGTCAAAGATGGGACGTCTTGCTCTGATTTCAAAGGAGGAGTGTGCATTGATGGGATATGTGAGGTATATGAGGATTCTGACATGGTCACATTTGTGGCCTCACATTTTGCATGGAAATTGATTGACAGCCGGTTTGTTACATTTGACAGGCCCGGTGGGCAAAACTGAGCATGTAAGATTGATAAGTTCACTTTACTCAATTTTCCTGTTTAGCTGGTGGGCTGTGACCAGGTGTTAGGTTCAAAGGCCACTCTGGATGCCTGTGGGGTGTGTAAAGGTGACAACTCTACTTGCAAATTCTACACTGGCCAGTACACCCTCCAGCACAGAGCCAATGGTAAGTCCCATTAGGGATGTGCAAAACTATATATTTTCAAAATTCACTAGTTGGTGGGTTTTCTTAAAGACAAGTCAACTAATTAGTTTGAAGAAAGGTATGAATAATCATGAGTTATATAAAAGTTGACCTAGTCTGAAGGGCAGCATCAACACAAACAGCAATCTTGTGGTCAAAAACAGCTAGAGGTCTTGAGACTCAATTTTGAAAATCTCACTACATGACCTCACTATTTGGTTGTTGGATGTCTAGTGTATATTTTTTTACCCTTCCCTACTCGTATACAAAAGGTGTTTGTTGAGGATGTTCTTTTTAAATCTTCTACACTTTTCTTCTCTTAAAGGAATATTCTGTGTGCAATACAAGTTAAGCTGAATTGACAACATTTGTGGCATAATGTTGATTACCACAAAAAAATATTTTGACTTGTCCCTCTTTTTATTTATATACTGTATATTATTGTGGCAGGGCGGAGGGTGGGGCCGGGTCGTGATTCTAAACACCCGGTCCCTTATCAAGCTAATTAAACATCCGAGAGGGATAAAGGCCGACTGCGTAGGATAATGTGGGAGAGAGAGAGATCGTTTACGGACATGTCCGTCATGTGTGTTTGTGTCTTTTTGTTTAAGTTTATAATTAAAATATTATTTATATTGTCAAGCCGGTTCTCGCCTCCTCCTTTCCATTGAACTACGTTACAATTATATACTGTATAAATGAATTTGGGTTACAGCGAGTTACTTACAATGGAAGTGAGTGGGGTCAATCCATAATCATTAAACTACTCACTGTTTCAAAAGTATAGCCACAAGACATTACCAATATGTGTGTTAACATGATTTTAGTGTGAAGAAATAATTTTCTAACCATATATCCAATTTTACAACTTGGTAGCCATGATGAGGCAATGGCATAAATCCCAAAATGACTGTAAAATGTTGATTTAAACAACTTTACAGCTCAAATATTACACAAGTTTTAACTGAAGAATTAATGTAAGTGCTTTTATAAAATTGCAAGGTTTACATTTCTGCCTTTAAACCATGCAAAATTGTCCGCTTTCACTTCCGTTGTAAGCGCCTTACTGTTACATAGATTTTTTTAAAGAAGGGACGAGTCAAAATAATTTTTTATGGTAATAAACATTATGCCACAGATGCTGCTGAATGAGCTCAACTTGTACCTGGAATATTCCTTTAAGAACAGATTCATGAGGAAGAAATCAATTAACAGGCATTGGAAAGAGACGGAAAACAGGATGAAATCATTATAAAATAATAGGAGGATACAAAAACTTCTAAAGCCTATAATAACAGATAATGATAATTTAGGACCATCGAGACTAAAATAATAAAAAATTGACCTGCAGCATTTTTGGCAAGCTTGTAGGGCACTTTCCTTTTTTTTTTTTTGGAGGACTAGCACTGCACTTTTAAGACTCTCCTCTTACTGAAGGAGGTGATATTGCATGAGCTCAAATATGCGATAGATCAACCAACAATGACAAGTCTGTCATCATTATGTCATCTGTAGGAATTTCTTTCTTCTGCAGAACACAAAAGATGTTAAGCAGAATGTTTGCCTCAGTCAACATTGACTTTCATTACTTATTTTTTACATTCATTGAAAGTAAATTGTGAATGAGGCCAATACTCTGCCTAACATCTTTTGTTTTCCATGTAAGAAATAATTCATGTGAGTTTGAACCCTTAACATGAGGGTGAGTAAATTATGACAGAATTTTCACTTGTATGTAAAACTATCCCTTTAATGCAAAAACTGCTAAAATGAGCAGACATGATTGAAAAACTCTTTCTTTTCCAGAGTATTACCCTGTTGTTATGGTTCCTGCTGGAGCAAGGAGCATCAGTGTACAGGAAATGGAGATCTCCACCAGTTACCTGGCTGTCCACAGTCTGAAGCGCGACACCTACTATTTGACAGGAGATTGGACAGTGGACTGGCCGGGCAAGTTCCAGTTTGCTGGCACCACCTTCAACTATCAGCGCTCTTTCAATCGGCCTGAGAGTCTATATGCCGCCGGTCCCACTAATGAGACCCTGCTCTTTGAAGTGAGTCACCCCACCCCTGTCTGGCCTTACACCTGTTAGGGAATTAGCCAAGACATGGCCTTAGCAAGAGTGCTGTGGCCATTCAGTCAGATAAAAACAAGGCTGAGAGAGAGTGAGTGGGCTATAGAGATGATAAACAAATGAGGGAAAGAGAGAGAGAGAGAGACAGAAGAGAATGAAGACAAATGAGTTGAATGGCCAAACTAACGCCTCCATTTGGGATTAATTTCAGGCCAGAACCAACATTGTCAGACTTTCATCTCTAGTATGTAGGCTAGAGATTAAATATCAAACAGAGCGACAATGTGAATGGCACTGAGAATTGATCTCTCTGCACTGCATACTCTTGTTAATGTTCATCTTATATGATGAAACTCCCACTGTAGGGTGATGAGGGTAGGGTCAGATGACCTTTGAGTTTAAGGCATACTATGTGCACTTCATATACACTCACCTAAAGGATTATTAGGAACACCTGTTCAATTTCTCATTAATGCAATTATCTAATCAACCAATCACATGGCAGTTGCTTCAATGAATTTAGGGGTGTGGTCCTGGTCAAGACAATCTCCTGAACTCCAAACTGAATGTCAGAATGGGAAAGAAAGGTGATTTAAGCAATTTTGAGCGTGGCATGGTTGTTGGTGCCAAACGGGCTGGTCTGAGTATTTCACAATCTGCTCAGTTACTGGGATTTTCACGCACAACCATTTCTAGGGTTTACAAAGAATGGTGTGAAAAGGGAAAAACATCCAGTATGCGGCAGTCCTGTGGGCGAAAATGCCTTGTTGATGCTAGAGGTCAGAGGAGAATGGGCCGAATGATTCAAGCTGATAGAAGAGCAACTTTGCCTGAAATAATCACTCATTACAACCGAGGTATGCAGCAAAGCATTTGTGAAGCCACAACACGCACAACCTTGAGGCGGATGGGCTACAACAGCAGAAGACCCCACCGGGTACCACTCATCTCCACTACAAATAGGAAAAAGAGGCAAAATTGGACAGTTGAAGACTGGAAAAATGTTGCCTGGTCTGATGAGTCTCGATTTCTGTTGAGACATTCAGATGGTAGAGTCAGAATTTGGCGTAAACAGAATGAGAACATCGATCCATCATGCCTTGTTACCACTGTGCAGGCTGGTGGTGGTGGTGTAATGGTGTGGGGGATGTTTTCTTGGCACATTTTAGGCCCCTTAGTGCCAATTGGGCATCGTTTATATGCCACGGCCTACCTGAGCATTGTTTCTGACCATGTCCATCCCTTTATGGCCACCATGTACCCATCCTCTGATGGCTACTTCCAGCAGGATAATGCACCATGTCACAAAGCTTGAATCATTTCAAATTGGTTTCTTGAACATGACAATGAGTTCACTGTACTAAAATGGCCCCCACAGTCACCAGATCTCAACCCAATAGAGCATCTTTGGGATGTGGTGGAACGGGAGCTTCGTGCCCTGGATGTGCATCCCACAAATCTCCATCAACTGCAAGATGCTATCCTATCAATATGGGCCAACATTTCTAAAGAATGCTTTCAGCACCTTGTTGAATCAATGCCACGTAGAATTAAGGCAGTTCTGAAGGCGAAAGGGGGTCAAAAACAGTATTAGTATGGTGTTCCTAATAATCCTTTAGGTGAGTGTATATGGATACATCTAAAGAGCTTAAAAGAAAGGGAGATAATCAGATTTGAGAAGAAACACAAACTTTTAGAGAATTTTCACATACAGATTGGTTCTAGTGATAGTTATACAATAATCTGCATGTTCCTGGAAAGAGAGATCTGCAGTAATTTTGTTGTTTAAGCCTATTGTAGACTCCTCACTTTTATCAGCACCTAAAGCTGTTATAAATACCCTATATCCATTTGGCCATGAAACTATTGTGTTTTTCATTGTGTAAGTTGTATTAATATTTGCCATGCTTCATTTCACACTCTTTCATTTTGATCTTATTTACTGGCCTTTGATCTGCACTGCTTTCAACCTGTGCATTACATTCATGCAACATTCCTCTTCAGCCCATGTACTGTGGACGTGGGCTGGCCTCCCTCTGTTCATTATGTTTTCCCCAGGGTGGGCAGTTGTAGCAGAGGTCTGATTTGCAGATGAGTTGGCATTAATCTCTTTAAGTATGCTCTGTAATTTCAAAAAGAAGAGGAGGGTAGAGAGAGATTAAAAGATTAAGATTTCTGTACTTGAACTCAATAGATCGTAGAGGCTTGGAGTCATGATTTGAAGGAAGGGAGGAAAGCAGCTGGTCAATTAAGCTTGGCTGGATCTCTTAGTCTTCCCTGCTGTGGAAAATGGATACTCATGCTTCAAGACCCTTACTGTGCTAGAAAAACCTAGGAAAATAAATTTTCAGGAATGTGAGGGTACATTTTGATGTGGTTCTAGAGGGTTGTAATCTGCTCAGAAAGGTGGACTGAGAGACACTAGATCAGACAAAACAGAAGAGTTCCCTTCAACTTGATGTGGATCTGTTTGAAACACTAGAGCAAATTAAATTGGTTATTGATATTCTTGTGGCATGATTCAATGGGGTCATGCCAGTCCAGAGTGATGGATTGGGCTTTTGCGCTGTGTGGTTATGTGGTATCTGCGCTCTCATTCATAAGACTTGTCAGTCTTTCATTTTCTCGTTTCTTCATGTCGGTGCTCGGGAGGTACAACTACCCTTCTAACCAGGGCACAGATGGATTTTTATGTTGTAACATTAGACCTAGTGCTTGATAATGAATCTGTTCTAGCATTATTATTGGGCCTGCTCCTGTTCAACAGAGTTCGGTAATTACCCCAGATTTTCCATCATCATTCAGATTTGCAGGGGTGGAAGACAGTGAGAGGCCATCTAGAGCGAGACTAAAGCCTGTAACATACTCTACACAAGTACATGAATGCAGATGCTTCTAGATATTCAAGCTCGATTTTGTAAATTTTTGTGTTTCCAAAATATGTGCAATTTATAATACAAATGTTTCCATCCATATTGCAAATTTAATTTATGCAAAAAAAATCTGGTGTCTGATGAACCAAATGTGTCAATAATCTGCTCTTGTGCACAGTTTAAGTTTGTATTTGACTAATTTGCTCTGCAGACTCTACACAGGCTTTGGCTCCTGAATATCAGAATGACCAGACAACATTTGAGAAGCTATGTTGATATCGGTCTGCTATTTAGTCCAGTCATGAACAAATTATTCAATAACATGACTTGTTGCAGCTAAATCACTTTTTTTTATCCACATACGTATTACTATAAACATTTTATAGTTTAATCGTTAAATGTGTTTCATTTCATCATATTTAATAAAATGTATTAACCTCAAGCAAGTGCATTTTGAAGAAAAATCATTGGTTTGCATTCTCACCATTGCGCAAGCAGCACTTAAGCTAACATTAGTGTATACTGTCTGCTTTCCATGCCAAGTTTCTTCTTTTAAATCAACTACTGTCATGGCAGATCAACAGTTTGAAGTCAATATTGCTGAGCAAGTAATTTAGACAATACATTTATAGCTACTTATCTGAATAATAACACAGGCGGTTTTATGGCACAAACCTTTGAAGGCAACTGTTGTCCCCCCTCGAGTACTGAGGTTTGTTACTGCCACAGTAATGCAAGAACATATGTTAAGCATGCTGAAGCTGACCACACACATAATAAAGTATGTGTTTGGCCTAAAGCTGGTTTAGAAGCACATAATATAAAGCAATTATTGCAACATAATCAACAAAGGAACACACAGAAGCATCAAAATTATTGCATTTGCAGTAGTTGGGTGGGAAAGGATGTTTTGCATGTTGATAAATGTTAAGACATTTTGGTGGGAAAGGATGTTTTGCATGTTGATAAATGTTAAGACATTTTTCAGCATTTTGATTTTTACTATGTCAAAACACAAGCATGGTGGTGTTTTGTGTCCGTAGTCAGATGGCTAGCAGGATCAGAGATGGATTGGGAAACTCCTCCTGAGCCAGATTCTGGGATAGTTGCTCCACATTCAGTGCCAGCTGTAAATCTGGAGCAGCTTTGAACAGGCTAGCGTGCGGGGTCTCATGGATCCCTTCCAGGACAATAGATTCAGCTTGGATGCTTTGAGGAGTGTGAGCCAAGATATGGTAAAAACTTTGCTAACTTGCAACTGTTTCTCACTGCACTTTCCAAATTAATTTCTTGTTTTACTTCCTTTGGAAAACACATTGATTAATCCTCTTTGATGCCCCTCAAGTGTTTTCTTTCACTGAAGATGGAGACATTAGAAAACTCACTCTCGTAATGGGTACTTTGGTAATGGAGACTGAAACAGAGTTTTCAGTTAAAACTGATTTGTGTTGGTGTGGCAAAAAAAAGAGACATGAGTTGTTTTAGGGTTGGCCATTCAGTCTAGCCTTGGTTTGGCTAGTGAAAGCATTGATATATTTTGGCTAACCTGCTATTCTGACAGAGTGTCTTGATTGGTTGAGGGGTCTTTAGTGGGTCTGTTGTGACTGATTTATGGATAATCTGCCAACATCAGCAAAAGTCTGATACACACTTTATTTTTTAAATGTTAATCCCTAAATTCGAACGGCAAATCCATAGTTATTAGAGCATGGGTAGAGTATACATAATCCACTACTTCAGTTTGCTGTCTGACCAGAAATTATGGCTACCCTGCAATTACTGTTGTCTTGTGTATAAGTACTGCTTAAACTCTCCAGTAAGTGTGATGACCCTTAGGATTCAATCCCTGTTTAGCTGATAGTGGTTTCAGCTGATGCAGAACTGTCCCTGTTATTTATACTGTATATAGATAGTTTGGTGGTTTACCATTTCCAGTGAATTTTGAGCCATCCTCAAGCAGTGGCACATATTTAGTGAGGAGCTGGCTGAACATCCTCTGTGGTTTAGTCTCAGATTAATGACTATACAACCTTGTTCAGGACCAGCCACCAAAACTACAGCATACAGCCTTACAGAAACATAAACATCAGTGATACAAACACAATCAATAATGTAAAAGAAACTGGAAAAAGACCAATTCTACAATGTATACCACAAAAGGAAAACCGGATTCACACAAACCACAACTCTGTCCATTTGTTTCAGCTTTAAGCTTCAGTTCAGAATGGGGCTGCAACTAACGATTATTTTGATAATTGATTAATCTAACAATTATTAGAATGATCATTTGACTATTCTGCGATTATTGTAAAGATTAATCGTTAGCTCTAAATGTCATTCACTGAATTAAAGGGGATAAATACTTTTTATTACGTTTAATTCAGTAAAGAAATTCACTGCAAAAAATCCTATTTTTATTAAGTTGTTTTGTATTGTTTTCCATTTCAAATGTTCTAAAAATCCTTAAAACAGGATACATTTACTTGAGAAGCAAAATGCATCTTTTTAAAAGGATTTTTAAATATTTTTAAATATTTGTAATTTTATTTACAACTCTAACAGACACCCAGACTCACAGATAGTGTAGATACCGGAGGTGGTGTTTATTGAAAATAAAACAAACATAACAAAGGCAGAGATGTACTTGGGGAATCTTCAAAGGAGCGATGGAGCGGGAACCAGGATGAGAGAGCAAGGGTATGTCTTCAGGGAGTAATCAGCTGTAGCAGGTAAGTTAGTCTGTATTCTTTGTTGAGACCAGATGAAGAGTGAAAGGAAGATCAGGCTTTTATATCGTGGAGCTGATTGATGCAGTGACGAGGGACAGGTGCAGATGAGCAGTACTCAGGGGAAAGGGATGGAACAGTATTAGTGCTGGGAGTGTCCAGTAGATCTGTGACTACATTCTCAGATAACAATTTTTTCTTCTGCAGTATAGCTGCTAAAGACAATGTAGATTGTTTTAAAGGAGTTTTAGATATTTATATAGAAAAACAAGCCAAAACAAAAACAAATCAAGGTAACACTTTATTTTACGTAGTCCTTGATACAGAGTAATTACTTAGTTAATTACTTAGTAATAAACGTTGTAATTACATGTACCAAAATGTAATTAACATGTAACTAAGTTATGTTACAGTCTGTACTTACAGATTGTAATTACACACATGTAATAGGCAGCTACTGTTACACATATGTAACAAGCCGAGTCTGTTACATACGTGTTACAAACTTGGTACACTGTAATTATGTAAGGAAGTACTTAGTACCACACAATGTAACAAGAAGTACTTAAATATATTAGGCTACTAAGGTCTGCAGTTACACATGGCAAATGTGTAAGTTTTGTAGCATTACATGTATGTAACATAAAATAAAGTGTATCAAGATTGTACTTGAGTGCAATTCATGTGTATCTACATACCTTATCCATCTTAAATAACCCACTAGTTCACTTATAAAATACATGCATTAGCTTCTTTATTACATTAAAATTACAGAAAATTACACAGGTATAAGCTACGTAAATAAAGTGTATCAAGACTGTACTTAAGTGGACTTCATGTGTATCTACATACCTTGTCCATATGTACCTTAGTTTGAATTAACTCACTAGTTTACAGCTTAAATACATGCATTAGCTTCCTAATTACATTGCAACTACAGAATATTACACCGGTATAAGCTACGTAAAATAAAGTGTATCAAGACTGTACTTAAGTGGACTTCATGTGTATCTACATACCTTGTCCATATGTACCTTAGTTTGAATTAACTCACTAGTTTACAGCTTAAATACATGCATTAGCTTTAGGGCTGGGACAACGCGATGACGTCGGCGCAAAAAATACGTCGACGCAAAATATGCGCGTCGATTCGTCAGACCCAAAACAAAGATGGCGGCGCCGGAGCGTAGTAGCAACACGAGTAGCTCCTCAGACTATCAGAAGTGCAAGGCGGCACGCACTCGCTCCTCAAAAGTATGGGAATTCTTTCATTTAAAAGTAAACAATTCCGTGATATGTCGTCTTTGCAAAATGGAGATGGCCTTCCATTCTAGCACCACGGCAATGCACCAGCACCTGAAGAGCGCGCGCACGCACGCACGCACGCACACACACACACACACACACACTATTCTTAAGGTGAAAGGAAAGTGTAAGTTGTTATTTGCATGTGATGCTTTTTTTCAGTAAGCTAGGCCCATAAATGTTGAATTCTGAATGTTTATTTTCATTATTTATTTTTTGTTGGAAAAGCACTTTCTGTATTAGCTTAAAGCCCTCAAGTTTACATTGGTTACTGTATTCTTTCAATTGCTCTAAACAAGTATTTTGGGTGACCTTTATTTTTTTATTGAATGCTAGACATTAAGTTGTTATTTTAATCTGAAAGAAGAATTACAAGATGCACTTTTTCAGTAAGCTAGGCCTATGTGTTTTCAAGGCTTCAAGGTTTTATTGAATGCTAACTCTGACTAAGAATGCATTACTTTGCACTTGTATAGTCTTTATTTTGGAATTTTAAGAGCAATAAACATATATTGCAATGTTAAGGAATTAATGTTTTTTTCATTCAGATATGTAAATCAACATGTATAAATTGCTATTAGTCAATTCATGGGTAGATAATCGAATCGAAATCGAATCGGACTGGAAAAATGAATCGTTAGATTAATCGATGCATCGGAAAAATAATCGCTAGATTAATCGTTTAAAAAATAATCGTTTATCCCAGCCCTAATTAGCTTCTTTATTACATTAAAATTACAGAAAATTACACAGGTATAAGCTACGTAAAATAAAGTGTATCAAGACTGTACTTAAGTGGACTTCATGTGTATCTACATACCTTGTCCATATGTACCTTAGTTTGAATTAACTCACTAGTTCACAGCTTAAATACATGCATTAGCTTCCTAATTACATTGCTAATTATATGTTGTATTTGAAGGGGAAAAATACATTTACAATTTGACTTGTCATTTTGATAATGTCACCTTTTGTGTGCAGGCAGGTGGATGGAAAGGGTAACCACATCAATTCAACTCTACACTATTGAGTTAAAATACAGTATTCTGTAATTGTAATGTAGTTGGGAAGCTACTGCTTGTATTTATGCTGTGAACTAGTGAGTTTACCCAAACTAAGGTACATATGGACAAGGTATGTAGATACACATGAAGTCCACTTAAGTACAGTCTTGATACACTTTATTTTACGTAGCTTATGCCTGTGTAATATTCTGTAGTTGCAATGTAATTAAGAAGCTAATGCATGTATTTATGCTGTGAACTAGTGAGTTTACCCAAACTAAGGCACATATGAATAAGGTAAGATAGAAATGAAGTCCACTTAAGTACAGTCTTGATACACTTTATTTTACGTAGCTTATACCTGTGTAATATTCTGTAGTTGCAATGTAATTAGGAAGCTAATGCATGTATTTAAGCTGTAAACTAGTGAGTTAATTCAAACTAAGGTACATATGGACAAGGTATGTAGATACACATGAAGTCCACTTAAGTACAGTCTTGATACACTTTATTTTACGTAGCTTATACCTGTGTAATTTTCTGTAATTTTAATGTAATAAAGAAGCTAATGCATGTATTTTAGCAGTGAACTAGTGGGTTATTTAAGATGGATAAGGTATGTAGATACACATGAAGTCCACTTAAGTACAATCTTGATTCACTTTATTTTATGTTACATACATGTAATGCTACAAAACGTACACATTTGCCATATGTAACTGCAGACCTTAGTAGCCTAATATATTTAAGTACTTCTTGTTACATTGTGTGGTACTAAGTACTTTCTTACATAATTACAGTGTACCAAGTTTGTAACACGTATGTAACAGACTCGGCTTGTTACATATGTGTAACAGTAGCTGCCTATTACATGTGTGTAATTACAATCTGTAAGTACAGGCTGTACCATAACTTAGTTACATGTTAATTACATTTTGGTACATGTAATTACAATGTTTATTACTAAGTAATTTAACTAAGTAATTACTCTGTATCAAGGACTACGTAAAATAAAGTGTTACCCAAATGGTAAATGTATTTTGTTGCAGTGTATAATGGGGCAACTTTTCTCTCAACTTACCTTTCTGTTCAGTTCAATTCATCTTTATCTCACAAAAAAAACTCTCTCTTATTAAAAAAGGTGCGTATTGCAAATTTCCACACGATAAGAAATGCACAGTGACTCATATTATGATTCAATAAATCGCGAGCCATCATGTTATAATCTAGCTGCAGCAAGCATGCAGGCTCAAGGGACGAGTGTCCCCGCAGCAGAGTGCATCAGCCGGGTGCAGTTTCAGTCTCTCCCCCTTAGATCGGGAAATTTGCCCAACTCAGACAAGAACCGCTGACCACACAGAGAAATGCCAGTTTCTGAGTTTGTAGTTATTTAAATGATCTGATTCCATATTATTTGAACTTTAATAAAGATATAACACATTAAATATAACTTAATTTAAGATGTAACGCCAGGGTGCTTCCTTTAAAGAGCTCCGGCTCTGCTTATTCCACAACTATAATTCCCTCATACTTTGCGATCTACATCACCTGAAGCTGTTTGGAAAGTTTAAAGTGCATCTGGACTGCGAGTTGTGTAATTATTCCTCTCCTCAGTCAGAACTGCGGTGCTGCTCTCACACGTCGTCATTAGAGTTTAATGTGATCTCATGTTACGTTAAATGAGATCAAATGACTATTCGACAACAAAAAATTTGTCAACAATTTTTATTGTTAACATTGTCGATAACGTCTACTAATCGTTTCAGCCCTAGTTCAGACACATACACAATCTAATTCAAACATCTCTCAATAGGAGCGGTCCAGCCTTAGTTGACAGTGCTGTATGTAGAGGCATTGTGGTGTCATCTCTCAGTCCCAACAGAACTATAGCCTCAAAATTGGCCACAGATGCTCTGGCACCTTCTCCCTCAGTGGAAAATGGGAGTTTTTGCAAGTGTTATAAATGTTGTTTTGACTGACCCATGGCTCCTTTGTCTCTCTCTTTTCCTCTGTCCTGCTCGCTTGATCTCCTTGCCTCCTCTGTAGATTCTTCTTCAGGGCAAGAATCCTGGTGTATCATGGGAATATACTCTACCGTATCCAGAGAAAAAGCACAACTACACCTGGTCTGTGGTGCGTTCTGACTGTTCGGCACCTTGTGCTGGGGGTGAGTATATGTATACATCCGCATGCTCTATGCAAATGTTTGCATATGACAGTTACACTTGTGTGTAGGTCAGCAAGATAAAGAGTATATGATTTCTGTGCTTGTGTGTGTAAGGAAGGAACAGTGTTTCTAGTGTGTGTAAGTTTGTGGCCAGGGCCATCAAAATCACCTTTGTGAACGAGAGAAAGAAACAAGTGTGCACCCCTCCTCCCCACCCCAATCTCATTCACTCATCTGTGTGGTAGTGGCTCCTCCATTCACAGTCAGTTGTCTGAGTGTTAGTGGCAGGCACACAGCACTATGACATGTCCAGAGCATAGATCTCTATCTGCGCTTCATCCTTTTCTTTAGAGCAGACCTGTTGGCAGCCCTTTCTGGCCTCTCACACTAACGGAGGCCCAGCTTTGTTTGCCACAACAGAATCCACACTACAGTACTGCCATTCATCCTGAGCTCCCATAATCCCCAGAAAGACCATTCATAGACAGTATGCTCCAAGTTCTCCTTTTCAAAAGATTGCTCAGAGGATGCATTAGTTAACCAAATCATAAAGAAGTATGATAGGCCATTTTTGAAGAGAACACTTCCAGAGAGAGTACATGTGAAGTGTTTGTCCTCACTATCTCTACATCTGTCTGACTCTCTCTCAGGTCGGGTCTCAACGAAGGTGATTTGTCTGCAGGATCAGCAAATGCAGGTCAACTCTTCTCTTTGCAACCCCCAGACCAGACCTGTGGTGGGCTCCCACCTGTGTAACACACAGCCCTGCCCTGCCTAGTAAGAGTCTCTCTGTGTATGTGTGTGTTTGTGTGTACACATGTTCGCTGTTAAAAGACTATTGTTGCTGGTAACAACCATATGGTTTGGATGGTAGTCTCCAGCATAGAATGTTTGTGCTGGTGTCCCCATCAGGCTTCTTAAAGTAATAGTTTCACCCAAAAATAAAAATATGTCATAATTTAATCACACTCATGTTGTTCCAAACCCATATGACTTTCTTTTTTATATACTGAACCTAAAATATGTTTGAATGTATATCACAATTCATCTTTTCATTACAAGAGCTCACTTTAAAAAGGACCCAAATGTATCATAAAAGTAGTCTGCGATATATGTGAGTATATTTATCATGCCTTCAGAAGACTTGGAATATGACCAGGACTTGACATTAACTTTTTGGCTCACCTACAACTGTGACTAGTAGGATTCCAAATTCACTAGCATTTTCACTTGCCAAAATCCCCTGCACCTCAAAAAATTATAAAAGTAACTGGAGACTGTAGCTGCATGCATTTGTTTAGACATTTTATTAGAAGAAGAATGATATTCAGAATGAGTTCAGCAGGACACAGTCCTCATGATTTAAGTCAACTTCTAAATATGTGAAGGCAAACATGACCAGTTAGAACATGAGTAGGATAGAACAAGAGAAAAACTGTCAATAATTTGTCCATTTGTCCATGGAAGTCCAATTTTGAATCCCTTTAACCATTCTAAATTTTAGTTGCCTTCATGAAAGTTTACCATTGTTCTCCCATTTTTTAACTGTGACATTTGTAATGATAATGCCTTAAGCACAGCTTAGACCATGAATGGCTCCACAATGCTGTGGTTTGGCTAACGTAAATAGTCTTTCTTAAAAACAAACTAGAGTATTTATCATGAAAAAACGAATAGCCTAAACACATTTAGAAATCTTTAACTACAACTTTCACAGTTAATAAATCCAGTACAAAAGGAGATGTTAGGAAGATTAAACTTAGTCATCACTCACTTTGATTGCACCTTTTTTTATAAATGGAAAAATATGTTAATCTTTTTCCAGTCATGTTTGAAAGAAATTCCTATTGGTTTGGATCAAGATAAAGATAAGTGAATGATAACAGAAGAAGTAATTGTAATATAAATTAAGTAATATTTTTGTGAGTGCGCAATGACCGTGTGCTATGTTTTATTAATGTTTTTTTGTTCCAGTGCAAACTGCAAGTGAGTGTGGGTGGGAATGTTAGTGCTATCTGTGGGTGTATTGTATGTTAATGATTGGTTAATGGTTAATTTGGGTTAATATAGGAGAAATAGGTCATTGCGTTAAGACGTTTTAATACCACCTCTTTTTCAGCTCAAAGTCCAAATTCAGTTCCTACATTTTCCACCAGCAGGTGGTAATAAAGTTAATGTTCAAACTAAAAATATAGTGGAATATCAAATTATCTCCCTGATTAAGGTTTGTGGTCAAAATAGACATTTTTGTTACTTGCTCGCTTCTCTTCAGCGCTATTGGTGTTACACAGTGCCCTGGTATGGCTGTCTGAAATCAGCTGTGGTGGCTTCAGTGTGGGCACGTTCTTCCTCAAGTTCTACTCTCTCCTCAATTCCTTAAAGAAAGCATGATTAACATAGCTTCCAGACAGGAACTGACTGCACCCTTACTGCCCAAACTCCAAGACACACGTGTGTGTGTTTGTTTGCATATGCATGCAATTGCAGATATTTTTTTGTTTAGTGTAATATATTTAAATATGTTGTGCAGCTTCTTCAGGACATTACTAAATAATTAAAAACACATTTGTATATTTTAATAAAAACTAACATTTACAGATTTCTGTTGACTTCAGAAAAGTGTAAACTTGTGTAAGGGTTGTGTAAATCAGAACAGCTCTACATGCACTCACAATCAGTCTCAAACACACAAAGACATAGGAGGTCTGCCACTCGTTCTGTCTTGTCTCTGTTGACTAAAAGGGAGACATGTTGAAGGACAGAGTGAATTACTATACAAATATTTCAGGACTTGGAGCCATATTTATTGAAGACTCCCACATATATTTACAGTGAAGGGTATGAAAGGAAAAGGATAAATGTTATTCTTGGAAATGAGCTGGATAAATGAAATAAACTCTGGTTTTAGACTATGAAATGAGGTGCTGAAAACAGTCGGTCTATCCTCATCTCGAGAGTCTTACTGCCATTCCTACATCAGTATTTACAGCCTCAGGTTTACTTAAACTCAGCTACATACCTAGTGTCCCTCACTTACCATGGTGAAAGTTAGTGACACTCTATTCTGGCACTCAGATAACAAATGTCTCCTTTACCCCTTCACTGTATTCCCTCCCTCTTTCCTTCCCTCCCTTTCTCTGTGGACTTAAATTTTAGGTCTACGTGTGAAATGCTGGCTGTGACCAATTGTAATGTGCAGGCAATAGCGAGGCGATGCTAAAAGGGAAATCAGGACCATATGATCATTTTCTTACAGCAACATGAAGCTCTAACCGATTTGGCTTGTCCCATTCAAAGTCTGACAAATAGTCCAATAACTGAGAGTAATTGAAAACAACAGCGGGGTTGATGGGAGAGCAGCATGACTGCTGTTGTGCTGGATGTGCAATCACAGACTTCACAGGTTCCTTTCACTCACAACTGATATGGGCCTGTAACCCTATAACACTTTAACGTTCACTGTGCTGTAGTGAGCAGAGGGGGCTATGATTACCAGTAGAGATTACCAGTAATCCCAGTCTGCCTCCAGTTGACGTCACACCTCAATGACATAAGCATCCTGCCTACTGCTGGCTCACACATTAGAGTTAGTAAAGGGCTTTCTTTCTTCCACAAAAAACAAAAGGAGATGGTAGGCAGAATGTTAAGGACTGACAGCCTCAAACACCATTTACTTTCACTGAACTTTTTTTCCCCCGTAGAGTGAAAGTGAATGGTGACTGAGGCTAAGATATGCCTTAGATCACCTATTGTGTGGAAGAAAGAGTTTGGAACAGTGTGAGAGTAGGTAAATAATGACCGAATTTCCATTTTGGAGTGAAATATCCCTTTAAATGTCTAATTTTTACTTCAGACTCCTGAAACATTGTTGTTTGAGGCATTAAGTGCTTTAATTTATGAATGCCAAGGAAAACTGAAAAAATAGCTTCAGGAAAAATTCTAAGGGAAAATAAATAGTCCTTTAGAAACACTTCCAGAAAATGTATGGACATGTGTTCAAGTGAGAAGAGAAAGAGAGAGAAAAAGCTTCTGCTTATCTTTCCAGCAAATATCTGGTGTTGAGTGGCCTGTCCATAGTTTATTATGGAGCCAGAGAGACTGCATCCCCATGGGGATTGAGCGCATCTAGCCAGCCAGGAATCAAGCGCTAGCTCAGGGCTACAGCCTGCAGTCTCAGATTCAGTCTTCCGAAAAACTCCCATCTGCAAAGGTTACACTACTGCTTCTGTGGTGCTTGAAGTGCGGTCACTTCAAACACAGGCCAAGTTGGTTTGTTCTCCTAAAATTTCACTTGAAAAGATAAATGCCTTAAATACCTCTGCAGTGCCCTCAGCATTCCCCTGGTCCCTTTATTTCTTGACAGTGTCACATGGTTATATGTTTAATTTTGTTAAACAAAGTGCAGACTGCTTAAGAGTTGCTTACCAGACTTTCGTAGAATCAGCTCTGCATTCCTTCAGATACACACCACAAATACGTTGTAATGAATCATAATAAAGACAATTTCTTATATCTTAAAAAAACAAATGTAGCTACAAAAAACATAATACCTTACAGTCGTGTGGTTAATGTACATGCTTTGGACGATTTCAACTGATATTTATAGCAAGAAAATGCAAAAAGCCAAGTGGCTTTAGGAAAATAGATGGCTCTTTCTGTGCACTTAAACTGACAAAAGGTTCCAAACCAAAACCATTTCCCAGAGAGCACAAGAAATTCTGCCTTTTTCCGCCATACAACCAACGGTAGCTTAAATATCATAGAGAGATTTGGCATCTAAGATGCAATATTTTGGGCAGACAATGCCAGCGAAATGAGACAGTATCTGGAAATGTGTGGCAGTCCACGGTTGCGTCCCCAAAGATATTTCTCATTTAATTGCATGGCTTGAAATATGCAAGTTATTGAAAGACTCCAGAACGACAAAATTAAAACAAGAGCCAGCAGTGGTTTGCAGTGAGGCAAGGCAAGTTTGCACTCTGACCAATGACACATTGTCATTTATGTGGCAGGGAGAGCAAAAAGGGGATTGAAAAGGCACATTGTGCAATGGATTGTGTTTCTCCCCTCAAAGAAAATTGTAGTTTAGCCTTCTCCCTCCAGTTTGTCAAATGGTTGGAGAGAAAATAAAAGGATTTTTCTCAGCTCCATGGCACAAGTCTGTGTGCAGGGCCTAAGGAGTGGCTGGGTGGAACCGGGTCTTCTAAGAACTCGACCCGGGGCGTCTGTCTGGTGTGGCGGCCACAGCTCTCGTCAGAGCTGTCATTTGCACTAATCTCTCCCTGGCTTGCCCAGCTCTATTTTAAAGCCTCTTTTCATGTATGGCCAAGAGAAGCAGGAACAGCACTGCTATCTGAGCACTGGAGGACAGCACTGCACTTTCACAGCTTGGACTTTTGCAGGAAGTCAGTGATTTTTGTGAATGATTGGCCAAAGTGGGCACTATTACACTAAATATCACAAATGTGTTACGTGTCCTGGGTAGCTTATCTAGTAAAGATGCTGACTGCCACCCCTGGAGTCACAAGTTTGAATCCAGGGCGTGCTGAGTGACTCCAGCCAGGTCTCCTAAGCAACCAAATTGGCCCGGTTGCTCTTGAGGGTAGAGTCACATGGGGTAACCTCCTCGTGGTCACAATAATGTGGTTCGCTATTGGTGGGGCGCGTGGTGAGTTGTGCGTGGATGCCGCGGTAAATAGTGTGAAGCCTCCACATGCGCTATGTCTCCGTGGTAAGGTGCTAAACAAGATGCACGGATTGATGTCTCAGATGCGGAAAAACCACCCAGATTGAGTCACTACACTACCACGAGGAGCGCATTGGGAACTGCGTATTTCAAATTGGGGAGAAAAGGGGAGAAAAAAGTGCCCAAAGCCGTATATGACATATTGTGAGTATTCAGAAGGAAGCTGTTTATTCATTCCAGCTGTTGTTAATCATATTGCTGCAGTGAAACCTATTGTTACAGAATTTACAGAATCTATTGCTCACAGTTGCCTGATATACTTGCCTTAAGTTTTGAAATATTTTACAATGTGTAGATTGCAGAGGTTTTTTTTATTGACTTGTGTTTCACTGTGTTTCCAGCTTTTGATAATGTTACAATATTTAGGCTAGAAACATGAACTTGTAAAGATTAGGTGAAAATGAGTGTGTGCCCATCAAAGAACACAGATAAAAGGGTGGGGTGGATGCAGATAGATGTATGTGCTCTCTTGATTAGTTCTTTCTGTCATGTGGCTTACAGGCTAATTAGGTTGGTCGGTAGGTAGGTAGATTGAATGATCATCATATTAAGTAAATTACGTTTAAATAATGCTTTTCTGTGTGTATATGAGTAGGCACCTCACATGTCTGTGCTATATAGTGTGTAAAGGGTCCTCTTCCATGTTAAAGTTTGCTCAAATGTTCAAACCTTTTGAAAAAGGTTCTCCACTGAAGGTCACATCTTTTGTCATGACAGCTGGACAACAGGTAAATGGGGAGTGTGCAGTAGAACATGTGGAGGTGGGCAGCAGACACGAAACATCCGCTGCATGAGGAAAGTGACATACCAGCGTGATGAGGTGGCGGCTCACTCCTTATGTCCGGTAATCGCTCCGGCCCAGCTCCAGCCCTGCAACACTCAGCCATGTCCTCCAGAGTGGAACACTGGCTCCTGGTCACAGGTATGTCTAGATGAACTTGCAGCCTACTAAACACTCTCTCCATCTTTGAAATTTTAAATTTCTGTCATCATATACTCTCATTTACCCTGATGCATTTTAAACCCATAAGTAGAACTACTGAAACTAACATAGTGCCTAAAATTGTCAGTAAAAGTTTTAAGAAGCCCATATTTATAATGAATTGTAAAGTCATTATAATGCATTAGTAATGTATCATAATACTCCTTATAATAGGTTATAACTTCTCATAAATAATTGTAACCACAATTATAATAAAATATAATACATATTCATTGTTATAGCTTAGAGTATAATGCATTAAAACACCAGCAACATCCCATTTTTATCTGCATATGTATTATGGATTTGTAATATACTGTATATAATAGAAATGCTTTATTTATAGTGACAAAAAGACATTACAACTCATGCTGGAAATGATATACATTACACAAACACAAAATACAAAATAACACCCATTCAATGTACATTTTGAGATATTACAAAAACATTTATAAAGCTACAAGGTTAAAGTATATCAGAAAATCTCTCTCTCCCTGTGATCAATGTATGTACCCAATCTTTTTGGGTGTAAACACATCTATTTAATAAACTTTAATGTTTGTGATTCTTATTTGGAGAATTATTTTATAAATAACTTTCATTGTATAAGTTTGAATTGTAATGTATTGCATGTTACAAGTTTATGTTATGGCTGTTTCTAAGAAGATTTTACAAAATTACTTTTGTAAATGTACTTAAAGCAGGCAAAGCCCACTTCATGTCATAAAGCCTTTTGACAGTTTACCAGCTTCTGCTGCATTAAAATTGGATGTTGCTTGTGTTTTAATGCATTGTACTCTTAAGTGTAACTATGAGTAGAGGAAGTCTTATAATGAATAATAAGTGTAGACAGTTATAATTGTTTATGAGAAGTTATAACTTATTATAAGGTGTATTATGAGACATTATGAATGCAGTTTCATCCATATATAATGCCTTTACAAGGCATTATAAATATGGGCTTCATAAAAAGTGTTACCAAATTTTATTTTAGGTTCTTAAGAAAAAAGTAATATGGGTTTGAAACAACATCAGGTTGAGTAACTGATGACAGAATTTTCATTTGTGGGTAAACTGTCACTTTAAGTGTAATTTGCTTATGATAGAATTTATTTCAAAACTGTATTCAATTTAGTTTAAAGTATTTACTAAACAAGTATTTAACTTGTCATTTATAAGGAGATGATTTTAGCTGCTGAGTACAACATAACTGAAAAAATATTCAGTATGATGCTACTGCCCCCTGCTGTTGTAGGACATGAATGGCACATTGTATTCCATCCGTCTTGCTCTTTCATTTATTGATTTACTCAAGGTTATTTTCTCCATATCTTGTATCTAGTGTTTTATACTGTTGTTCTGCTTGAGTGTATATATTTGTGTGAATGCTCTGTGTAATTGGATTGCTTGTGGCAGTATAATCCATCTTTATCTTTCCATTTACCAAAAGCCCCAGAGAGTGTTAAAGCAAATCGCCAGATTTCATTTCAGACATTCTTGTATTAAGATCTCCCCTTCAAAATTCATGCAAGCTGGAGGCCAAATTGATTAGTTAAGTAAATGAGAAAAAGAGCAATCATTATCAACAATGTAGAATACTTTTTTGATCTGATCATAATATGATAAATCATAAATCTGTGTTTTGTGTGAATAGTGTGAGATCTTTCAGAAGATTTGGCTGTAGTAGTTAATATTGACTTAATTCCTCATAAAGGTCAGGGTGAGTTCGCTCTCTGAGCATTCATATAAACTGTTGGAGGTGAACGGCATGCCACGCTGACCTTTACTATGTTTAAACGAACATCACTCAGAGGCAACTCTCTTTTTTATGTTCATTCTCATTTTTGAGTTTTTCTCCCCCCCTCCCCCCCAGTGCTCTAAGACCTGTGGGCGTGGGCTGAAGAAGCGCAGTGTTTTCTGCAGGAGCACTGCTCCAGGTGCCAGGACTGTAGTGGTGCCTGACAGCATGTGTAAATTACACCTGAAGCCCAAAGCCCAGGAGACCTGTGTGCTCAGCCGCTGCCCCAAGAATGAGCATCTTCTGTGGAGAGCTAGTGCCTGGGGAGAGGTAGGTCCCCTCATAGTAATATTAAACATTACCTTGAACTACACACACAAATGGTATCATGTATCATGCTCACAAACACTTTCACCAACCCTTATGCAGAATTATTCATGTTTACAAATATACACTGTTATGCAAATCTCACAATGGCAAGTAGCATATCAAGTCAGCATATATGTCATTGTTTCTTGACATTTCATATTGCTTGTGAGATGCACATATTATTATGGATGCACATGGTTGGAGCAACATCTGTGCATGAAGCTCTCCAGTGCACTTTGATTACAGACACTCATGCAGATAAGTGGCAAAGCTGTGCAGTTTCCTCTCTTAGCTCTCTTCCCATTCTGTATTTATACGTCAATTTCTTACAGCTCTCATACAGTCATGAGTTAAACTGAATTTGCCGCATCTTACATTGATTTTGATTTGAAATGACAAGAAGAGAAACTGATTGAACTGCAATTCAGAGAACGTAAATAACAGGGTAATTTTAAAGGTGCAAGAATAGACAACTAGCCATCCAGATGTTTGGCTCCATTTTAAAGGCTTTATGTAATTAGTTAATAAAATTTACACATTCAGTAAAATGCTTATCAATTAAAGGCAAATTACAGTAGGTGGCATTTCCAACATTGATTATTAATATAATTTAATATTTCTAGAAATATTGAAACATTGTGTGTACAATAACTTGTTTATGGGTAAAAAATTTCCACTAACGGCACTGCCATGCAAAAGGCAAAATGCAGCAACTACACATTTTGTCAAACTTGAGTGAAATCAAGATTCTTGGGCAATAAACTGTAGGGATGGGCGGTTCGATACTAAAGTATCGATACTTCCGTTACTGATGTGGTATCAAGAATATTGATCTTCACGTAAAAATATTAATTTAGATTTTTTTTTTTAACAAGTGATCCTATTATTTAGATTACATGAATATTAATGCATCTCATAAGCTTCAGAGTGGAAAAAAATATTTAATTGTTGCATGGCACCAGAACAATTTTTTCTTCCGCTCATCTTGATGGGCAGAAATGCTAAAGTACACTAGCAGTCAGACAGCGCTCATCCTTTCAGTCATTGCATCTGTTCAAAGAGGGAGCAGTGCTTTTCTGAGGTAATAACAGATAAACATCATCTGGAGTTATTCACACTATGTAACCTAGATGTGACGTATTATAATGGGCTTGCTAGACAATTTTTACAGGTTTATTTAAATTCAGAGTTGTTAAAGCAGTGATAACGATCTTTAATCCTTGTCAGTAATAAATTATACCCTTATGAAAACTTACCATGGATTTTCTGTAGTAATATTTTATTAGCCATGACTAGTAATCATGACTGTAGTAACCATGTTTTTTTTGTTTTTTTGGCAGTAACCAAGGTTATGATACAAGTAACCATGGTTTTACTACAGCATTACTGTAGTATCCATATTGTAACTTGGTTTTAGTAATAGTAACCATATAATAATAAGTATCTATGGTTAATTTTGATATTTATATGTGGCTTATACTAATTAATTTTTAAAGGGTAAACAAAACAGCCTAATATTTTTTTGTTTAGGACCATAAATACATAAATAATTTAAGTAATAATAAAGTTACTCATTTTATCCAAAGATTTGTAAAAATTAAATTTAATAGAGGTATCGGTATTGATATCGGCGATATTGGCCTAAAAGAATTTGGTATCAAATTGAAAAGTAAATTAGTATTATCGCCCATACTTAATACTCTGTCCTTTGACAGATGACTTTGCCCAGATGTGATGTGAAAACTGCAGTAAATGGAAAATCCACTCTAAAACCAAGTACATTTTAAGTAATTTTTGCCATAGTTACTGCGTTTTGTCTTTTTATGAATTTTTTAGAATTTTCATTCTACTTTAATTCTACTTCCTTAAATTCTGCATCTGCATGTTATTTACCTCAATTCTCATTAATTCTAAATTCAGGAATTAAATAATAATACAATTATTTAGAATTCTCTATTCAATTTCGAATGGTTTCACCCTCTGTATGTACATTATTATTTAATTTCACTTCCATTGGATGTTTTACACAGTGTTCGACATCTTGTGGGGCAGGAGTAAGGAGAAGGGAGCTGCGCTGTGTGGAAAAAGACTCCCAAGGAGGCTATACAGAATTCCCCATGAGGAGGTGCAGGAACCTACGCAAACCCCAAACAGACCTTGAGCAAGCTTGTACTAACAGCCCATGCCCAGAGCCCACATTGCAGCTTCTCCAGCCTAGCTCAGACAAGAGCAGCTCCTCTGTGACCCTGGGTTGGTACTCATCTCCTTGGCAGCAGGTATACACCACCAATAAGTGTCACACAGTTTTGACTGTACACATTCAGATCTGTTCTGGGTCTGGTTTCCAGTCTCTCCATCTGCCAATGACTGAAAATGCCTGATAACTGTATTAGTTGATAAGCTGACAGACCGTAATCTTCCTGTCTTGTCTCTCTGCTTTTCAGTGCACGGTATCCTGTGGTGGCGGGGTGCAGACACGTAGTGTTCAGTGTCTGAGGCAAGGGCGTCCGTCAGTAGGCTGTTTACCTCATCAGAAACCCATAAGCTCACAAGCCTGCTATACACACTTCTGTCCTGCTCCAGCCCCTCCTCTTCCACCCACACTTAAAGGTACAAGCTTGCTTTTTGCATTTACTCTCCTTAATAGTTCCCTCCCTTTTTTATATTTTAGAATATTGGAAACTGGGGTCGATGGAATTAATTTCAATGAATTGCACATGATGTCACCATAGAACAGCACCGTGAATATATTAAAGGAACAAAGTTAAGTAGGTGCGTCCCAAACCGCACACTTCTGCAATATTTTATGCCATTTTGTAGTGTAAGTAGTGCGAGTAGTATGTTAACGCAGAAAATGCAGCAAAAAGAAGTGTACTTTGAGTACCCTGATAATGTACATTTTCAACTGTCAAAACGGAGTGTGGAATGTTGGACACTTCATGAACTCAGTGCACATGGCTTGCCATACATAGCGGAAGGGGCGGAGTTATCTGTCTGTGCTGCTGTGCTGACAAAACAGTTGTAAATAATGAAGAATGTTGCAATAGATTCAGCACCTAATAAATGTGAGTTGAATGCTTTACCATCACCCTAAGCTGTGTGAATATGTATGATGTTTAAGATACAAGTGTTGAACTGAAGTTGGCTAACCTGCTAAAACTAGTGGCAACACATCACGTGTGCTTTCCCGTCAGCTGTTAAATGGTAAACTCTTCTGTGTAATAAAAAACATTTAAGTGTTCCATTTGGGATGATAGTACTTTTTGAAAATTCATACACTACATGGCTGAGTGCATAGTATATTTTGTAGGTGCATAGTGTATAGTGTGTCATTTGGAACACAGCTAAGTGTCTTGCACTAGGGCACATTGGCTTACTAGAATCGAACCAGCAACCTTCTGGGTTACCAGTCCTGAGCATCTTTCACAGTGTATATTTGTTATTGTTGCTCTGATTACACAACAATAACATTCACTCACAATTTCAATTAAATCCTAAATTAAAAAATAATAAAAATAAATAAATAAACATTCCTTGTCTGTTTCTTTCTCCTGTGCTAGCTTCTCTACTACTCCAGCTACTCTGATAACTTGTCAGTGTGATACTGCATATATTGTTGACTTTTGTGTGACAAATTGCTTGCTATGTTCCTTATATGTAAGTTGCTTAAGATAAAAGCATCTCCTAAATGACTAAATGCAAATGTATCATATACACAATTATCAAGCTTGATAAATAACAGTGGTGTTTATAGCATATTGATCAAGTACAATGACAATTAAAACATTGTAAATATATCTTTCTGTGGTAAAACATATCCCATACCACAGTGATCATAAGTGTGCAAAGTTGTTTATGTTGTTAAGGGAATAACTCAATGTGGGGGAATTCAGAGACCTGGTCTGTTCAGGTTTATAATGGTTTACAACACATAACCTCTGAAAAGTGACATTGTGTTGTAAGTATAAACAGTACTAAAACAATAGCATTGAGTGTTAGTGTGCACATGTATTGAGGCTTAAATTCATAATAGTCATGTGCTGCTTTCCACCAACAGAAGACCAGCCTTGCATTGACTTCTTCAGCTGGTGTCATCTGGTGCCTCAGCATGGTGTTTGCAATCACAAATTTTATGGTCAACAATGCTGCAAGTCCTGTTCCACGAAAAGACAATAAAGCAGAAGATCTTCACTTCCCATGAGCCTCCTGACTGACACTGAGGTTTGTACTTATAATGATAAAGATGACCACTATGGACAAAATAGATTTTTTTGCGAGACGTGGCCAAAAAAAAAAAAAGAGCCATTCAACAGGACCGTGTCCCTAGACTGATGAGATGTTAAAAATTATGAGAGACTGGCATCAGAAGAACCCGCAATCTGTAAACTGGAAAGCTACATCTGATTCTGGATTCATCAGTGGCATATCAGAAGTGGAACTGCACAATATTCATATTGTAAATATCTTTTAGTTCTCACCTTTTTTCTTTTTGAGATGCAACTTTCAGTCTAAGCCATTAAGAGCATTCCATGTCTTTGTCATCAATTCATTTATTTGTGTTTCTTAGAAGAGTGCCAGATTAACATTGGAGTAACTGTGGTTCATGTTTCAAGTGTAACTTTTCACATCTGAAGTAGCCTACTGTAGAATTTGTGTTTTCTCTTTGAGTGCCTGACAAACCCATGAAACTGTATTTGTTTACCCATAGATCTAGACATTTGTGAGAGCATAAAACTGAAACACCACATCCTCAACTTGTAATAAGTAAAAGGGATAGTTCACCCAAAAATGAAAATGGTCATAATTTACTCAACCTCATGTTGTTCCAAACTCATATGACTTTATTTCTTCTGTGTTATATTCTTAAATGTAGAGCATTATCCTTGACCACTATTCACTTTCTTAGCTTAACTTTCTTTTTTTTTTCCATTTAAAGAAAGTGAATAGTAACTGGGACTAATATTCTGCCTAATATCTCCATTTGTGTTTCAAAGAAGAAAGTAGATTGTGCAAGTCTGGAACAACATGAGAGTGAGTAAATTATGACAGAATTTTGGTGAAAAACGATTTAATCTAATACTACCATGACTAAATCAGTGAATCTATCTGTGTTTTTGGTGCAACAATAACTGCAGAGCACATTCTCATTCCATACTGATCATTGGTGTGACCTTGTGTTTCTCTCCAGACCACTTACTAGACCACACAATCTTACATATTTAGAGCTGTCTTCAGTATTCTTGTATGAAACCATGGTTTACTGTCACCATTGGCTGAAAAAATCCACATGGCGAGCATTGTTTCAACATCTCCACCAGGCTACTGATTTTAACAGACATTAAGATGCTCATTTTATCTCAGTTGAACAACCTGGTATACTCTATTGTAAGGTTGTGTCACTACCCCATCTGATCATCATAGAGGACTAAAACAGATAAGATGGATTTATCATTAATAAAAATCAGGGTTTCTGCTGAAATATATATAGTGGAGCCATTGGAGGAGGAACCATGTTTGTGTGTGTAATTTGTGTGCAGTTCATGCAGTGCTTTCTCACAGGTGGTGCGCTCGTCCCAGATGTGTGTCAGAAAGAGTCATGTAGGTTGCTCTCACTCACTTTGGGGGGACCAATTAGTGTGCAGAAGTGAGTGTCATGCTTAGAATGAGGAGCAGCTAACAAACCCAAACCTCTCAGGACTTGGGACCTCATCTCAGTTTACTTTGTTAGTGGTCTCTGTCTCATTCTTTCACTCTGTCTTTTTCTCCCTCTTTCCCTCTGCTATTTTGTACGTGCCCAGTGTGTGTGCTTGGCAGAAAAGTAGAGCTACACTTACTGATGCTTTACCTTTGTAAGCTTTGCACAAGGCTCAGATAGGTTGGGTCAGAACTCTTATCAGACTAGGAGTGCTCTAATATTAAACATTTGAGCAGTTGGCACATGAATACATGGGCACTGAGATCAACCATCTCCTTTCCTTCACACAGCATGCAGAATGGAGTCTACAAAATGGCCCAACACTGCATGTTTCTCCTGAGGAGGATGAAAGGTTTTGATGCTAGATGGGATTTTTTAACAGTAGTATACTGGTCACTCATCAAATCAGTCCTCACATTCAATATTACATCCTGGTATAACTTTCTGACAGTGAAAAGTAAGGAAAAACTCATCATCAAGCAGGCAACTAAAATTACTGGCACAATTCAAATCCAACTTTCAGACCTTCACAGTCATGCAGTAAAAAGAAAGGCAGACTCAATCACTACGGACCCTTCACATCCCCTTCATCACTTCTTTCAGCCACCACCATGAGGCAGCCATTTCAGAGAGCCTCTGGCCAAAAAGAGAATTTATAAAAACTCTTTCATTCCCTCTGCAATATCCATTTTAAATAAGGCCAAATAGACTGTCACAATTTTTCTTTATGCAGACTTGCACACTTGCTCTTATTTATTTATGGAATTGTTTGAGTTTTAATGTAATTTTCTGTGAGTCTTTTTATGTTTGGATGTTGTTTGTGAGCCCCTAACCCAAGACAATTTTCTATCATCATGTGATAGACAATAAAGTTTTAAATGAATTGAAATATAGCACCAGTTCTAACACTATCCTTGTTTCATTCCACACACTTCATTACCAATCCGGATCCCTTAGGGGGCTGTTTGCATATAATAATGAGTGCAAAAGGTCACTTATAAAAGTAGATGTTGCACTGCAGGGTGCTCTATCCTTCTTTTACCTGCAACATTTTAAAGAGTACTTTAAAGTTTATTTCTAGTTGTATAACTTTGTTAAAACCTCTGGATCTCCACAAATGAACTCTTGGTCTCCTATATTACCCATGTTCCATACTCAAGTTCGAAAGTGTTCCTAATCATGAAAAAAAAAATTAAACATAATTTAGCCGTGACTGCATACTGTATATGTTGTACAAATGCATCATTTTGCAATGTCTTCCATCGCTGTCTGAATTGAAAAAGTGTGTAATTTATTACTATATGTCACAATAGTTCATGGGCTAGAGTTTTGTTTTGAGGGGAGCTGCCTGTATAATAGCACACTATAAGTGTAATATTTAATATTTTCACTGAAAGTTTTTAAATAAAAAAGTATTTGATTTACTGTAGTCCTTTAGTGGTGCTTTTGGAGATATTTTGACAATTAAAAAAGCTGTTGAATCATGGAAAAGCTTCAATATTTAAGGAATGAAAACTGATATGCTGTTATCACAACAACAGAAACTGTGAAATTACTTTGTACATCAAGCCAGGAGCACAATGGATTTCAATGGATTTCAGCTAATATTTCATTGGAGGTTAAAATCTTATCGAGAATGCCCTGTCTTGTGCATTCTCGATAAGCACTCTTCACCCAAACTAGTGTCATTCAACCTTACCTCGGATGATGCTACTGCTGCTTCAGCATCATGCATTTACTTTGTTGAGTGATGGAGGCTTCTTATTTTCGCTATCAATACTTCATTCAAGGAAAGCTCAAAGTACACTTAATTTAAGATGCTCAACAGTTGCATACAGTCGGATGTTCACTTTTCAAATTATACATTCGAGTGTGATCGCATACACAGGTGGTTGGTGCAATGCTACTTCTCTTCATGAGTTTAGACCCATAAAGATATCTTTATAGATCTTCAGACTCAATTTATAGAAATGCAGGCATCTCCTGACCTTCTTACATGCGCTCTTAACGTGCACATCCTCTGTTGTTGTTTCCACCTTTGTCTCCTGATATTTACCAGCGATTACATCTTCTAGCACTTCTTCATGACAGCAAAGGCTCAACTGTGAATGCTACCACCTTGCACGCACATTTTGTATGTTCAGAGTACGAACGGTTAGAAAAATCTGGCTGCATGTGTTCAGTGCACGAGCACTCTGCTTGTAGTGGCTTCCTTTTAAATTTTAGCTACTTCTATGTGTAGGAAAGAGCATTTGACACTACTCGAAAAAGATCAGAGAAAAACACTTTGTATATATTGTCTCCCCTCCAACTCTCCCACATCACTTCCTGTTTAAAATGGTTGCCTACAGGAAAAGCAAAAACACATGCTCTACATACTATCTACCAAAGTAGGAGCACAGAAAACTAAGTTAAACAAACAATATAATAAAGAAATTGATACATTATCATTCTCCCACTATATATAACTTTATGGCTCTTATATCCCAGCCCCTTCATTGTCCATAATGGCAATTAAATACATGAACAAACATCATTGAGGAGCCATGAAAAATATAAAGTCCAATGTCCCTTAAGATCATTAAAAATACATAATCCACAGGAAAATAGTCCATTAACATAATGTAAACTGAAGAGTTTGAATGTAATCCACAGAAAAATATTGAAAAACTGCAGAAATTGTAGATAGAGTTCATTAACTCCATAAAAGACTCAGGTTACTGTGTAAATTTTGAAGAAGACACAGCTTATTGATCTGTCTCTCCAGGATTTTGGAAATTTTTTTGACAAGAATGCGATGAACATGCCAGCTGCTGACAGGTAAGGTCTCTATGACCATCCAATAGGCCAGGAGTTTCTTGGTGAGGTGTCGTCTATGACAAGAACCATATCTCTCGGCTTAAGATTTCCTCTAACTTTATGCCATTTCTGCCTTTCTTGCATTAATGGTAGGTATTCTCTTGTCCACCTCTTTCAAAAGAGATCACAGATATGCTGGTCTTGTCTCCATCTCCCTCTTGAAATGGTGTCCTCTTGTTGGAATAGTCCAGGTGCAGAATAGGATTTCCTTTCAGCTGTAGAAGATGATTAGGTGTGAGAGGCTCAGTATTATTGGCGTAATAAGAAATGCTAGTAATAGGAAGATCGTCCTACATAGCCTCTACTTCACAGAGTGCTGTCTTTAGTCCCTCTTCATCTAAAGCCTGTAGCTATAGGACAGAATACAGAGCCTTTTTAACGGTACATATAAGCCTTTCCCATGCTCCTCCATGATGAGCTCCTGAGGGAGGATTGAAACTCCATTTGTTTCCTTCATTCATCATTACATGCTTAAGCTTACCGTGATTCAGGTGAGCAAGACACTCCCTTCATTCTCGCTCTGCTCCCACATAATTTGTTCCAATGTCTGATATAATCTCTCGAACTTGACCTCTTCTGCATATGAACCTTCGCAGGCCTTGAATACAGAAATTGGTGTCCAATAAATAGGCCATTTCAAGATGGATAGCTCTGCTTACCAGACAAGTGAACAGCACACCATATCTCTTTACCAAACCCCCGGCCCCTCTTTACCTGTGTAGGACCAAAGTAATCAGTATCTTCACATGTAAACAGAGTTGAGACACAGTACAGACAACATAGAGGTAGATCTGCCATGTTCTGCTCCATCACTGGGGCATTCCAGCATCTGCAAAGTGGGCAGTTCCTTACAATCTTCTGAGCAGCAGAATTGGCATGAACTCTCCATTATCTCTGGGAAAGTTTTGAGAGTATTTCTTTTTTTTTTACAGTGACCAATTATCTAAATATTATGAAATTTGATGAGATTTGAAAGATCTATGAATGCCAAAGTTGTGTGGTTTGTCCAAGCCTTTGAGCCATTCCTCCCAAGATTTTGCAACCCCATTCTGTTTGAATCCACAGGTTACACAATCAGCTCTTAAATCTTTAATTAAGGCAATGGCTGCCTCCTCACTGGTAATGGATGTCAGGCAGTCATCAACATAAACGTTCTTTTGAATGGAGAAAATGACTTCTTCACCAGTTTTTCCCTCATTGTCCTTCACCAGTTTTTCCCTCATTGTCCTTCACCAGTTTTCTTAAAGGGGGTAGTTCACACAGCTTGGTGTGGAGACAGCATCAAAAATATGTACCAACATCCCGTACTCTGCCAGTGGTTGACTAATGTCGCCACTGGGCCACCATATGAATCGCAAGAAGTCAAAATCCTCTGGTAGAACTTTAACTTGATGAAACTTTCCTTCAATAACTGCCATGACTGCTACAGTTTGTAAAATAAGTAATCTCTTTGGAATCTCTTCATGAGGTTAATGACTTGCTGTTCTGCCAACTTTCCATTGTTATGGAGCTGGTTGTGCATGCAGCGAGCTGCGAGTCACACACTGTTCCTCCCATCTCTGAATATGATTGCTGTGCCACACACTTCCAAACTTCCTGTCAGCTGATTCTTCGAACACTGATTCTGTTGGATCTATGGTACATATCAGCAGCTTTCTCCCTTCTCTGCACGGCAGTGCAGCTTTGCCCCCGAGCGCTTCAACAGCGCAGTAAAAGAGTTTATTTCTCTAAAATAGTTATTTTCTCTAAAAGAGCATATACACAGCTGGCGTTGAACATCCTTTTCAGGAGACGTCTTTATAAAAATGCCCTTATGCCCCTGTGTAGTTCCTGGATGCGGTAGAGGGCTCTCCACTCCTGACAGCCACAGGCACTGTCTCGTGTGTCTGGGCAGCGATCACACTGAGGCAGCGTTTGTGAATGGCTCATGTTCTCAGTTCGAGAACATGACCATGGCAACGTTGCAGTCACAGCTTTCCTTCCTCAGAAGGAACGTCACTCCAGCCACCCCCTGCATCGCTCCTTCTTCCCACAGGATTGAGGATGACCCGGCTGGCAATGGAGGCGATTTGGTGATGGCAGCAGGCACGGTTTCGCTGGGTACGTCCCCACGAACCACTCACCCCCGACACGCTCGTTGACTTCCATCTGGGGTTGATGCAATAGCGGCGCGGCTCGCCTCACGGCCAGCCTTGGCTGCATCGGAGAGTGGTCAGGAGTGTGACGCGGATGATTAGACTGGGCTCCGCCTTCGACAGGCTTTGGAGAGTCGCGACATGCTTGCCCGGGCCGTCGTCAGCGTGGGGTTGGACTGGAACCCTCTGTCCTCCCCACAGCCTTCGCAGCTGGATGATTGGTTCCTCGGGTCTGCGCGTTGCTCCCAGTTCCTTTCTTCCCGGAATTGTGTGATGAGCTGACGAGTTCGTGGAGGACACCCTTCTCCACCCGTCACCGTGCCTCTCGCTCATCCGCTCTAACTACCCTCGACGGCAGAGCGGCCCATGGGTACAGCCTCAAATATAATGCATACACATTAAGGTCATTTCCATCATCAGCCTTGATGTTACCCCAAATTAGGGTCTTCTCCATATACGCACTGGTGATCTTCACTTCATCACCAAAATGAAGTTTCAGCAGCCTCTTGGCTTCAGCATAACCCCGTCTAGCATCCATGCTCAAACAACTTCAGACAAGTTCTGTAGATTGGCCAGAAATAAATTTTTCTAGATAATAAATTATATCTCTATTATTGTCTGTTTTATATTCTATGCCAGTGGTTCCCAACCTGGGGTCTGCAACCCCCTTTGGGGGTGCCAGAGTTTACAGGGGGAGCGTGGAACCTTGCGCACTTTGATGTGGTCAAAGATCGAAAAAATTTGCAATACCAGTAAGACAGCATGTCATCTTCCTTGTCTAACTCAACTTGATAAGCAATATCTCAATATAAAATTTTTACAAAGTCTTGACACCCTGGAGACTGTAGCAAAACTTAATGAAATGTCACTCAAACAACCTCTTTACAAAACTGCACAAGGACCAAACAGTGAGAGATGATATATGATTCAAAAACTCTGCTTCCCTTAGTTATTGATGTCTTCAAGTATTCCTGTCTGCATTTGTTTTCCCAGAAAACATGGAGAAGCAATCGCACAAGTAAATTACCTCAGCAATTATTATATAACACATTTGTCAACTGCTATGTATGTTTAGTCAGCAGTCAGCTACTCCAAACCCTTCAGTGTCAGGTATCCATTGTATCAACAGGCAGCAATATGAAAATAAGCATCATGTATCATGCTTATATCTTTGAACAGAGCCATAATTCTCAATATAAACAGCAGCTCATAGAAGTATATTTCCCAGTGGTTACTCACAAATTGGATGAGTTTCAGAATCTTTTAAGAGCAGTCAATGAATTCCACTTGGCTTGTTCAAAAGTAGGCCATGCTTGTCTTTATTGGGAGTTTTATGTAGTGTCTTCCTTTTAGATTTTAGCCACATCCGTATGTGGGAAAGAGCATTTGACACTGCTCGAAAAAGATCAGAGAAAAACACTTTGTATTTATTGGATTACAGAAAATAACTAGTAAAAATAAATCATTGTGAAGAGGTAGTTGCAAGTGTAGGACAAAAAACTCTCCCTTTGCCATATCACTTCCTGTTTAAAATGGTTGACTACATGTAACAGGGACAAAAAGTGTACTGTTAAAACATATGTATTGTTTATTATAATTCACACAAAATGGTTTATTTTCATATATATCTGGTATACTTGCCTGAAGAATGAGCGTTTTCCCCCTTTAATTGCTGTGATGTCATCATGAGCCTACACAATTTCCTGATTTGTCTCCTCCTCTTCCTCTTGGCATTGTTAATGCACTGAAGAGGGGAGTTATTTGTGGCTCCTGTTAATCGGAATTTATCTTTATTTTAATTGTTGCGTTTGTGTCAATATCTTCACTGCAAGTTATGTGTATTATGTTATTTTAATTATCTGTGTGGTTATTTTGATCATTTTACCCTAATTAAGTTATATTTTTGACTATGGCCTAGATGAAAGCACATGTTGATTATATATACATCACATTTGTTTTCTAGAGCGATATAAGGGCGATTTACTCAGACGCTGCTCTTGTATGTTTTGTATCCTATGTTTTCTCTGTATTTTCTTCCTCTTGTCATTGTTAATGCACTGAAGAGAGCAATATAAGGGTGATTCACTACACCACCAACTGGAGTGGTGGTGGTGTAGTGGCTAAAGCACAGGGCTGTTAATCAGAAGGTCACAGGTTCTAACCCCATGGCCACCACCATTGTGTCCTTGAGCAAGGCACTTAACTCCAGATTGCTCCGGGGGAATTGTCCCTGTAATAAGTGCACTGTAAGTCGCTTTGGATAAAAGCGTCTGCCAAATGCATAAATGTAAATGTAATGTACTCAGACGCTGCTCTTGTATTTTTTGTATACCAGTAAACCCAGTGAAACTGCCGCCTGTTGTCCCGTGTCTGTCTCCATGACGCTTCACAACGCAGACAAGTGTTTTCATAACTGGTGTCGTGAGCCACCTGTTACACGTGGTGCCATAACCCTTCGGATGAACGGCTGCTTACCGATCGCCGGAGTTGCTGCTTCAACAGACGACGGTGTGCTGTGATGGATCGCTGGAGGAGTGTTTCGCTGATCGCGGAGGTCGCAGCTCGTTTCATCTCGTCATCAGCGTTCAACTATCTGCTGCTCATATCACGTAGGATGATATAGGTTGAACACTTACTTGCCTTTTATGAGGTATGATGAAAAACTGTTTTGGTTTTTATTAATGACTATTCGCCATATATGCGCTTTGATGTGGTTTTTTGCACTGCTGCACGCTCATCAATGATGGGATGTATTTGTGATCATCAAATGAGGAACTTTTTGATTTGTTTTTCTCCGAGTAACGCTGTATTGGACTGTTCTTTGCGCTGCTGCACGCTCAATGACAGAGTTTTGTGATTGTCACATAATAATTTTTTTGTTTTTTTTTTTCCTCCGTGATTTGTCACACTGAACTGTTTTGAGAGAGTCTACATCAGTATTTCTGCAAAGTACATTTATCTGCATACCAGTTAAGTGATTTTAGTGTTTTTATTTCTTTTTTCTGAATCTTTCTACATTTCTCTTTGTGTTTTCTATTCAAACTGAGTCATGTTTGACGACACTGTCAGTCAGAATAATTTTAGCCCTGTACAAAGGCCTAGTGCCATGTTCCCAGTAGGCAGGAGTAGTGGGGCTGTACTTAATCATCCTTACAATATGTCTGGAGTTTCATCTCAATGTTTTGGAAGAGGGAGGGCACCCTTTAATACAGAAATTGACCATGTGCATGCATCAGATTCAGCTATTGGTACATCAGGGGGCCCGGCTGCTTGCTCTACCCCTTTTACATGCCCAAATGCTGATCACGTCATTACCCCTGAGTCTCTAGGAGGTATTATTTCTGATTTGGCACAGAAAATTGGTGAGAGCATTTCAGTCAGTCTCAGTCTAACGCAACATCCCAGCCCAGTGCAGCCCAAGTCAAATCTGCAGCATTCAAGCGAATGTTGATGCTTCTAATTTGAAAGTCATTGTCCAACATGATGTTACACCTCCACCATTATTTAGAGGTGATTAATTTACTGTGCATGAATGGGAAGACATGATGTGCAGTTATATGAACAGAAAGAAATGCACTGATGAAACTGACTCTGATCTCATTTTGAGCAGGTTAGCTGGGAAAGCGAGGGATGTAGTCAAAGTGTCCTTGCACAGCTTCCCAGGGCCGACGGCTGCAGTGCTCCCCACCACAGTGTTTGACATACTGAAGCAAAATTTCAGTGAGTTGATGTATTCAAACATGCCTATGGCTGACTTTTATAACACCCTGCCTAGGGCAGACGAGAGCCCAATGGACTACTGGATAAGACTGAACAAGGCGATTGATGTGGCTGATGAGTGTTTGCGTAGGCGCAACAAATGTGTTGAGGACCCTGTTACTGAAGCTGTTATGATGTTTATCTCCCACTGTCCAGATCCTGGCCTTGCTTTGTCTTTTCAGTTCAAGCCTGCTGAACAGTGGAGTGCTGCTGAAGTTCAAGAGCGACTGGATAGTCATCACAGGAACCTGAAGAGAGCTCTTGCTAGACCTTCACGCTCCTTGCCTGTGTCAGCTTGCCATCAGAACACTGACTGTCTGTGATGATTCTGTACCCAGTTCTCCTAAACAGCCTGAACTCTCCTCAAGTCAGTTATCATGTTTAACTGGTCAGCTGAACCCCAACACTGCTCCTTTTACTCCTGATGCTATTATGCAGCAGTTGGTTGGCATGATGGATAAAGTTTTATCTCTCTGCAATGCCTCACTGTCCTCATCCAAACCAAACTGTCCTGTCAGAACTTCAGACCCCAAGCCCATTTTGAGCTCAGCATGTAGAGTATGTCAATCTAAAGAGCACACTACACATACTCATTGTATGCGCCAGAGGCTTTATCGTAACTGCTTCAAACCTGGACACTTTAAGAGCGATTGTCCTACGACGACGGGCCTTGAGCTGCCTTCTCCAGCCATCCAGTTAAACTGAGTAGCCCATGTGCTGAGGGGGACAACATGGGCGGTGGCGTTTTTCCCCTAAAAATATGAGTCAGACCCACAAGAGATTTTTGTAAAAAGTTGCACATTTTTGCCACCCGACAAAACCGTGCTGTATGTGGGGTCTCAAAAAATTGATGGAGCTAGTGAACTGTTTTATGCTCCTGTAACTGTCGTTGGCCAGTCTGCACTGAGTGGTTTGCTGGATTCTGGGAGTATGGCTTGTACCCTGAGCATGGAAGGTGAATCCAAGTTGTGTGCTGACGGAGTTCTCCCTCAACCCTCAGTGATTCCTGGTAACGTGGTCCTGGTGGGCTGTGGCGGTCTTACTACTCAGCCTAAGTGTGCGTATGACCTAGAAATCGAAGTCTATGGGTTCAAGTTCATTGTACCAACCTTAGTAGTGCCTGAACAGAAGGATGAGTTCATTATCGGCAGTAACGTCATCAAATGTGTGCTTCAGAAGATGAAAGCCGAAAAGAAGTACTGCCGAAACAGCAACTCTAAGTGTGAAGAATTTCTTGAGCTTTTGAGCGGCGTTTCTCGTTGGTCTAGTCCTCAAAAGCCCGATAAGCTCGGCACAGTTAGGCTTTGTCAGGCGGTTACTTTACTTCCAAGATGTGAGCACCTTGTCTGGGGAAAACTACCAGTTAACACCAATGTCTCCCCAGGAAGCTCCTTCATCGTCGAGCCCACTACGTCACATTCAGCACCACGGCATATTCTTGTTGGACGTGTATGTAACCAAGGTTACCAGAGAGTAACAGAAAAAAATTATTGTCATTAATGTAAGAATGTAATAATGGGAGAATTATTGAAAATTATTCAAATGAAGAAACTTTATAAAAGAAAATATTAAATTCATACGAACGTATATTTTCATTTGGGTATTAGTGTGACCAATGGTTATGAGTTTTGAACTTGAGATGAGCCAATGCGAGCGCAGAATGTGGCGCAGCGGAAAAATTGATTTCCGGGTTTCGCACGAGGTTTATGCGTGAAGTTAGAGGCAGCTCTCTCTCTCGTGCACGGATAGCTGATGAGCGCGGTGTCACGACGCTCCGGGAAACAAAGAAAGAAAATAATCTTCTAGATGAATTCTGTCGATGGATTGATGTGAGTGAAATGACGCGTTTTATTTCCTATTAAGTTATGAGTGATGTTGGTATTGTTATGAGAGTGAAACGGACATTCAGCTTGTTAATATAAGTGTATAGTGATATACATATACTTCAGTAGCATCAGAGTATTGCTGAAGTGTTTATGGAGTGTATTTTTGATTAAAAAGGGTAGAGAGAGGGATTTAAAGTGGACGTGCTGTACCTGCACCATTCTGGAATTTTCTGTGAGTTGACGATCTCCTTGGTAAGTCAAATTGCTTTTGTAATTGTTACAAATCAGACTGTTATTGTTGTATAAGAGGAAAAGCAAGCAAGCAAGCAAGCAAGATAAATTAAATCTGTGAGTGATTTATGTGTATAAACAGAGTGTAATGGTAAATAACAGCTAACTTGAATAGGTGACAGAAAAGTGATTAATAATATATTAATGAATGCATTATGTTGGGAAAATAGTCACAAACCATACATATGTAAGAGAAATATTCTTTATTTGAAAAATGCATATGTTCAAATTCTGTGTAAAATGTACAATGGTTTATTTACTTTCAAGCCTTAAAAAACTTTATTGTATGTTGTTACAATGAACAAGTCTATTTTTTCCAAGTCCGATTGATGTCCTCATATCTGAGGTGATGATGTTCTGGTCCCTGTATTCTGGATTTGTCCTGGCCTTCCAGTGGTTCTGAGGAGGGTTTGGACTGGCGAGCCTCCCTTGAGTCTATTCTTGGATTTTTCAGTTGAGGAAAGACAAGTCTTAGCACTGATTTGAACTGCGAATGGTAGGGAAAGGAATAACTTTCATCTTTTGTTTTTTTCCTGGGATGGAGACCTTTTTTCCTCATCAACAGATAAGGGAAAATTAACTTTCTACGGACTTCTCAAAGAACAATATTCAGAAAAGACTGAATGTTTTGAATATATTTAATTGAACAAATGTTGTTGTTCAATTAGGTGTCATTGTTTATTTGGGGTTTTGATAATTGATACTGATTGATTACCAAAGAGACAAGTGTGTACAAGTACAACGAGTGAGTACATTTAACCTCAATAGAGTTGAGGGAACACTGCAGTAACCGTAGTGAGCTGACTTTACCTTGTTGAAACCCAAAGAGAAAAATTGAGACCTAGAGAAACAAAGGAAACAACAGCAAGATTTGGGAAGCTGTATTCTTGTTGAGAAAAGAAATACACATTTATATATTTTTTTTTATTTTATTTGTTTATCAATTATTTTGAAAATTTTGAAAATACACATTGTGGGTTCAAACGAGTGTTCACTGTTGTTGTGGCATCTTTCTCAGCAGCGAGTCTATTTCTTCTGGAACGCTGGTCCATAGATTGACATATAACTAGTTATTTATTAGCCTAATCTACCTACAGGTTAATAGCCAGAGAGTAAGCGCTACATGTAGTAACTCCTATGTGGGGTGATCGATGGGTGCCGATGAAGATCTTGAATCACACCCAGTCTCCAATAACTCTTCGACGTAACACTAAGCTGGCTGATGTGTCTCCTTGTTTGGCAGTGGAGGATGTTACAGTTTCACAAGATGTGTGCAGACCTCAAGTTTCTGATGCAGCTTTTCCCACGTCTATTCCACCTGTTGACCCTGTGTGGTTACTGCATGAGTATGGTGTAGAGGACATTGATATTGAAGGGTGTGAGGTCTCCAAGTCATGGAAGGAGGAGTTGGCAAGTCTTGTAGTGTCCTATCGTGATGTTTTCTCCAGAGACAGACTCGATTGTGGAGAGGTGAAAGACATTGTACACCGAATTCATCTGAGCGATGAGCGTCCGTTTCGCCTGACCTATCGCCGAACCCCTCCCGCCCACTACCAAAAGTTGAGAGAGGTACTTTCTGAAATGGAAGAGAACGGCATCATTAGCAAATCCGTCAGCGAGTATGCGTCTCCTTTGGTAATGGTATGGAAGAAGGATGGATCTCTCAGAGTCTGTACGGACTTTTGCTGGCTTAATGCAAAGACGATCAAGGATGCTCATCCTTTGCCCCATCAGGCAGATTGCCTGGCTGCTCTAGGTGGCAATCTTCTTTTCAGCTCTGTGGATTTGACATCAGGATTTTACAACGTCCCGCTCCATGTATCTGATTGTCATTACACAGCATTTACAATGCCCATGGGCTTGTACGAATACAACCGTCTTCCCCAGGGCCTGTGTAACAGTCCAGCATCATTCATGCGCATGGTGCTCAGCGTATTTGGGGATCTCAACTTTTCCAGCCTCCTTTGTTATCTTGATGATTTGCTGGTTTTCGTCCGCTCGGAGCAGGAGGCCTTGAAACGCTTGGAAGTGGTGTTTTCATGGTTGAGAGCTAGTAATTTGAAGTTTAGGGCTGAAGTGTCACTTTCTCAGGCGCTCCATCAAATTTCTGGGCCATGTGATCAGCGGATCTGGAGTTTCCGTAGATGAGGGCAAGGTAGCAGTCATTTCAGCCTTTCAGAAGAACGACTTGATGAAAGAAGATCGCATCACACCTTCGCCAAAGAAACTAAGATCATTTCTGGGCATGGTTCTTTACTACCAGAGCTTCATCCCTGGCTGTACACGTATCGCGAAGCCATTGTTCAATTTGATAGCCAGTCAAAAACGTTTAATGAAAGGCAAAGGTAGCCGTAACAGATCTGGCACTTTCCGGGAGTTGTCTCCCCAGGACTGGACTCCTGCTTGTGATGTCGCCTTCGAGGAGTTAAAGAGAGCCCTTGTTGAGAGCGTGGTCTTGGCACACCCTGACTTTGAGCGTCCCTTTATTCTCTGCACTGACGCATCGTTGGATGGCCTAGGTGCAGTGCTTTCTCAAGTTCCCAGTGGCGAGGACAAAGCACGTCCTATAGCCTTCGCTAGCAAGTCTTTGAGCCACAGCCAAGCCAACTACCCTGCACACAGATTAGAATTCTTGGCCCTGAAGTGGGCAGTGTGTGACAAGTTCAGTCACTGGCTTAAAGTTCATGAGTTTACCGTGTGGACGGATAATAATCCACTCACGTACATCTTGACAAAACCTAAATTGGATGCATGTGAGCAGCGCTTGGTTTCAAAACTTGCCCCGTACAACTTTTAAGATCAAGTACGTTCCTGGAAGATTGAATGTCATGGCGGATGCGCTCAGTCGTGACCCGTTCAACCCAGTGAGTCAGCGACTTCTGTCCGAGCCTTACTCTGAACTGTTGAAGTATGTATACAGTGTGGAAGATGATTCTGTACAGAAGACATTCCGTCTCACGTGCCAGCCACAGACACTTGACACTGAACTCAATCTAAGCTCTGAGATAAACTTTTCCATGACTGCTGAGTATGTCGTCTAGCTTGTCTTTTTGTGATGACTGGGATTCAGGAGCTGTATCCAGAGCAACATCCCTGGCTGCTCATTTGACTTCTTTGATTCCCGACTGTCAAGACGTAATCCATGCCTTTTCATTGTCTGAACTGCAGTGTCAGCAGCACAAGGACGCAGTTATTTCGAAGGTGGCTTTGTATGTCAGCAGGAAGCGCAGACCTACCAGGCGTGAGCGTAGGAATGAGAATTTGTTAGTTTTAAGGATTTTGAGGCAGTGGGAAAAACTATTTTTGCTTCATGGCATCCTGTATAGAGCTGTCAAAAATCCGCTCACTAAGCATAAAAAGTTTCAGTTCGTCTTGCCTGGCTCCCTGAAACAGCAAGCACTCTCTGGTGTTCATGATTTGGCCGGTCACCAAGGTCAGCCACGTACTCTGTCTTTAGCATGCCAGAGGTTCTATTGACCTGGGATGGAACGTGATGTGCGTGATTACGTTAAGACTTGTACCCGTTGTGTCCTGAGTAAGACTCCAGAGCCAGCAGCAAGAGTGCCCTTGGCGAGCATCAAGACCACTGCCCCATTGGAGCTTGTCTGTATTGATTTCTGGTCTGTTGAAGATAGGCACAATAAATCTGTGGATGTCTTGGTAATTACAGATCATTTCACCAAGTTAGCTCACGCTTTTCCTTGCCGTAATCAATGTGCTAAAAGTGTCAATAAGAAATTGTGGGATGGCTTCTTTTGTATCTATGGATTTCCCCAGCATATCCATTCGGACCAAGGAGCAAATTTTGAGAGTGAGCTGATAGCAGAGCTTCTTGATATTGCCGGTATTGACAAGTCACAGACTTCCCCGTACCACCCAATGGGGAATGGTGGAACTGAAAGTTTCAACAGAACGTTAGGTAACATGCTGAGATCGCTTCCACCCAGATCTAAGCAAAAGTGGCTCAGTTGGTACAAACGATGACATTCACGTATAACTGCACTGCCCATGAAACAACTGGGTTTGCCCCTTTTTACCTGATGTTCGGGAGGGTGCCGAGATTACCTGTTGACATTATGTTTCTAAGCGTATTTCGTGATGAGTCAATCTGTGATTACAGTGACTATGTTCAATCTCTTGTCCGTGATCTACAGTATGCTATAGGATCTGCTATAAGATGATCCAATAGATTATAATACAATTAGCGCTGGCTCAAAAGAACTCTACTGCAGAACAAAAACATCAGTCTGATCAGTACAATAAGAGAGTCAAAGGATTGCCTCTGTCGGTTGGGGATCATGTTCTCATCAACGAAGGCTGTAGAGGTAAATGGAAGCTTGCAGATAAATGGGAACCCACCATGTATTCCGTTGTTGCCTCCAAACCTTCTGTGCACATTTATATATCCGTAACAAATCTGATCATGAGAAAGTGGTACATCGGAATCTATTGTTGCCAGTTAACTTTCTCCCTTTGCCCTCAACTGATTTTTCTGTTGGTGAAAGTGCTAGTGGTGGCCCTTGTTCCACACCATCTCAATCTATATGTGATGTGACTGAGTCAACATTATCTGTCACTGATGATTTGTCACATACAGAGTCTCTGTCTGTCATTTCAGTGTTTTCATAACTGGTTTCGCGAGCCACCGGTTACATACAGGAAAAGCAAAAGCAGGTGCACTGCATCCTATCTGCCACTGGGGGAGCACATAAAACTAATATAAACAAATCATATAATAAAGAAATGGATCCCTCTATATATAAATGTATGGCTCCTACTCTGCTGATGACGGAATTTGAGTCACGCATCCTGTACGTGGACACTCTGAGCAAAGTATACATTGGGTTTAAGACAGGTTTAATTTTATTAATCAAGAGAAATAAAATGGTTAAATATAAAACAGGTCTGAACCGTTACCACAATTGCTGACAGGTTACAAATTGCTATTGTTAGAGACAATTCCTGCATTACTGACATGGCACTTGCAGTGAAAATGTGAAGGTGTACTTCACATATAAAGTATTCTTTGCCAGTGTATCGAGCCATTTATATGGATAATCATAAAACCCTGCACATACAGTCTAGACATAAGAAAATGTTCAGTCTAAACAAGTTTTTTTTTTTCATGTTCATTTCGGGAAATTAACTTGTGTTACAGAAGAATTTAAAATGGACTCTTTGAAAAAGTGTTTTTAGGAGCCGTTTTTCCCCGCACCCCTGAGGGAAGGAACGTAGTGTCCCTCCTGCCACAGCACTAGGCCTACCACTGTAAACGGCCGTACCTTATTTTCGGCTCCTGACTGGAATCCTGACTGGTACTCGCTGTCCCGCATCCCTTTATACCCGTATGTCCGGGGCGGGGCATGCAAATTCTGTCTGCCAACTTGACATTGGTCTTTTCTCAGGTTCAGAGTAACGTTTGGTGTCCCAGAAAGACACCTTGTGTCACATTCGACACAACGTCTCGTTCCTTCCCTCGGGGAAAGGAGGTTACAACAGTAACCATGACGTTTTAAAACATAGCCTGCATTGAGCACTACAGTCAGCACTGCTTGATCTTGGTACACACTGAGCAGTGCATCAATATAAGATGATCCAATAGATTATAATACAATTAAAATTGTGAAACTTTTCAAAGTGATCCCTTCCCAAATGTTGGCTATAGATTTAATAAATTCTGCACTCTGTGTGGTTTTGTGCTGATCAACAATTGCTATGTGTTTGTCAAGAATATAATTTATAAAATATGTAATGTATGTAGATATTGTGTCTGTAATTTTTATGAATCTGGTAGAGTGGTGTGTGTGTGTGTGTGTGTGTGTGTGTGTGTGTGTGTGTGTGTGTGTGTGTGTGTGTGTGTGTGTGTGTGTGTGTGAGCGTGTATTTATCACTTTGTGGGGACCAAATGTCCCCATAAGGATAGTAAAATCCGAAATTTTTGACCTTGTGGGGACATTTTGTCGGTCCCCATGAGGAAAACAGCTTATAAATCATACTAAATTATGTTTTTTGAAAATGTAAAAATGCAGAAAGTTTTCTGTGAGGGTTAGGTTTAGGGGTAGGGTTAGGTTTAGGGGATAGAATATAAAGTTTGTACAGTATAAAAACCATTATGTCTATGGAAAGTCCCCATAAAACATGGAAACACAACATGTGTGTGTGTGTGTGTGTGTGTGTGTGTGTGTGTGTGTGTGTGTGTGTGTCTGTGTCAATGGTTCAGAAACAGCAATTTAGTTATTTGTGCCAGGAGTACAAATGAAAACATGCAATATCAAAACGGGACTTAATACATTTGTTATGAAAAAGCGATCACCAGATGAATCAAGTTTGCCACACTTGGGTCAATTGTCCATGACAAGCATTCATTGAAAAACATCCAATAGCACTTTTTGTCCATAAAAGTGATCAATCTGAGAAATGTTGATATATTCTCCATTGTTTACATGAGATCTCACCTGAAAGAATTACCCTTCGTCGTCGTTCTTCAACAAACTATGCAATCTGAGCAGCATTCATGTTGTAAAACTATATATGATCTTATATATTAGAGTCTCGTATACAAAACAAGCCTGTCTCCAATTCTATTTTTTAAAATGCGGCATAGTTTTCTTGAAAGGCGGAGTCTTGATTTTACTCTGTACACCGCCTGCGATTTTACAGAGAAAAAAGCTTGCAGGAACCTCGTTTTTTGTTAGATCATCTTCAAATTTGAAACATAACTTCTTTAGACTTGTGGCATTGAGAATATTGTATGTCTGGGTTGTCTTGGCACTTTTATTATTGTTTTTTTTTTATTATTATAAAAACTTGTTCAGCACAAAATATTTCCATTACTATAAACTTCACCTCCTCTAAATTAAAAAAAAATAACCACATATATTAATTCTGAAACTTAGGAAATAAAGCCCAAAGTGTCTTCTTTCAAAAGATAATACAACTGTCCATACTCCAAAGGGTCCAGTAAATGCAACCATTTAAGTTCAGGTATGTAATTGTCCTGGTTTGTGCTCAAAAAGGGGGTAAGTGTCAACAGGTTAAGAATAGTCATGTTTGAGTGAAATACAGTATTTTTTAAATATCAGTAGATTTAAAGTCAAACATTTTTGGCTAGTGGGAACCACTTCAAATGTCCTAACTAGTTGGTTTTCGACATGTTTTACTATATAATTGAGGGCATCAAATATTTGCTCCTTTCAAGTATAGCAAAACCTACACACATACACAGTCTCTTCACTCTCTAAAATTCACTGTCACTTCAGCCCTAGCAGTATAGTACTTCTTTAGAGTACCCCTCATCTATGACAGACTTTCTAATTGCATCTTAACAGGGCGCTGGCCTTGAACACTCTCTCTTTCACTCTGACTTTCTCTCTTGTCCTGCCCTCAGATGAAGTGAGAGTTGTCATCTCTTGCAGACATATCGCCAATCATTAGCTAAGGGGTCTCATCCAGCACTCAATCAGTGCCCTTGCAGACAATATATCACTCTGCTACACAGAATGGATGCATTCTTCATGACAGGATCATACAGAATCACAATGACATACATGAACGAGCCATGTTTACACAAGCATTCTTAAGTTTATACACTCGCCTAAAGGATTATTAGGAACACCATACTAATACTGTGTTTGACCCCCTTTCGCCTTCAGAACTGCCTTAATTCTACGTGGCATTGATTCAACAAGGTGCTGAAAGCATTATTTAGAAATGTTGGCCCATATTGATAGGATAGCATCTTGCAGTTGATGGAGATTTGTGGGATGCACATCCAGGGCACGAAGCTCCTGTTCCACCACATCCCAAAGATGCTCTATTGGGTTGAGATCTGGGGACTGTGGGGGCCATTTTAGTACAGTGAACTCATTGTCATGTTCAAGAAACCAATTTGAAATGATTCGAGCTTTGTGACATGGTGCATTATCCTGCTGGAAGTAGCCATCAGAGGATGGGTACATGGTGGCCATAAAGGGATGGACATGGTCAGAAACAATGCTCAGGTAGGCTGTGGCATTTAAACGATGCCCAATTGGCACTAAGGGGCCTAAAGTGTGCCAAGAAAACATCCCTCACACCATTACACCACCACCACCAGCCTGCACAGTGGTAACAAGGCATGATGGATCCATGTTCTCATTCTGTTTACGCCAAATTCTGACTCTACCATCTGAATGTCTCAACAGAAATCGAGACTCATCAGACCAGGCAACATTTTTCCAGTCTTCAACTGTCCAATTTTGGTGAGCTCTTGCAAATTGTAGCCTCTTTTTCCTATTTGTAGTGGAGATGAGTGGTACCCGGTGGGGTCTTCTGCTGTTGTAGCCCATCCGCCTCAAGGTTGTGCGTGTTGTGGCTTTACAAATGCTTTGCTGCATACCTCGGTTGTAACGAGTGGTTATTTCAGGCAAAGTTGCTCTTCTATCAGCTTGAATCAGTCGGCCCATTCTCCTCTGACCTCTAGCATCAACAAGGCATTTTCGCCCACAGGACTGCCGCATACTGGATGTTTTTCCCTTTTCACACCATTCTTTGTAAACCCTAGAAATGGTTGTGCGTGAAAATCCCAGTAACTGAGCAGATTGTGAAATACTCAGACTGGCCCGTCTGGCACCAACTGCCATGTGATTGGTTGATTAGATAATTGCATTAATGAGAAATTGAACAGGTGTTCCTAATAATCCTTTAGGTGAGTGTATGTCTGCCCCACTTTCTCTACACATTTATAAAATTTTACAAAAACACAAACGCACACACTCACCCTTTCTCATTGCCTCTGTGGGAGAATTTCAGTGTAGGTTATTTTGGGAGGATTAAAACTTCACTGTGGGTTTAGATGGCTGTGATTGTGGGCTCAGGAGCGGGGCTCATTTGTAGCTGTCAGCCGGCATTGGCCTTTTCTCAGTAATGTAAAGTCTCCGTGGCCCCATTTGTCGTGCCAAGAGCGATCTCGCAGATTATCATCTCAAAGGGACTGATAGCGTCTCACGCCACCTTTGCGCTGCTGCCTTTCCAGCTGAGTGGAAGACCCCCGACCCCCCCATCCTTGACGTCTGGAAGCTCTGTGACTTTGAAAGGTTTTACTGGTGCCATTAAATCCCTGTCAGAAAGTCTGTATAGGGAAGATCTGTGAAATGCCACCCACATTTTACAGGCTTTTGGAGGAAAATGGAGCTGTATTATGGAACTTTTTTGGAGTGTGTTGCACAACACAGGCAGAAGAACCTGAGGAAGACTCATAATTTGCACAGAAAGAGATTGTATTGTCACTTTATCAAGCTCATAAAGCACTAGGATCAGTCACACTGACTGAAATGAAAATTACCTCATTTGTGTAACCGTCTATCAGCTTTGCTTTTAGCTCTTTACTAACACAGCATGATGACAATTAAATTATTATTAATTGTTATTAAATGTATTCCTCTCTATGTCCTTGAGTTATTTCAGTGTTTAATATCAGTAGACAAAACAGCTGTCTGTGCTTTAGAGCCACCAATTGCGCAACACTGGCAACAGCAGCATCTCCTGACACATGATCCAAAGCTGAAATTTGATTGATCAGGTCATTTAATTGACGATTGAGGAAAAAAAAAAAAAGACAAATCACGTAAGTCAGAGTATGGACTGCATTTGATGAAGATACACTTCTTGTCCAGATAATACAGTAAGTTCTTTAGGTAAGCAGGTGAGTAATATGAATACATTCCAGACACACTTTTTACAAGAACGTGGACATTATCCTGTGACCCGAATATATGATGTAATAAAAACAACCAAGAAAATATTTACTAACAAGTGTAAAAAAAAAACACTTGAGGGGTGCAAGTGCAGCGCAAATAAGCTGTTGTTGGAACTCCCATAGCGGTTCACGTTAGAGGTCCAGTAGTTTTTCTAGTAGGATTTTGTGTTCGGGTTAGTAATTTATGAAAAAATATACAGTCCTTCCGAACCATCCACGCGCTCTCACTGACATGCGTGCGAAAGGATGTGTTGAGAGCCAATCACATCGAATGTATTTTTGCGTGCATCTGCTCTGTTTTACCATTGTTTTCCTTTGTAAACATGCACTGGACGAATGTCAATACCTGCTGCACCAACACACTCTCACGGCAAAATCGTCATGATTCGTATGACTTTCACTGCAGCCAATGACATCGCTGGACATCGTTTCCATCTAATATGCGACAGTTACATCTTCTGTCACACACAACAGCTTCCTATCATGTTTACACACTCTACTGATTGGTTACGTTTAGATAAGGGGTTTTGGTAAGGGCATAATATAATAAGTATGCCCTTAACGCCTCGTGCGTGGAACTTGTGCTTACTGTACTTCCACATTAGCCATCCGAGAAATTGCACGTGATAAAGTCGTATAGGCGAGTAACATCGCGCGAGATCATACAAAATAGCCAACTCATAAATTATGTAAGAATTTTCATGAGATCGGATTGACTGCACCACGTCTCGCTATTTCTTCAGTGTCTGCAGAACTGGCATATTTTTAGACTCTTTGTCAAGTTAGCTTCAGGTCTCAAAAATGCATGTCGAGACACCTGCGTTCTGTTTCATTTGTTGTGCCGCATCTTGATAGTTTTTAGTGCAGGAGTCCCAAAGCTGTAATGTTGTGAACAAGTTCAGGTTGTAAAGAGGTGACTGTTACAATGTTTAACATTATTCCAGCTTGTTCTGCTCCAAGCAAATTTCAGCACTTGATAAATGGCAGTGTTTCCCCCCCTTCTGCTCTAGTGTGCTAATGGGCCACCGTGCCTTGTATGTTTACTGTAATAAAACTGCTAAGAATGGTGCCTACGATGCTTCCATCGAATACACTGCAGCCAAAAGGTGAAAAAGTAAATAAGACAGAAATGTATAACTATTGTATACATCAAATACTCATAATGTTATACTGACTAACTGGACAACAATAAATAATTGTTGGGTTATAATAATAAAATGACAGCTGAATTCCTAAATATTAGTGAGGGAAGTAGAAGGTTTTGTACACACTGTTCATTAAAAAAATAAAAATGTTTTGTAAAAATGTATGCATTGCTTTTTTATTGTGGAAAAACTGGAAAACATGTATTAATTATATTTAACTAGATTTGTATTTCATTAACATTTTGAATGTACTTGGCTACAATGGTTATTTGGATGAATTTAAAATTCAAAAAACATTTTATGTAATTCTTTAAGCAAATATTTTAGAATTGGTGTACCAGGCTTATTGGTTGCTTGGGGCCTCAGAAATCGTAAACACGCCCCTGACTATATAGTAAAGAAATATCCATATCCGCAAAAAAAAAAAAAAAACAACCTTGCTTTGTTGGTGTGCAAATGTTAGATTGTGGTGTAAATTCAAGTTTAGACCACATCAACTCTAATCTGTTCAATTCTGAAAACTCCATTTTCAGTTTCCTAATGTTATCTTTTTTCAAAGTATGCAGTTATGGTATGCGTTTAAGAACGTTTCTGTATTTGGTGGATTAAATGGCGTTTAGGGTGAATGAGATGTGTAAATGTAATGAAATGTATGCGCTGTCAAAAAAAAAAGTATTAGTGTGGGCTTGGCTTTAATCTCTCTATTTTACATCTGTACATACAAACAAACAAACAAACACACACACAGATGAATAGTGAGGGTTATGAAACATAAATATTGACACTTCGAAGTCTACAAACATCCTCTTTCCTCCCTTTTCTGAATAATTTTCAAATTGGTTAAGGGCACATTTACTGCAGCATGCCTCTGTACACCTCCTCTGCAGATCATTGATTAAAACTATAATTTATTGCATTTCTTTTGTATGCTATGAATATTATTGATCTGTGTGTTTGTGGCAATGCTCTCTCATCCATCTTATTTTGAGCGACTTGTTCAGATTTTGCTCCTCTTGAAATGTAAGAATTGATTACAGTTCCTATACCGGCAGACAGTCTCAGCCGCCTCTTCAGTCCTGCTGACCTTGGCAGAGAGGAAAAGACACTAGTGCACAACTAGAGAAGCTTTCTTTCTTTCTTTCTTTCTTTCTTTCTTTCTTTCTTTCTTTCTCTCTCTCTCTCTCTCTCTCTCTCTCTCTCTCTCTGTCTCTCTCTCCACTTTAACCTCTCCATTTCAAGGCTCTTGCGATGCATTTTATGACTCATAACTGTCCTAATGTATATTACCTTAAAGACCACCAGAAATCTGAAGTCCTTCTTTTTGACACTCTGTATTATTTATTGTCAGTGTATTTCAAGGCACATATTGTAAAACAGCATCACACCTGCACACACACACACACACACACACACACTCACGTTGGTCTACCTATCATTATGATGACTTTCCATAGACATAATGATTTTTATACAGGTACAAACTATAGATTCTGTCCCCTAAACCTAACCCTCACAGAAAACCTTCTGCATTTTTACATTTTCAATAAAACATCATTTTTAAGCTATTTAAATTATGGGAACACTAGAAATGTCCTCATAAACCACATTTATAGAATAATACCCTTGTAATTACCAGTTTATAACCTAAAAATGTATCCTCATAAACCACATAAACATGCTCACACACACACACACTTACCCACCCCCTTCTCTCTTCTCTCCTCCCTAGAGACGTTGTGTGTTGGAGGACATCGATTTATTTTACATAGTAATACAAACAGTGGGAGGGAACAGGTCACCACAGCTATTGCCACCTGTGCGTCAGTATGAAGCACATGGCACAGTTCAGTGAATCCCTTTCTGCTTGAGTGGCTGCTGCATATTTCAGTACGCATGAAGAATGCCAGCTGTCCTCTTAAAAAAGGCACACTGAGGAGTGAAGAAGGCTAATATAATTCGAGTGAAAGCGGTGTTTGTCATGCAGAAACAGAACCCAGCACTGTTCCACTTAACTCCAGTAGAGGGGGGTGCGTACCTGCTGTTGAGCTGCAGGTTTTGTAGTGGCTTTGTCTGAGGACAGTAACCTCCGGAGTTGAGCATTTAGGGAAACAGATCAGAAGCTTTTAAGGAGGATCTGTACATTGAAATGTATAGATGCAGTTTAATGAAAGCAAGCACTAATTGGTAACATCAAAAGTTTAACAATTCCTTTAGGATTTATATCAGAATTGGCCACAGGAGCATTTTTGGAGGATCTGCCCAATGAAATGAGTAGTTGTAGTTTAATGAAAAGCAAGCACTATGCATCTTTTTATTTTATTATTATTGTGTATTGTTTTAATTGTTATGTTTGCTTTTGTTACCAGATCTGTGGAATTAAGTTTCACAATTTAATTACTATGGTTGCTTTTTTATTTCTATAAATCCATTTTACATCAGATCTTGATGTTCTCATGGTTTTATTTAAGACCATAGTTAATAAACACTGCTTTACTCTTTGAGCATCCAGACCAGCCTGACATATGCTGCCCTCCTACAACTGAGTTCGGCATTTGTTATTATGATGACATGTCATGCATTCAAGTCCAAAATAAATTTCATAAGGGGTCAAACTAAAAAAAAATACACAATAAACGATGGCAAAAGATCATTTTTCAGTTGTACTAGTGGATAAACTAAAGTGACTAAAGTGACTTTTACACAACATATAGGGTTTAATAATGCATAGTATCTAACAAATGATTTAGTAATTTCCATAAAACAATCCACAAAATTTGAGTCATTAGCTTTACGATAGTTGACAGTAATATCGGTCTTAATATTATTTAAATAATTTTGGAAAATCATTGCTTTCCATCATCTTTCATGTCAAAACACCTCTTCCAAACTCACAACTCTTCTCTTGGCCATTCATGTGCTAGGAACTCTTAATTGCGATATGTCTGACTCCACTTAAAGGCCACAAAATCAACATTGGCTTAACCAATGGCAAATGGGGAAATGCTCAGGAAACCTGTTTAAATACAGAGATTATTTTTTGCAGTTCCATTTGCATAAAGCTGGTGTCACAGAAATGATACCCTTGACCTTTAAAACACAACATTTTATAACATGACATTTAATCTTTTCAGCACGTACATAGACTTCCATTACTTCAGTTTGTGGCTACTGCTGTGTATCTTTGTTAAATGTCTGTTTGCTAGAGCTGACATTGTGCATAGTTTTAAAAAAAAAAAATAAAGAATTTGATGGAGATGCTGTTCGGCACTCTAAAGGTGAGCTATTTTTACACGGCTGTCTCTAAAGATCCCTCTAAAAGACAAGTGACAGGCAGGTATAACTCAAAACTGGCCTGCCATCTCCGAAGATAATGGCACTATCTCAGCTATCTGGAACTGTTTTGCTTCTGAGCTGTCAAATTTGTCAGCAGGAGACAGGGGAGTGTCAGTGACAGTTACAGCTTACACTTAAGTACATTTTTTACTCGTTGCCTCTGGTAAAGTGAGCATGAAAGTGGTAAGTTGTGGCAACAAGCTGTCACTGAAAGTCAAGCCATGCTACTGACTGGCTCAAGAGCCTTTGCGTGAGACTGTGAAAAGCAAAACAAATAAAGCGTGCATGCCTCTAATAACCTTTGAATAAATAAATCATATTTACAAATCGCTCCATTATTAAGGGGAGCGAAAACGAGCACCATGGAGCGCACTCGCCTTCTCGGCTGCCGCCCAAAGCCCAAGGCACAGCTGTCAAACATGGTAACAATTACAATAGATATCACAGCAAATGAAGCAAAACAATCACCCCCACCAACCACCTTCGAAATGAAAGAATAAACACTCATTAACATTCTCCGGTGCCAATAAGGACTGTTTTGCTCTGGGAGGCTCACATTCACATTTGGGAGAGGGGGATGAGAGCAGTCCCATAACCCCTTGCTGTGGGAAGTTTACTCTGCTCTCTGCAGTCTGCCATGTTCCCACATAAGAGCCTACCATCTACCTGTTCACATTTTTGGCACACCAATTAGCACAGATGTAAAGAATCCTTTCAGCGCAACCTATTCAGGGGGTTGGGCGGCTTAATTAGCCCAGAAAGGCACATGCTGTTGGGGAAGTGATTACCAGACCAACCCTCAGAAAAGAGATGTGAAGAGTCGTTTTGGAAAACAGCAGGACACAACGATTAGTTTCAACACAAATGCAACAAGAGAAGAAACAGAGACAGTTGTTTTGACTCTTTAATACCTTCCCACTGTTCCAGGCTGGAGCTGGAACAAGGCACACTCAGTAAAGAGCACTTTTCCTGTCAAGTGTGTACCACAAGAATTGCTATCAGGACACACAATTTTCAAGCGCAAAAAATATCACAGTTTATTACACTCAAAAAAATATTTTAGCCCATTTTTAAGATGTTTCCATTTCAATTTAATAACAAAATTCCATCTAACTGAATTGCCTAATCTTTAACCAAATAAAATGTATAAAAATGTTTTTATTAATTCCATTTTCTTCAAGACTATTCAATTAAATTAGATGAAAATTTGTTATTAAATTGAAATGGATACATCTTAAAATTAGGCTCAAATATTGTTTTGAGTGTACCGTACTATCTTGTAATGTAATCTGTGTACTGTTGTAATGTCTGTCTGTTGCTCTGTTTGTCAATCTAAGACAACTGGCAAATCTGTCTATTTATTTATCTATCTGTAATATTAACTAATATGTGACTGTCTTTGTCTAATATATGATTTACTTTGTCCCTTTTTCCAATAAGTAATAAACCAAAAAATAATAATAAAACAGCCTTTATATAAATTTTTATCTACTATTTTAAGTAGTATTAAAGGAAATATTAAGAGTGGAAACAGGAAATCAGATGGGAAAAAGAGTGGCACAAAAGTCAGATTTGAACCGTGGTCCCAAGAACAACACTCTTTACACAACATCTTTATACCCCACGCGACTGCAGAGACACTTAATTTTTAGTTTGTCGTATATTTATGTTTCACCAGACTATTGCCATGAAAATAGATTTACTGTGTGGCTGTACTGTTTACACTGGGGTGCAAATAGACACTCTGAAAAATAAAGTGGCTCCAGTATACAACACATAGTTAAGTCAACTTCATCAGAATTTTTAGAGTACTGTGAAAACAGGAAAACACATTTAGAAAGCAATACATAAATTTTTACAAAACACAAAAAAAAAAAGAAAAAAAGAACAGGCTGTGCAAAACCTTCTACTTCCCTCACTAACATTTTGGAATTCAGTTGTCATTTGTTATTATAACCCAACATTTATTTATTGTTGTCCAGTTAGTCAGGATAATATGATACAGTATTAATGTTATAACTTTGAGGATTTGTTGTATGCAACAGTAATTTCTGTCTTATTTACTTTTTCACCTGGAGGCTACAGTGTATTGTTCAACATGTTGCAAAAGGCAGTATTTTATGTAAGCATCGTAGGCAACATTCATAGCTGTATTGTAACAGTAAACATACAAGGCATGGCAGGTGCAGCAGGTATGGACGTTCGTCCTGTGCATGTTTACAAAGGAAAACAATGGAAAAACAGAGCAGACAGGTGCAAAAACACATTCTTGTGAACAGCCCCTAACACACATCCGTTCACGCATATGTCAGACATGAGAGAGTGTGGGCGAAACAAGTTTGGAAGAACTGTGTATTTTTTTTTAAATTACAAACCCGAACACAAAACCCTATACTTGAAAAACAGACTTAAACCCGGCAGAACTCTAATGTGAACTGCTGTGAGAGTACTGAGAACAGCGTATTCGTGCCACATGTGTACCCAAAACAAAATGTCATCCATCAAGCATTTTTTGCTGAGCTTTGATGTCCGAGGCCCCACGCAATTGTGTGGTTTGCGTGGTGGTTAAAACTGCTACTGTCTACAAAAATATCCACTTCAAATTAATTTAGTATTAAAAAAATTAAGACTAAGATTTAAAACATGATTTGTCCCTTAGTGTTGAGTTATCTCATTATAAGGATGTTTTAGATATTTTTAATTGACAACCAGACAAAAACTCTGTTTTGAAGAGGGATGAAAATGTAGCTGTATTCGTCCTGCTCTTCAGAGCACAAGCAAACCCAAAGCACAACTCAGCTTATTTTCAGCCCCAATTTTAGCTTGGAAGCGCTGAATATTAGCACAGAGTGTCTGCTGCCTGAATACCCGAGAGCGTCTGTGGCCACTGCAGTCCTCTCACCCAGCATTATTTATGTCTTTGCTGCGAGAGGGTCAGTGCACAACATGGGCCAAAGCTGTGCAAGAGGATAGAGCCCAGAGATGGGGATGTTGGTATAGCCAGAAATACAAGCCTTCGCAGTCCCTACTGACTGGTGAGATGACAGGTTAGGCTGATTTCTGCAGAGGGGTTTAATTTGTCAAAGAAATCGCACTGATATCTCAGCTGTGCGTGTTTGTGTATGCAGCGTGTGCAGGTGAGGAGGGTGCATTTTGAATAGAAATATGCATCCTTGTCCAAATATATCTTGGCATATTTAGTCTCAGGTGCACAGGGATACACAAACTCTCACAGTATGTTGGTTTGCAGGATGAGCGTGTGCACATACTCAGGAACATGTATGCTTACATATGAACACCCACCAAACAAACAAAAATAGGCATGGAAGTGAACACAAATGTGCACACACATATTCCCATAAACACAGAGGGGGATTCTTAGAGGGTTGCAGTATATCAAAGCCAGTCTGATCCATCTCCAGCTGTCTGTTTCTTGGCAGCCTAGGGATGACATTCCCTGTTCTATTTCTACACTATTATGCTCTGATATTGCAGTAAATGTGTAGCTATGGAATTAATCACAAGTTCCATTAAATCTCTCGCTTCTCCTCTCCTTCTGTCTTTCTCTTGTTTTTTTAACACTTCCTTCATATGCCTACATGTACCCATGCGAGGGAGTATTCCTCACCTCACCAAATTATGGAAAAGCTCCACAGCAGGTAGCTGGAAAGGCATCTAATGGGGGTGTAGAGAGAGACAGAAAATGAGTGCAGGAGCAGTTTTGTGCTTGTGATGTGGTTTTATGGCTTCAGGGGTCTGGTGACCTGCTATAGTTGTGTATTCCATGTACTTTGTGTCCCTGTCTCCTAGACCGCCCTCCCTCTGGCCCTGTGGGATTTGGAAAAGCACTATGTAAAGGACTCATCAGCTGGCTGGCATTTGATCAATTCAGAGGTCCCTTTGTGCAGGTAACCCACAAATAAAAGACATTGTTATCTGCAGAGGATCGGAGGCAGATAACAGGGACTGAGAGAAAGAAAAGGAGAGAATGGAAGAGAGAGGCGGTGGGGGCGTAGTTGGAGACAGAGAGGGACAAGGAGAGATGAGGATAATAAAAGAAGGATGATGGGGGAGTGACAGATTGGAGGTCAACACCTTGATATGAGCCTTTACAGGCTGTCAGAGGAAAAAAGACTGAAAGATAATGCTTCAGTGGGGTAGAAATTGGTTAAGTGGTCAAATAATTGTTGTATGGAGAAACTAATCATTAACATATAATGGTTTGAAACAATTTCTTTCTTTTTGACTTTTGTTTGACAAAACTTTTTTTTACACCACATATTATGAAGAATTTTAAATTAGGCTAAACATCTTTCCTCACTGCTCATTTGAAACCCCTGCATTCTGCTCTAATAACACACTCAAAAGTGTTCATGAAAGATTGCCCTCAGTTTAATTAAGAATGAATCACTCTAATATAATTTCACAGCTCTTTCCATTTAAAATAAAAAGCAACTTTTTAGAAAATGTAAAAAAATAAAAAAATAAACAAATGACAATAAAAAAAATGTCATGCACTGATGTTGCAAAAAAATAGGATCAGTTCCACAGAGAGATGCACAAAGACCAGAGCTGAAGGAAAATAATAAGTCTATGACAAACAGCATAATGACATGATATACAGCATTGCTTCATTTGATGTGCATTACTCGGTATGTCAAAGAAAACAGAAGGACACAAGAAGCGTGAGAACAAGCTGTAAAACATTAAACAACGTCAACCACAAAAGAAGAAAATACACTCCCAGTTTTGTGAGTTATAACTACATTCTCACTTTTTACCTTGAACTGTTTTGAAAGGACTAGGGTCAATTTTGAAGCTTTTGTACAAGAAAATAATACTCTTAAGCTGAAAAAAAAAAGTACAAATAACATTTCTAATTAACAGCTCGTTTTCCTTAAAATTTGTCATCTTTTAAGTCAGTGCAAAAACATTTGTAGCTTAAGCCCTGGTAGCCCTCCCCTAGCACTGCCCATGGTTCACACTTGGGATAGGCATGAGTAGCAGGCCTACTTGGAAGTGACCACAATGATCGATCATGGAAACAATGATCGATAATGATCATGCTTGCCATGATTTTTTTTTTTTAAATTCTAAACTAAATTTACTAATTCTAGAGAACTGTACACACACCATGTGAGTTCTTCTTTTAAAACAGGTAGATAAACAGAATGCAAGGTCTTCTAAACTATTTTAGATTTACAGTAACACAGCGTATTAAAAACATGATGGCTATTGTGTCTCTAGTCAAGCCAATCACGGTTTAAAAATGGCACATGCTATTTGCACCCTGGAGCAAATAATGTTAAATGCTATTTACACCCTGGTTCAAATAGTGTCAGATACTATTTGCACCCATATTTAAATAATAACATATACTATAGGCATCACTGCAGTGTGTTTATTGTGTTATTTAGAGTGTCACAGACACACTACATTACAGTATGTACTAGATATACCAGATTTACACCAAAATGTTACTTTTAGTGGCATAAATATTAATTTGATGTCAACATGAAATTAAATTTTAGTGGTAGTGATGTTCATCAACGTTAATAGGGCAACCAGAACAGCGACTGGGGATCATGCATTTACATCACTGGTGGTGTGAATAGGGTTTTGTGCAGAACAGGCAATAGCCTATAGAATGCTTCCATTTTGCTACATTACAACCGGAATCTGGCAGTGATTATGGATGAAAATGGCAGCTGATATGAGAGAATAAGAGAGAGACAAAGGCACAGAAGCCTCCAAGCAGGGAGTGGTGGCCCAGGCAGTTGAACTCTAATTGGATACATGCTTTTTGCCTTTTTCATCATTGCTGAATCCCCAATAAGCCCCACAGCCAAAATTCACTATTAGCTGAGTCCCCAGGTAAAATGCAGCTATTAGTGGGAGACTTTCTTTCTTTCTTACTTTCTTTATTTCTTTCCCTCATTTTTGTATCTGTGCTTACATTGAAATCTATGCTTAAATTAAATTGTGTGTAGTTCGTCTGTGAGACTATTCAGGGCACAGTGACAAGGCCATCAGCTGAGCAGGACACATTCTGATTAGCAGGAGTCCTCCACACAGTCAAAACTCTTACCCTTGAACTTTTAATGTAGCAGAGACTTTCTCTCCCAACTTCCTCCCCCCACCATTGCCTAAAACAAGCACACACACACACACACACACACACACACACACACACATGTTGTGTTTCCATGTTTAATGGGGACTTTCCATAGACATAATGGTTTTTATACTGTACAAACTTTATATTCTATCCCCTAAACCTAACCCTACCCCTAAACCTAACCCTCACAGAAAACATTCTGCATTTTTACATTTTCAAAAAACATAATTTAGTATGATTTATAAGCTGTTTTCCTCATGGGGACCGACAAAACGTCCCCACAAGGTCAAAAATTTCGGGTTTTACTATCCTTATGGGGACATTTGGTCCCCACAAAGTGATAAATACACGCTCACACATACACACACACACACACACACACACACACACACACACACACACAAGCAACAGAGACACAAAGACATGTAAGCTCACACTGCCTAAGGGCTGTGTTCAGATTCACCATATATCAACTGCAAAGCAATGTTCAGGATTGCTTTTATGGCCAGAGGAGTTGCTGGTTTATCAGGCTAACCAGCTGTTGGTTATCAAAAGCTCAGTGCAGGTGGAGACTCTGAATGGAAATGGCCGGACAGCTCTAGATACATTTCTCATCAGCACTGAAAGTTGGGAAAAGTGAGTTTATCACCCCCAGCCCAGCCCACACCCACCACACACTGGCTGTGTGACACCACCTGTCACAGCACTGTCCATCAAATGGGACCCACCGCCCGTGCAAGTCACTGATTCCCCATCACAGGAGGTTCAGAGGCAAAATATCTTCTGGAGGATATATATCACTTCTACCACCCTGTCCCCTCCGGCGACACAAACCTTTATTTAACCCCACACATTTTGCTCTGCCTCCTTTTTTTGTAGCGCACTCAGATTTTCAGCTGCAGCGAATTCATGTTTCCAGCAGGACAGCATTGTTTGTGATATATATATATATATATATATATATATATATATATATATATATATATATATATATATATATATATATATATATATATCCTGGCTTCACACAGTGATCATGGTGCACTCTCTTGTTTTATCTCCCTGGATAAAATTTATAATCATAGCCCTGTTTCAGTATTAGCACACCATCCTGTGCTTCTCTGTCATCTGTTCTCCCTTGACCCTCTTCACAGAAAGAGAACCAACTAATTTTGTCTGAAGTGCACTGTGTTGTTGTTTAGTTGTGCATATTGTGGGCTGTCATTGTGCTGGAGAATCATGTCTAGAGGCTGCATTAAATAACTGTATGTGGATGCAGGATGGCCATTGCTGTAAAGTAATGTTTACATATGTGGAAGAGAGTGAGATGAACAATTGGTATTGAGAGTTTAGGGCTTAGAAGGTTGCCTTTGGCATAACCTTTTCAATGTGCTAAGATCAATTACAAGAAACACTGGAAAAGACTACGTTTTTGTTCAATTGCTTTCTGAGATGGTGACATATAAGGACACTGGCATGTTTGTAAGCACATATGCATGCATGTTCTGAATAAAATAGGAAGTACAAGAGTTAAAGACATATATCTTATGAACAGTATGCATTGACAAACATTCTCGAACATATTAAACTGCTGTTCAAAAACATGTGCACACACACATTTTCCTAATCTCCTTGCTAGCTACCCACTGTGATTTCCCCTGTGACCACTTGTCAAGTAATTTTAAAAGTTTTTATTTGTATACCGCTTTTCATGACACACATTGTTTCAAGACAGCTTTGCAGAAAAACTCACTCTAAGAGAAAATTACGCTGTCATTTTCTAGCTCTAAACTTCCAACTCAGCTCCTCTATGCTCCCAAACCTGGATCTAATACCCATAACCCACCACTAACAACATTAAGCAACATATATGATAGATTTTTTTAGTGAGTGTGACTTCAGTCTCCATAAAACATAATCTGTAGTACACTGTAAAAAGTAATCACTGAATCGATTTAATAAAAGATTGTAAACCTTACTAATTCTGGCAAATTTGATGACTTTACTTGATTAAACTGTGTTATTTCAACGATCGGCTAAATGCAATAGTTAAACTGAACAACTTAAGTAAACCATACTGAAGAGCATCAAGTGGGTTGGACTAAAAGCCGGTTCACACTGTAACAAGTATCCGGAGCAAAAACTTGGCACAAAGAACATAACAGAGGTACACAAAAGGGGTAATTCAGTGCACCGCGGGCGCGGGGAGACAATGAACTTCACTTCTCTCACATCATGTCTCACAACTGCTACATGTGGCAACGCCATTAGGTATGTTGGTGACCTAATTATACACTACTCGCAGTGCATTTGTTCTTTGTATAAACCCAAATCGAAATAATTTGTTTTGCTCATTGTAGGGAGAAAGGGAAATGAAAATGGAAAGACTTTAATCAAGAGTATTACTGGCTAACCATCAGTTGAGAGCATTTGCTTACTAGATACTTTTCAAACATCTATTTAACATCTATAAAAAAAATCTATTTTTGTTCACGTTTTTTTGTTAACGATATGTAACATGCTGCGTGCACAGTGAAAAAGTTCTATCTAACATGGAGTGTAAGTGTATTTTCTTGTCTCACCTAAAAAATTATGAAATGGTGCATTTGTACATTTAATTTCCAAAGTGATTCCCTAATTTCACTTTGTCTTTTTTTTTTCTATTAGATTCTGGTAGAGTTTGACCGTATATCTGGCAAAAACCTGCAAACCGAATATTTTCAAGAACTGGACAGATTCACTCCATGCTTCGTTGATATTTTCAAGGCAAAAGATGGAGACACTGGCTGTAAACTTAAGAGGATACTGCAACAAATTATAAATGTAAGCGTGTCAGACACACACCAAATAATTTTTATTTTTGTGTGTTTGTGATTTTATTTTAGTAAAATAACCATTGCTTTTGCTGTTGTTTGCTCTCTGTTGTGTTTGCTATGAGTATATATATACAGTATTTTTAGGCAAGTGAAGTAATTTTTCAAGCATTTACTTTTTATTTTAAGGGCAAATAGATTTGTTTTAGAAATTAGACATTTAGAAATTAGACATTTTGACTAGACATAAGAAGTATTTGGTAAGAGTTAGATTTTTTTGGGTAACACTTTACAATAAGGTTCATTAGTTAACTACATTAATTAACATTAACTAATAATGAACTGCACTTATACAGCATTTGTTCATCTTTGTTAATGTTAATTTCCACATTTAGTAATACTTTATTAAATCTTGTTAATATTAGTTAATGCACTGTGAACTAACATGAACAAACAATGAACAGCTTTATTTCTATTAAATAACATTTACAAAGATTAATAAATACTGTAACAAATGTATTACTCATTGCAAGTTCATGTTAGTTAATACATAATGTTTCATAAATTAACCTTTTTGTAAAGTGTTACCTTTTTTTTTGCAGTGAACATATGAATTGTGTTAAAATATTCAACAGCACTTAATGTTCTGCTTTATTGTCAGGAAATGTAGTGGAGTTAGAGGATTTAGATGAGAGTAGACCTGAGAAAGAAGGTAATGACGTAGTTGAAAATGTGCCCATAAAACAGAAGAAAGGTGGTGTTGCATCAAGGAGAACAACGTCCCTATTTTACCACCTGCAACAGGCAGATAGATGTAAACTACCTGTGTGTAAGAATCTTTTCTGTTCAACACTTGGCATCGCCCCCAGAACCATCGGATCATGGTTAACTGTGGACATGAAATCCAAAACTGATCCGTGTAAACCCAAGAACAACAAGACTGGCCCACATGTGCCCATATCAGATGTTGACCAGACCTTCCTGAAAGAATGGCTCTCTGGATTGCCTACAGTCCCATCCCATTACTGCCGTCAGGTTCCCTCCTATCAGGAAAAGAAGTTCCTGGAGCCAGGAACAGTTGTACGTGATCTTCACAAGGAATATCATAAAGCTGCTGGTGAAAATGGAGCACGTGCTGTGAGTGAGACATATTTTAGAAAAGTGTTCAGTGAGCAGAATTACTCTGTGTTCATACCAAAAAAAGACCAGTGTGATGTATGTGTCAGCGCCAAGGTAGGAAATACAGATCAGGATACCCTTACTACTCACTTGAAATTAAAGGCTCAGGCTCAAGCTGAAAAAGCTAAGGATAAAAAGGAGTCCAGTGACAAACTTTCAGTGTGGACAATGGACCTTCAATGCGTTCTTTTGTGCCCCCAGACGAAAGTGAGTACCATGTATAACAAAACTAAATTACAGATGCACAACTTTACTTGCTTCAGCATGAACAACAAAGATGGATATTGTTACGCTTGGGAAGAGCATGAAGGCTCCCTTAGCAGTGAGGTTTTTGCCCATCTGCAGTCCAAACACTTTGAATCAATCCTAGAGGCCAACGGAAACGTTGAGAAAGTCATTGTCTGGAGTGATGGCTGTGGGTATCAAAATCGGTGTGGTGCCATCAGCAACACCTACCTTCATCTGGCCATGAAGCATGGTGTCACCATAGAGCAGAAGTTTCTGGTTGCTGGACACACACAAATGGAGTGTGACTCCATGCATAGCCTCATTGAGCGGCGCATCGTCAAAGAAATTCACACTCCACGTGATTACATTGTCATCTTTGAGACTGCACGAATGCATCCATCCCCATACAAGGTGACTCAACTATACCACAATGCCTTCATGAAGTTATCTGGGGCCTATGTCACCAATATTCGACCAGGTAAAAAGGTTGGTGACCCCACAGTCCATGGCCTCCGGGCTCTCCAGTACTTGGCTGATGGTCAAATCCGGTACAAGTTGGAATTTGAGTCTGAATGGGAGGACCTGCCTCAGCGAATCAACATCCCCAAAGAACCATTCCACTGGGTCCCACTCTTTCCTGCCCAATTGCCAATTACTCTCAGGAAATTCAATGACTTGCAGGCAATGAAACCAGTACTACCAAGAGTGGCCCACCAGTACTATGACAACCTCCCTCATCAATAGACAGTGTGAAAATGAGTGTGCACAGCACCTGAGTAGAACTTGGTGGGAAAGGAAAAGTGGTTAAGGTTAGACATTAAGAAACAACTTGGTTAGGATTAAGTTACACATCTTGGTTATATTTAGGAGAATAAAAAAACTATGGTTATGTTATGTTTGCACAGCACCTGAGTGGAACTTCGATTAAGGGTGGAGAAGGAAAACAGTAGTTACGGTTAGACATTAAGAAACAACTTGGTTAAGGTTGGCAAGTTACACATCTTGGTTATATTTAGGAGAGAAAAACAACTTTTGTTATGTTATGTTTGCATTTATATGTAAGAGAAAAAGTCACTTTTATTTGTTAGGCAATTGGTGATGGATCTTTTTCTTTTTGCATACTTGTTCACACATCTGGTTGAATGTACTGTTATAATATCAATAAAAAATCACAACGTGATTTCTAAATATTGTGTTTTTTCGTGTTTTCCAAAAACGTTGAAATATGACTTAGGCAATTATGCTATGAGGCTAACGATATATATATATATATATATATATATATATATATATATATATATATATATATATATATATATATATTCACGATTTTACATTTACACTTAGAAGAGAGAAAAGAATTAAGAGAGAAAGAGAAAGGACATGTAAGAATAGAAAGAACAGAGTTAGAAAAAATAAATTAGTTGAGACATGGAGGAGTAAGAACAAATATTGGAAAGACAACAGAAGTGAGGTAATAAAGATAGAAAGAATGTAAGAAAACTAAAGATGATGAAAGAACAAGGGAAAGACCAAAAAAGGAGGAAAGAAAGAAGAGTCAGAAAAGACAGGGAGAACAGAAAGGCAAAAAAGTGAAAGAAAAAGACAGATGGGTATAAAGGAGGTTAGAAAGAAATAGATAAAAACAAATACGTGAGTGATTGGTGGTCGAAAATAATGCAATATGCCCCATGATGCCGTGGTTTACAGTGAATTTAGAACAGCTAAGGGGCGTTGTTATGCATGACGCCGAGCGAAGTAAAACTCCTTTAGCTGTTCTAAATTCACTGTAAATCACCTCTTCATTTGACTTATTGCTTTTATAAAACGTTTAGTCCATAAAAATATTTTTATATTTATTTTATTCATAAAATAAACACACAGCAACAAAAAATATAATGATATTGATAACAAATGTATTCTTCCGCCAAGCAATGTAGTTCTTCAGGAATTGTGATTATTAACATTTATTTGGATATCGGAATTCATTTAGCAAAGGTGTTCTTCAAATTTACATTGTTTTGGTCCTTGATTCTGACTGGTTGAGCCGCGTTAAAATTTAAATTTGACTGATGTAAATTACATCAGTATTATTGCACAACTGCATCTGTATGTAATTTACATCAGTCAAATGTAAATTTGAATGCGGCTCAACCAGTCAGAATCAAGGACCAAAACTATCCATTTTATAACCATTAATTTATGACATGACCTGTTTGAGTGCTCTGGTACTGGTTTTCTGATCAGTCTTTTGAAATCACACAGAACAAAATATATTAGTCAGTATTTAATAATTTTTCACAAAAATGCTTTCATATGCCACTCCTGTTTTTAGGAAAGGGAAGACGATAAAGAGAAATCAAGCATTTCAATCTGTATACTGACAGTTATTCCTGAGGACTCTCAAACTGTACCATACTCACTGCACCTTGACGCCACATCCACGGCAATCATTTTAGAAGGTACCATTGTAATGGATAACCTGGACAATCTTACCCAAGCCATGTGTCTGTTCTTTGGGCTCATGTATGCCCTGAATTTAGAGAATCCTCCAGTACTGAAGAACACCTTTGATTATGTTCAAAGAGTGATTTTGGCACTTGGGCACAAGTCTATCAAACCTAAAATACAATCTCTAAAAAAATCATCTGATGCAGTAGCATTATTGTGTTATAATGGAGCTTATTCAGTGTAAGTGTCTGAGTGACTGTGTTAACCACTGCAGGCGGTAGACCAGTTAGGTCTTCCACGTTCTGTCCAGGGACCAGACATGGAGATTCCAGAGGTATGGGCGTGGGTGCCAGACGGTGCCCTATCCCTGAGAGAGAAGGTCTTTCCTCAGGGGAATTTGCCAGGGAGGTGCTGCCACGAGGAGCATGAGGTCCATGAACCAGGTCTGTGTGGGCCAATAAGGAGCCACGAGAATGACCTACTCCTCGTCTTCCCTGACCTTGCTCAGAACCTGTGCATGTAGGCTCACAGTGGAAAACGCGTATTTGTGTAGCCCCCAGGGCCAGCTGTGTGCCAGCACATCAGGGCATACTAGAGTGGGCAATGGGAGGATTCCCGGGAGGCGAACAGGTCTACCTGTGCCTTGCCAAATAGACTCCATATCAGCTGGACCACCTGGGGGTGGAGTCTCTACTCTCCCCTGAGCGTCACCTGCAGCAACAGAGTATCTGCTGTGATGTTGAGGTTGCCAGGGATATGAGCGACCTGAGCCGCCGCTGACTCCAGAGGAGGAGATGACGGGTGAGTTTATATAAACCAACACATGCTTGCCCTGGATCAACGCCAATAGCCTCTGCAGGGCGAGCAGTACTGCCAGCAACTCGAGGCAGTTGATGTACCAATGCAGGCAAGGTCCTGTCCAGGAGCCAGCGGATGCATGCCCATTGCACATGGTGCCCCAGACGGTCTAGGAGGCGTCCGTCGTAACCACGACTTGCCTGGACACTTGCTGTATGGGGACACCAGTCCGCAGGAATGCAAGGTCTGTCGAAGGGCTGAAAAGGCAGTGGCAGGCGGGTGTGAGAGCCACGCGATGTTAGCTGTTGCGCCATGCATACCTTGTGACCTGGGTTTGGAGCCAGTGCTGCAGTGAGCCGCGTGACCGCCGCTGAGGATGCCATATGCCACAGGAGCCTCTGAAAGTACGGAAGTCTGTACAAGGCCCGTTCAGGACTCGCAGGTCCAAGATTGGCCGCAACCCACCACCCTTCTTGGAACGATGAAGTAAGCGCAGTAAAACCCCTGTCTTACCTCGGCTGGAGGGACAGGCTCTATCGTGCCCTTCCGTAGTAGGAGCTTGTAGGATGGCAGCGCTCTCATCCTTCACTAACGTGAAGAGAACATCGCGGAACTGGGCGGGTGCCTGGCAAATTGAAATGCATTACCGAGTCAGATGGTTCTGCGATGGGTTGTAGGGCGACAGCCTCGAGTCCAAACATCGGGCTAGGGGCACACGGGGTGTGCACACTAAGCTGCGCCGGGGCAAGATGTGCTGGATGGCCTCCGTCTGCTGTTTCACTGCCGGAAACAGCCTGGTCAAGTCCTCGATGGTGTTGCCGAAGAGGCCCACCAGGGAGATGGGTGCATTAAGAAACCATGCCTTATCCACATCCCTCATCTTGACCAGGTTCAGCCACAGGTGGCGCTCCTTGACCACACGTTTGGACATCGTCTACCCGAGTGCACGCGCTGTGACCTTAGTCACACGGAGGGCGAGGTCAGTCTCCGAGCGCAGCTCTTGTAGCACACCGGATCAGAACTACCCTTGTGCAGCTCTTTCAAAGCCTTGGCCTGGTGGAGCTGTAAGAGGGCCATGGCATGCAGGGCGGAAGCAGCCTGACCGGCAGCACTGCAGGCTTAGTCACCAGAGACGACGTCGTCCTACAGGCTCGGGAAGCGTGTGCCGCGCGATCGCCTTATCCCCCTGGGGTATCGCAGCATAACCCTCGGCTGCCCCATAGTCGAGAGTAGTGAGATCGGATGAGCAGAAGGATCGCATTCGGTCAGAGAAAGGTGCTCTCCATGATCGAGTCATCTCGTCATGCACCTCATGGAAAAAGGGGACTGGAGGGGGGCGTGGCCGAGAGCAGCACACCGAACCCAGATACCATTCATCAAGCCGCGAGTGCTCAGGTGTGTGTGGAGGGTTTCACTCAAACCCATTGGTCGGTCAGCTCTTTATCGGCCTCAGACTGGGCTGCCAGACCCGAAGGCAACAGCCCAGTCAAGTCCTCGGCGTCTGACATAACCAAGGCGCTCTCCGATGCAGTGATCAATATCTCATCCGGCTCACGAGTTCCGAAAGAGACAATATTAGGCTGGCACTGAGGCGGGCTGCCTGTCTCATCCCAGAACTGGGCAGGCGCAAACGAACATAACGGGGAGTGGGCAGTCTGTGGGGTTATATCCGGCGGAACTGTACCCACCGAAGTCCCCAAATCGCTTTCAGCGTCAACCGGGGCCTCCTCGTACCCGTAGTTAGAAGTATGTGCACTTTTTCTTACAATTTTAATGTTGTTAATGTGATGGCATGTTTGAAAAAAGTAATAATGAAGTAAAATTGTCATATGGAACTAATAAATGACCTAGTGTTGTCCCAACAATCTGATTTCTGTCTTTGTATTAACAACTCTCAGTTTTGAGTAATCCTTGATTGAGAAATTTAAGGCAGTTTCCAAAAGTTTTTCTAGTAATGTGAAAAACTAGATTTGTTGAGATGGTTTAATTGAGTTTGGTGTACTTTGGTGTTAGTAAGCTTAACTCAAATCTCTAAGTTGGCTGGGCAAATTTAACATGGCAAATTGAGATAGCAATTCTCAAGTTATCTGGTAACCTATACAAATACACAAGTTACCTCTACTAAATTAAAGTAAGCTTTATCAATTAAAAAATTATTTATTAAGTTGCTTGATAATTTTTAGGAAATCAGTTTCCACAGGTTTTCTAAGTAAACTCAACTCATTACATTTTATAGTGTACTAATTTCCAATCTGAGTTGGCTATGAAATGCACACATTTTAAATCAAAGTTCTTTAAAATCTGTCTCAGTATGCACACTTTCTTCATTATATTTACATATATGGTTGCAAGGCAAATAGATTCTATTCTCCAGACTGCTTATTGCATCCTCTGCATCTGTAGCTATATAATCAGTCAGTGCTAAAAGACACATTATGAAATGGATAATATTCATTATTGTATTGTCTTTTGCCTGGGCAGCTCACTTTCCCACCCACAATCCTGAGCCTGCAGCCTTCCGCACTGGACTATAAGCATCAATTTGCAAACCTGTCAAACAAATGCTTATCAGTCAGTGGCTTGGCCTTTGTCTTCTCATCCCTTAACAATTACAGATAACAAGATGAACACTAGAAATGAAAAGGCAGCAGCGTCTTCTGCAATGAGTGGGCCTAGATTGGAGCTGTGTATCACCAACTCATCTTCACATTAACCTTGAGTTTACACTCTCGACATGGTTGTTTCCTTTTATAATGTGGAAAAAAAAAAACAGCAACATTTTGGTGTACAAATTGGTAGAGTTGAAAAAGAAATTCACTGCAAATTACAAATGTTATAAAACTGCAATCAGACTTTTACTGATTTCTTCTAAAACTGTAGTCAGATTCTTTACTGATTAGTTCATACAATAAGTGATCACATTACTAACTGCTTTACCTTTAAGTTATTGGTAACACTTTAAAAATAAGGTTTTATTTGTTAACATTGGTTCCCCATCTGTCACTCACTTTGGCGTTGAGTCAAAGAAACAACCATGAGAAACAAACATGGAAACAACCATGAGACCCACTAGGGGTCTCTCTTGAGAGCCTTTTGCATCTCTGATCTATGAGAAAAGGCCAATGAGAAATTGGCAGACAGAATTTGCATGTCCCGCCCCAGACATATGGGTATAAAGGGAGGAAAATGCATCTGTTTCATTCAGAAATTTTCTTCAGAGCCGACTGGTTGTGTAAGCAGCAAGCTGCGAGTAACACACTGTTCCTACAGGGGCGAATATTTCATAAAAATGTTGGGGGGGGACAATAAACATAACAATTCTCAAGAGCAATTTTTGAAGGGGACACCAATAATACAGGCAAAATTGTACTTGCAAGGATACGTGTACACCGACGAAAGCCTTACTACTATTAATAGTGTAGCATGGAGACCGTTCCATTATCCTTCTTCTCAAAGTTTCTTTGTGGTGTAATGAAAAAGCTGACTAAATTGACAAAATATTATCTGTTTCTATTTTCTGGGATTTTATCGATAACAATAATTAAAAACAAAAAAGTTTTTGATATTCTTCATATTCTGTGTGGCAGTCAGTTCACAGCAGTGACAGAAATATTTTTTTCTAATACATTTCAATTGATTTTTACCTTTTATGGGCATTTTTACCTTCATAAATTTATTTTTAAACCTAATTATATGCATGCATGATCTTTTGTGTAAATTTCATAAATGTAATCAAATTAAATTATAAGAAGACACAAAAGGGCCATTACCAATCAAATTAAGTATCAACAAAATATTTGCAATGGAGACGAAACACAGAAGCTGCATTTAAAGTAGCATTTAGATGTTTTTACACAGACATAAATAATATGACGTTTTAAAAATAAAATGTTGAATATTTATATTTGAAATGATTTAAAACATGAAAAGATACTTTAAATGTGAAATTAAAACCGCCAGTAGGAGGCAGTAAGTCACTGTTAATGAGTGAGTCATTGAGATTCATTCAACTGATAGTACAAAAAGCTGATTCATTCAGTAAGGAAACACCTCGGTTGACTTCCGTCCGGGCTCGCCTCACGGCCCACCTGCCTATCCTCTTGAGCCGCCCGAGCTGGATGAGCTCGCTGCGGCATCGGAGAGTGGTCTGGCATCTGACGCAGATGACTCGACTGGGCTGTCGCCTTCGGGCCAGCATGCCCAGTCTGAGGCTGACGCCCAGATATCCGACATGCTTTCCCAGGCCGCCATTAGCATGGGGCTGGACTGGAACCCTCTGTCCTCTCCACAGCCTTCGCGGCTGGATGATTGGTTCCTCGGGTCTGTGCGGCGCTCACAGCCGCAACCCCCCAGTCATTTTCATCCTGTGTTTTCTCAGGTCCGAGCCAGTAGAACTCGGTACACGCTGACAAACTGACCAGGTTTTCCCTCTGCTGAGTTAACACCATGCGCCAGGAGATCCCAGGAACTTGGCTCCCTGTATGACTCCTCCCTAGCCCTCTGGTCCGCGAAATCAGCGGAGGAATTTGCCGACCAAGACCAATGCGGGTACTCAATTTACCCTGTACTGGAATAGGTGCTCCACAGGACGGGCTCCCACGTGGACTTTCCCCCTGTGCGTATTTTCCGCAGTATGGTCCCCTTGCGAGCGGACCTGCGTCTCCCTTGGGCGGTCCTCACGGACGCCCGGTCGCAGTGTTTGTAGCAACTCCTCCCTCCCAATGAGGTAGGATCTACCACCACGGCATTTTCCACATGTGACCTAAAAGCCCATGTGATGTATTTCACCACTCTTTACCTCCCCCAATCTGGGCAGGTGTGGTCTCCGCAGGGTCTTTCCCCCCTGAAAGAATAGGAAAACTAGGAAAGATTGCCTTCCCCGATGAGTATGATAGCGTTAAGATGGCCCCAGCCGCTTTAACTCTATGCGAGAAACATAGAGAGAGAAAAGGCGTGGCTTGCGCGGCCTGCTCCCATGCCTGTCGGGGGTAAAGAACCAGAAGGCTTTGACAATTTTATGGGGCGTTGGGGAAGGGTACGTGCAGCCTGGCACAGCTGGTCACTTTGGCATGTAAAATACCTGCCCACTCCTGTGTCAGCAGTACACGTACACGGCTCAGCGCATGGCGTGATTTAAATTGGACCCCTAGTGTTGCTTTTTCGACACAACGTTGAAGTGAGTGACAGTCTGGGAACGTTTAGGTTATGGATGTAACCTCCATTCCCTGATGGAGGGAACAAGACGTTGTGTTCTCCCGGCCACGTCGCTGAACCGAGCCAATGTTGCGGCCGAACCTCATTGTCGGCTCCTCAGAAAAATCCTGAATGAAACAGACGCATTTCCCTCCCTTTATACCCGTATGTCCAGTGGCGGGACATGCAAATTCTGTCTGCCAATTTCTGATTGGCCTTTTCTCATAGATCAGAGATGCAAAAGGCTCTCAAGAGAGACCCCTAGTGTCGCTTCTTCGACACAACGTCTCGTTCCCTCCATCAGGGAACGGAGCTTACATCTGTAACCTAGACTTTAACACAATAGATAACATGGACTAAAAATTAACAATACTTTTTCAGTATTCATTAAGCTTGATTAATGCTATTTTCTAAACATGCATTTGTTTTACATGAAAAGTTGTACGTCTTTCAACTGTCTAACACAAACAGATGTAAATAGGAATTTTACATTAATCATTAAATTTTTTTGAAATGTGTATCCAGAGTAAAGTACTTAAAAGTAATTTACTTATTTGAAAGTCGGTAACTGTAATCTGATAACAAAATGTCGAATTCAATGTGGTACACTCATTTTGACTAAAATAATTTGTGGGAGAAGGAGAGATGGTATGGGGATGGAAGGTAAATAGAACAGGTCTGTAACATTCCCTTGTTTCCTGTTGAATGAAACCTTATAACTAAGAATCTAATTTCAGTTGGGGCTTTTTTTCTCTAGCTTTCCTGATTTACAGTATACAATACATCTTCCTTATCATCACACATACTACAGAAACTACAGCATAATGATTGTAAAACATTGGCCCTGAAATAAAGGCAAACATGTGCACCATATAACCACAGCATTAATGTAATGTTAGAGTGTACTTTCTTTCCTTATCTTCTCATTTTATAGCCACATCCATAAACATTCCTGCAACCAGGTAGAACTGATTGTGTATCTTTCTTAAAAACCTCATAACACACTATCATATCAAGGGAGAGAATGGGAGCACGATAAGAAAAAAATCCCAAAATGCTTGATGTCTCAAGATGAGATAAATATTAAAAAGGCACTGCAACAAATTCAAAATGTTTGATGTTTCCAAATAGCTCAGAATAGTTTTCCGGTTTAAGACTTCTAGAGGAGTTAGTACAGAAATTAGGGAGAGAACTGCATGTTCTTACACAAGATGGCACTGTATCGCTTTGGTGAAAGTGATGACTGCTTCATTCGGATCTTTGCAAGAGATCAGCTAAGGGGAAAGAAGCCTGCTTTGATGAATACAACTGCATTAAAGACACAATAACTACCTTTAATAATTGTATGATTAATTTACCAAAGATATCTTTCATTCACAGCTATTACATAAATGTTGCAAATAATTGCATACCTGTAAGGAATGAGTTTATGTTCTGTAATATTACAAATTATAGCAATAAGCCACAAGAGGTCATGCATTTGTGATTTTACTATTGTTAAGTAGTGTTCTTATGCACAACTTGGATTTATATTTCTACTCCACTGATGGTTATGGTTAGAGTCGGGGTGTACAGTTAATAAAATATAAAATATTGTTGACTGTATTGTTGACTGTATATATATTATATTAGTAATAAGTAATACAAGTACAGCTTGCTTTTTGGGCCACTCTGTGGACATTTGACCTGAAAACTGGAGCTGACGTGCTCAGATTGACAACACTTCCAGTTTTGGCCACTGATGGCAATGATTTGATTTTTGGTAAGCTCAGACCGATATTATCAGCAAAACTTTCAACCTATTGTTGACAAATTCACTGTATGCTCAGTCTGGACATTCTGAGCTGCTAAGCTACTGCATTTATAACTAACATTTGGGAAGGGACCATTTTGACAAACTTTGCTTAATATGATAAACATAATTGCCATGCTAAACTATGTGTTCCGGTTTTACACCCACCAGGGTGCTACTCACTCACGCAGCACTGTCTGAAGTGTATGGTTTCACAAATAAAGTATGGTTTCAGTCACATCTGTAACGCAATGTATTTCCCAAACTAAAGTGGAAGAAAACGTGTTTAGACTGAACATTTTCTTATGTCTGGACTCCCTGTTTGATGTCTGGTCTCTATGATTATTCATTGAAATGGTTCGTTATACTGATCATGGGTACTTGGTATGTGATATTACATTTTACATTTTCACTGAAAATGTAATGTCCGTAATGCTGGAATTGCCATAGTAGCTCAGTGACTGGCCAAATGCTCTAGAATATTGAATTCTATATAAAAAAAATTATATTGAATTTCTTCTTCAGCTGTAATTTTATAAACTGAATATTTACAGCTAATTTCACCTCTAAAAAATTTAGAATAAAATATGCTGTTTAAAAATGCTAATCCATAAAGATATGCAACAAAATCACGTATACAACAAATTAATCAAACTAATGAAATAAAATCAATTCAAAACATTATATTACAAAGTTAAATTAAAGAAGGTTGCCTGCAGTAAAAAATGACACAATATCCTGGCAAATAATCATTGATACAATGCCTAAATAATGGATTTGGACAGCATTCACTGCAGAAATATACTCATGCATCTAAAAGGTTTAAAACAGTGCAATTCCTTGATCAAAAATACTGTTTAATGTAAAGTATATACACAAGTTTAGTCCTCTATGGAGGATTGAATTATCCTGATAAAATTTCAAATAAGAGCAATTCCTCTCAATTAGCTATTTGATGCCTCTGTTAGGTACATTTTGGTATCGGTTTCTATTTAAAAGCTGCTCAGAGAGTTGATGTCTGTAACTTGCCCAATACGGCCCATGGGTTTGAAAAACAATACACCTAAATGGAGAAAGTCAATCAGTCCCCCGCTTCAATTGTGGTGTTAAAACGATTCTGTGGTATATTTCTCTATGCTAGTTTGTTGGTGACACTCACACCATTTAGTTCCAGTAACTTGTTCTTTCATGTGGGGTAATGTAGTAATTTGAACACATTGACTTCAAGAAATTTGCATTGCGGTTTGACTTCAAGAGACAAATGGCAGTTCTAGTAAGTACTGCAATCATTACATAGTATTATTACCTACAGTATGCAGGAGAATTGTGCATTGTTCTGCATCTTCGTAACTTATGGTGGTTGCTTTTACTATATTTAGTTCATTTGTTTCTGTCATATTAGAAACTGGACTACAATCACGGAAGTTGGGTAATTTCCTATTAATTCTACAAGGACATTTCCATTCATGCTGACCATTTATCCAGTGGAATTTTAGAGAAACACAATTAAATCAAAGTCATTATAAAGAAACAATTCTCATATCCCTTTAACAGTGTTATGATAGATTATTATGACTTTCTGTTCTGCTCACTGGTATTATTCTGAGAAGCTGAAAAAAAATATATTTTTGTATCATTTTAGAATTCTACATTTTGACTCAATGGTTCCAACAGTGTAGATAAATTTTTCCTTGGAATATTAGGCAGCTTAATGCTAATTACTCTAAATTGAATTTACTTTTTTTTCTTACTTTTCACATGATGTGAATAGTTCGATCAAAAATGAAAATTCTGTCATTATTTATGCACTCTCATGTCATTCCAAACGTATTTCAGCGATTTTAGCACTGTTTATGGACTTTAATTTAATTTAAGAGTGAATAACAAATACAATTTTGGTTTGTCCATAATACAAAGTTATTGTCTGACTTCAGAAGACTTGATTTATGAAACACAAGTCGCACGGACTCCCTTTTTGACAATTTTAGGTGTTTTGCATGTTACAGTGAGTTTCGATTTACTATCATTATATTGAATTAAGCCAAAATAACTTTATTAATGTGGAATTAATGTGTTTTTTTTTTCAACAGAAGAAAGAAAGTCAAATGGGTTTGTAACAAAAATAGTTTTAGTAAATGGTGATTTTAATTTAAAATGTTTAGGTGAACTATCCCTTTAATACTGTGGCTGCATTTTTGCATAGCTTATAACAGCATGTACGTACATATTATTAAACCTTAGAAAATATTCATGCTTAAGATTGCGTAGTCTTAAAAATAAATCAATGTATGGGATTGTATCTTCTCTTTACCTGGGCTGATAGTGAAGATCACAGCACTCTTCGTGTTTTGCATCAGACTGTTTCAGAACTGTGGGTCAGTATTAATAAACGGATATGGGCCTTTATTTGCGGCTTGCCAGTAAATGTATCGCTGAGGTTTGGTTCCACTGAAGAAATTCAAAGTTCCCCTTCTGTCACTCACTCGATGTTGTGTTGATGTAGTGACACTAGGGGTCGCCCTTGGGAGCCCCAAACACCTCTGATCTTTAAGAAAAGGCCAAAGGGAATTTGGGAGTGGCATTTGCATGCAACTCCCTGGACATACAGGTATAAAAGAAGCTGGCTTGCAACCACTCATTCAATTTTTTATTCGGAGCAGAGCCGTTGTGTCTGCCCCAGCACGACTCAAGATCCCACATCCCATCTCCTCATTGCCAAGGGTGTCCCCATGCTGCGACAACACCAGCTCTGCCACAGCCCCGCCCCAGCAGGCCGGCCCCAGCGTGGAGCCACCCGTCTCACGGCTGGTCGCCAAGAACCCATGGAAGGCATTGAAGCGCTCCGAAAACGGGCAACCCAGTCAGTTGGAGACCCGCTACACAGGAGCTGGTAAGAGCACTACTCCTTCCCCCGGTGGAGGGCTGGATGGAGAATCCTTGTTTACCTTTTCTTCTCATTTCACTGCACGCCCCAAGTGCAGTGGAATGCATCCCTTCCTGGGTCACACAGTCAGTGACCACAACAGGCAGGCACCATTCCTTTATGGCAGGTACGGCGCCTCGGAGGCGCCCAGCTGTGGTACAATCCTACCCTCGACAGGATGGTCACGACAGCTCGTGAGGATGATTCCCCTCAACCCCATCCTCTGCTCCTACGGTGGGTATACGGAGCCAAGTGTTTCGATGTCCCTGGATTCAGCAAGGCTACAAGTGGCACCTCAGGCTCCGCCCCTTCACGAGGCCCTACCCGCCGGTACATCTGATGCAATTGTCCCCTAGGTCCCACTCGCCAGGAGCTTGGGGGCGTGGCTCGCACTCCCTAACCCATCGCGGTGGCTGACCAGGACTGTCCGACTTGGCTACGTGATTGGTTTGCGGTGGTAGACCTGAAGGACGCGTACTTCCACATCTCGATATTACCTCGCCACAGGCCCTTCCTACGGTTTGCCTTTGAGGGCCGGGCGTACCAGTACAAGGTCTCGTTCCCTCCATCAGTGGATGCTAACGGATGCTGTGACGATTTTCAAATGCAAACAGAAACAATCAAGACAACAGTAACATATGCCTGGCAACCACCACCACCCACCCCCCCATACTAAGTAGGTTTTAAGACCCTTTAGTCAAATGAGTCTCATGAAGGCCTTTTATATGGAAGTGTTAGCTTTGATCATTGCTTTCTCTTGTGTGTATTTTTCTGTGATTGTGACTCATTTGTTGCTGTATAGTTATAATTACGCAGTGCGAATTTGTGAATATGTTAAATTTGGGGGGAAAGGCGTTCTTATGGAAAAGATTAAATGGGAGACTTTTGGAAAGTCCCCAGCTCACTAAGTCTTTAAATGAGCTCTAGCTGTGCTTGGTAAAGTGCAACAAAACCCATATAATTAATCCTACATTCTGAGCTAAGTTTCTCAACAGCAAATAATGATAAATGAGAACAAGATAGCTTCTTATGCAGGGAAATATGAGATAGATGTTTAAAAGCAGCAAGGGGTAAAGGAAATAATAGATATAATATATGAAAGGGGGTGTTTTAAAACACCACACATCAAAGGTAGAGAGAAAAAGAAAGTAGAGTGGAAAATAAAAGCATACATACAAAAGGTCAGTTGTAGCAAGATTCCCTGTTCACCCTGTCTAATCTCTCCTCCATCATTAAAGATGTTTGGCTTCTGATGTGTTTCAATGAATGTGAGTTTTCCTGTTCTCTCTCAACGTCCTGTATCACCCAGCACTTGTCAGGTGCAAACAATCTTCAACATGGCACCCAGAGTAAAATGTTCTTTTCCTTGTCATTTATTCCAGGTGCATGCAGTTTTTTATTTTTTTTATTACCAAATAATTTTTGCTGGTAGTCATGAGCTGGTTGGATTTTGTTGATTAAACATTAAAGACCAAGTGACGCTCTTGGCCTCCTCTCCATGTGGAGCGGCAAAGGGACTGACCTAAAATCCACTGATGTCTTTTCTGGATTCCTCCAAAGCTCTGGTCCATGATCAAGTGCCTTCAGCCGCCTAAACCCTTAGTCTTTTGAGCGAAATTCTCTGGGATACAGTTGTGCTATGGACCATCACTTTCATTTTCTCCCTTCTTAAACACACAGCATAGGTATACAAATTAACACATTTGTGCTGCACATCTGGGATCAAATAGAAACACTATTCCTTTTTGTTGCTTAAGTCATTTTGCTGTGTCGGACAGTTTTATAATCCTCTAGCAGAATAACTGCAACATTTGAAATAGGCCTAATTTAAAGCAAAAGCAATGCAATGAGAATGTGCTGGAGGAAAATAACACTTATGCAATCTTTGAAATGTTGAATTTTCACACTTTGTTCATTTGGGATCAGTTTTAGCCACCTATTGACATTTATCTCAAATCTGAAGTGTATTATTGCCTGCACTGGAGATGAAAAAACACACCTTTGTCTTGTGTAGCACATACAAAACAGCAATCAATGTTTTTCACAGATAGGTTGCGTGTGTCTGCCACACACTGGGAGAAATAGACGTAGCAACCTCTTCATGTCTATCAGACTGCAGACATATTTTTGGCTGTCACAAAGTAGACGCAATCAGTCATCAGTCACCTCCTCTTTTTCTGTCAAATTACAGTAGAGAATGAGAGCCTGGCAAAAGGTCACTCACAAATGTGGCTAAATCATTTGAAATCGTTGTAGTATTTCATAAGGGAAACGGTTAGTGTTGTCTCAGTGTTATTATTTAAATGACCTACAGATGCACACCAGGGGGCTGAGCTTGTTGAGGAGTTTAACATACTAAATCGTCTGAGCTGTCACTCTGCATCTTTTCAGTCTGAGGGAATCTGGTGCAGTGCGTAATATCAGAGTTTTGCAACCAGTTGTTGAAATGTATGCATTATGGATGGGACGATATGTTATCTCATGATCTGTTTCAATGTATGATATGAGGTTCACAATTTGATATAATCTCTATTCGATTTAACCCTCAAACGCATAAGTATTTAACCAAACATTATTACATTCACTGTAAAAAAAAAAAAAAAAAAGAGAAAGAAGAATAAAAGGTGTTTAGTTGTATCAACATGCTTTTATGAGTTGACACAACTCACTGCCTTAAAAATTATAAATGTTAAGTTGTCATAGTTTCAACTTGTTTTTAAGTTGAGTTAACCTAAAATAATTTGTTGAATCAAACACATTCAGTGTCAAGTAACAGAGCCTTCTTTACTGTGGGGGAAATGTGAATTCCTCTGAATCTACATGAAAACACATATTAGACAATATAAAAAATGCTGTCCCAACTAGCTTAAAGGGATTGTTAACTCACCCCTGTGTTGTTATAACCCCATATGATTTTCTTTCTCTAAACACAAAAAATGTTGTGCTCAGTGTTGTCATACAATGGCAGTTGATGGTGACCACATCTACAATCTTCAAAAGTACACAAATGTATAAGTCTTGTTATCTTGTTATCAGTTCTGTTCTGTCATTGGTTCTTATGTTATTAGTTCAGTTTTGTGATTGGTTGTCTTGTAATCTTGTTACCCCATGTCTGTATATTTAAACCCTCATGTTTACCTTTGATCTTTGTCAGGTATTGTTTGCATAATGTTGTTTTTTTCTGCTTCCTGGTTTTTTTCTTATAGTCAAGTCTGTGTTTTGCTTTGATTTGGATTCACATTTTTGGATTTATCGCACCTTGTAAATAAAATTGTAAAGAACTTGGGTTCTATCGGGAAGACACGCAGGCTTGAGTGAAGTTTAAGATGCCATTTATTTGATAAATGTAAAACAGAAAGTAATGTCTCTCTCTTTGGCGTAGGCCCCGTCCGGCAGTCCGAGGGAGTTGTGCCTGGAACCGTCATATCCTGCCGGAGATAGGAGGCAGGGGTGAGGAGCCTACCCCCAAAAAGAGAGAAAGTAGTATACTACCCCCAAAAGAGATGATCCTGTTTGGTACGGACCGGGACTTGTGTTGGGCGTTCATTCTGGAGAAGAAAAATAGAGATGTGAGCATCAGAATTGACATGAAATCTGTGATATCTCTGGTATGGTTGTGTGAAACCTTTGCAATGGGAAGGTTTTTTTTTTTTTGGTGTGTTTTTGGGCTCTCCGTTGAGGCCCCTGGTTGTGCAGAATCTGCCTAAGACGAGCAGCTTGGTATGCGGCCCTACGTTAGGCCGGCGTTGCTGTGCAGTATCTTTGTTGAAGGACGACATTTGATATGAAAGCCCTCCGACGAGGGAAGAGTTGTTTGAGGTATCTTTGCCGAAGGTGGGCAACGTGTGCAAGCCATACGATAATGGCGGCATTGCGTGCAGTCCCTTCATTGAAGACATTTGATATGAAAACCCTCCGGCGAGGGAAAGTTGTTTGGGGTATCTTTGCCGAAGGTGGGCAACGTGTGTAAGCCGTACGATAATGCCGGCGTTGTGTGCAGCCCCTTCGTTGAAGACATTTGATATAAAAATCCTCCGGCGAGGGAAAAGTTGTTTGAGGTATCTTTGCCGAAAGGTGAGCAACATGCGTAAAGCCATACGGTTATGGTGACGTTGCGTGCTATCCCTTTGTTGAAAGAAAACAACATTGATATGAAAACCCTCCGACGAGGCAAAGTTGTGTGATGGTTATCTTTGCCAGAGTGAACGCATACATAACGCCATACGATAATGGCGATGTTGTCGTGCCATACCTTGTTGAAAGCCATCTCGTTATGGTGCAAGTTTCCGGTGAGGGCAGCTGGTTTGAGCAATCCCTATGCAACGTAACTGTGCTTGAGATTATGGAAGCCCGGCGAGGAGGGGGGGGGGGTCATAGTTATGTGCTGTCCTTGCGAACGGTGAGCTTGCTTGAATTGAATCATTGTGTAGGTAAGGATGAGCTGGGGAAGAGCCACCAACCACCAGATATGCATGAGAACTTATGGCTGATGGGGAGTTGAGCTTGTTTGATGATTTGGGTCAAGTTGACTATTTCAGGTACGATTGGGGAGAGCAGCGGCCGAGCATCTTCATAGTAGATTCCAGTATACCTCAAAGGGTGCCCGTTGAGCTGGTCTGTGGAACTCCTGCGAAGCGAGGGAGAGGGTCAGAGACTACGTTGAAAAACCTGGGAATGTGTCTGGCTGGGATGATGAAGTTACAGGAAATGCTCTGCCATGTCAGACGTCTCATAAGGAACATGATGGTTCAAGGAGGGCAAGACTTCATTGATTGTAGTAACGACTGCGTAATTGTCGCATGACTACGATGCGTTTGAGTTTCTGGAGGGAACCCATATGACGCTGGCCGTGATGATGGGTGTGGAATAAGAAAGGCCTATATTAAACTTCTTTTGTAGATGTAGCTTGCTGTGTCATCGTGGAACGAGGCTGCAGTGGTTCTAAGAATGCATTTCCTATTTCTGAACTCAAACATATATTTTACCCCATATAGGGTAAAGAACCATTTCACTGGAGGGTAGAGGGGAAGGTTGTTTGCTGGACCGTATGATGAAGCGCTGTACAAATGGCAAGGAAGGATTTGAAGCTTGGGTCTCGGTGTCATTTCTTTCTTCCCTCCGCTGAGCCACATCGAGACTGGGATTATAGATCGAGAACATTTGTTAAATACATTCAATTATGAAATATCTAGCAATGGGATTACTTACGAAGAGAGCGTCTGGAACGTAGGAAGCTATATTGAAGAAAGTATAATTCTGGCCATTCCCCTGTGAACCATGGTCCTAGACGGCAACCCCTGAATCCTATGGAGGGATCCATGTCCGAGAAATAGGGGCGTGTCGTCCGGAAATTCTCGCCAGCCATCATCGATTGGTGGGTAGGAGAGGCTGTCTATGGAATGAGCTAGTGTGTGGAGGTGGAAAAAACGGCGGAGTGGCCTTGAGGAATGATAAGCATGGCAAAACTGAGGTGGCCTGATGGGGCTGGAGATTGCGTTAGGAGACCCAAACTGACCAGGGAATGACGTGAAAATAGACCTGATCCTGTCATGTTTCTTTAGGGGGGAAGCTTGCATGGTTAGAGAATGTGTGTGATATCTAGAATTCTAGAGACATGGCTCGTTGTGTTTTTTTTTTTCTCTCTCTCTCGCTCTCCTCCCTCTTATTCCTCAAGCTGGAGCAAATACGGTGAGAAGAAAAATGTCTTGGCTTCATGAGAGTTTAGTTGTTGGCTGTAAAAGGAACATGAGAGTCTTCATGTACTCCCGGCATAGAGCCCTGAAGATGCAGTGGACAGTTTAGTTTTTGAAGGAGGTGTGCCCCAAAATATACAAGAATGTGTGCATGTTTGTGCAAATCATCTTGCACGAGACTGCTTTGTGAATGTGTGTTGATATGAATCGGATCTTCAAGAATGTGATTCTCGAGCATGGATCAGTTCCGGCTGTTCATGTCCCACTTTTACGACCTGAAGATGCAGTATCGCACTTTCTATTTTGTGAATATTTGCAAATCTCCTTCCGAATGTGCTTGATAGCCGATTCGACGGCTGATGTGCCAAGTTACCATTGTCTCTGACATATTTCGGAGACCAGATACATGCACGCCTAAACATGTATGGCTGAATTCCGACATTTACGCTGTCGATCATATTGGTTCTGATTAATTGTTGCTGTAGTGGTGACCACGATGAGTGAATGATTTGTGAAGACATGCCAACGAATTTCTGCTCTTTGATGATGCCTGAATGATAATAAAATGGAAGTATGCCATGAGATGGGAATTAATCGCTGTATGACCTGATCATAGCGAAATGTCTTACGCTGGTGGTAGACAATCTGATGAATAGGGGAAGCGGTGCGGAGCCTACCGCTAGGTGTCAGAGGCGCGCCGCAACAGTGGTGCTAAGCGATGAGAACATGGAACTACGTCTGGAGTAAGAAAATGCTGCATTATATGGATCGCATAAATGCGCCCTTGGAGGCGCTCTGGGAACCTCATCGAATGTTGTACTGAAGGAAGTAAATTCTTTCACAAGGCTTGGTGAAGGCTATATTAACCCGTTGATACATATTTGTTTGCACTCAGGAGTGAAGTCACTCTGCTTACATTTAATATACAGTATTTGCATTCTGATATATGCATGCATTGATATGCGATTAATGATAACAGATTATACGTCTTTTCGAAGGTCTAAGTGTTCGACGTTGATATCCGATCTCTGTTGCATGATAGCGGTCCTCCAGAAACAGCAATTTGTTTATTTGTGCTGGAAGTGACAACATGCAATATCAAAAACGGGACTTCATACCTTATTATGAAATCGTGATCGCCAGATGAATCCAGTTCAGCCTGATTGGGTCAATTGTCCGTGACGGAGTTCATTCTATAACGTCCAGTAGCACTTTTGTACGTAATTATAAATCTTGATATGTTCTCCATGTTTACATGAGATCTCGCCTGGAAGAATTACACTTCGTCGTTCTTCGACAGACTATGCAATCTGAGCAGCATTCCTGTTGTAAAACTGTAGATTATCTTATATATTAAGTCTTCTAAACAGAATGAGCCCATCTCAAAGTCCAACAATTTTTTTATTTTTTTTTAGATTGTAGTTTTTTGCTTTAAAATAACAACATATATTAATTCTGAAACTTGAGAAGTGAAGCCCAAAGTGTCTTCTTTCAAAAGATACTACAACTGTGTCCATACTCCAGGGGAGCCAGTAGATACAGCCATTTAAGTTGGGTATGTAATTTGCATGGTTTGTGCTCGGGAAGGGGGGCGCACATCGACGGGTGAAACTGTGATGTCATGCTCCCTCGGAATGCTCACATCGTGGGCTCGGTCTTCCTAGTGAGTAGGGCATAGGGAAGATGAATTGGATTGGAACGCGCTACGTGATTTGGGCGAAGGCGGCCGCAAAATGGGGGAATCTTACTGAATGAAGTAATGAGAGCCCGTATGATAAGCGTTGACTGTACATGATGATATGCCTGAATAATTATCTTAATTCCTCGATGGGGCATGCAGACTGTGAATGACAGGTGAATGAACCTTGAGATTACGCGATTGCCTGCCATACTATGAGAGTGAATGCACTGTTGACATAAAATACTGGCTTTTGAAATTGATGCGAATGCGTTATGATGAACAGGCAGCGTTGCAACTTTGTGATGAACAGGTAGCATGGCAATGGAAGGTCTAGACCCATGACTAGATCTGAATGCATTTGATGGATATGAAAATGACTTAAGGTGCGTACACACTGCCAGCGACTTTATCGCTGCAGGTCGCCAGTGGCTGGCGGTGAAGTCACTAGTGGGTGTTCCCACTACTGGTTGCCTAGTAACGTTTATAAATGACATTCACGGATGTCACTCCATTGCTGTTGACAGCGAATCTCTTTTCTTGCCACTAAAAACAAACATTTTGGAGGGAAAAGACTAAATATAAATTGAATCAGTACATAAAATGCTTTATATCAAAGATGAATGAGAAACCAGGCATGCTGTTTGACAGAGCGGCTGTTTATCTGCTGAAAATGCAAATGCCGTTCTGTCTGGGTCCATAAAATCCCCGCGATCTCAGATACACCTTTCCACGCAGTATTTTTCTTAAAAATGTCCTTGTACGTGGGAAGAGACATATCATAGAGCACTGGAAAATGTCTAACAGCAAGAATTAGCCTTTCATCCATCTTTCCGTTACTGCAGGAGCTGAGAGAGAGAGAGAGAGAGAAGGATCACGTGAGCTCTCTCGTCGTCTCTCCTATTGGCTGTCGCTTCCGTTAGTCGCTCCAAAGTTGAACTTTTCTCAACTTTGTCGCGTCGCAGGACACGCCCACATCTAGCGCCAACGGTCGCGACAGCTCGTGTCGCCGGAAGTCGCTGTGCTCGCATTGAAAATTAATGGTATTGAGTCGCTGTCGCGCGCGATGTCGCTGGCAGTGTGTACGCACCTTTAGCTTATTTCTGATGGAAGCCGGCTGCTGCCTGAGCTGATGATTTTGCAGGATTCGCGTGGTGCGCGCTCCTCCACGCCGGGTCGTGCAATGCGAATGAGAGAGATCTCCTGAGTGAATGAGATATGGGTGAAGATCCGGGTTTGCTGGTTGTTTAGTCTCCATGGGTTTGATGTTGGCAGAAGTTGAGATGAAGTGACGACGTCGTTGGAAAGGGAAGGCGGGCAGGCTGGTTATATGTGGCCTGGAGAAGTTGAAGCACGTCTAGTTGCCTATGTTTTAGCGCACTGAAACAGCAATGTGATAGATTGTGAGCAGACTTATAAAGCAATGGCTTACATGCGATTGGCTAGGAATTACCCCGCTAATGAAGTGATGATGTACAGCTGCTAGTCTTCCCGCTAGAACTACGCTGCACTTCCATTTCTCACACATTTTCGTCTTCTCTCTTTATCTGCTCTGCAAACAGGTTTTAGTTCAACATGACAACATTTAGTATGTTAGTTCAACATGAATTTTATGAATTTTACATTAAGTATATGGAATAAAAGATGTAGAAGCCTCACCAATGTCAAATGATGTCCACCCAGCAAAGTAATAAGGAACTGTAATAAGTTGCATTTGAGTGGAAATAAGTCACATGGTCTTACCGTGTCTTGTCGGAAGCATGTCGTGTGGATAAGTCCTGTAGTAGGTCCTAGCCGAGAGGGGAGGAGTTCTACAAACACGGTGACACGGAAGACGCGGTTTGCCAATGAAGAAACCATTTTGCGAAAGATACATCACACGGGGGTTACCTATGGGCAACCAGCACATGTGGAGAACCTATCCCAGTAGAAGGCTAGTTAGCACACATACTAGGCCAGCAGCGAGTTTCTCCGTACCCTTGCCTGCTACAGGGCTAAGGAGGAAGGACATACAGGGTCCACGACTTTGTGAACACGACTGGGGGTAAAAGCACATGTCTTCAACTCAGAGGAGGGGAAAGGGGCTATGCACATGTGGTACACCTGGCCAGCTGTCCCGGAACTTATGGCTCGACCCAGAGATTAGAGAAGAATTGCTTAGCCGAGTTGGACAGTCATGGTCAGCCACCTTGACAGATTGGTAGCACGAGCTACGGCCCCATGATCCGAGCGAGGGGGACCAAGGGGACAATCGCGTCAGACGTATCAGCGGGTGGGGCCTCAGAATGGGGTGGAGCCTGAGGTGCCAGTCGTGACCATGCTGAGTCCAGGGACAAGCACTTACCTGGCTCCTTACTCCCACCGTAGGAGCGGACTGGGACGGGGAGGAGGGGAATCGTCTCGCTCCCTGTCGTGACCTTCGTGTCGATGGTGGAATTGTGCCACTGCAAAAATAAATGGTGCCCGGCAGTCGTGATAATGACTGTATGACCCAGGAAGTGAGGAAACCACTCTTTTCTTTCAAATTTGGGTACCGCAGCCCTTTGGTCAAGCGCCAAAAAGCGATTTTCCAGGTATTCCAGTACTTACATTTCTATAAGCAAAATTCAACCACTTTAAGCACTTCATGCACTTAGTGTAGTGTAATAGTGCAGAAAAAAGCAACAGAGGGATTTTGATGTTTGATGGGAAATTTCATTTTTGATCAACTGGACAGAAAACACTGTTGAAAATTTGGAAATATCTAATTTTTCCTCATTATGGTTCACTATTTATTTTGGTTTGCAATATTTCAAAATTCAACATCTTGTCCTGTCCCAGTGTATACAAGCTGCTGCTTGTTAAATTCGAGGGGTGGCTTTTTTTTTCTTTCCAGGACTGGTAATGACAAACTTTTCACATTGCAAAAAAGAGAACACCATGGTCTGCTTGATTCAGCCTCTGTATGCATTAAACACAGTAATATAACACACTATAAATTTGACGTGTGTATATAGAGGAGTCTGTCACATCAAATTGCATTTCGTAGCACCGGCACTTTGATCATGTTAAACAGGGAGGTCCCTGGAGGAGCATTGCACGTGTTTACAGGGTACAGTGGAATCAGAGAAGCATTGCTGCAGCTTAGAAACAGCACACATGACAACCATACTCCCCCAACCCCCCCACACACACACACACACACACACATACACACTTCTGGGAAAGAAGAGAGCCATTTCTGTGCTAACCTCTACAATACAATTGAGCTCCAGTAACCATAATTATACAGTAACTAAAAGTACACACATTTTTCACTGATCAAGACAGATAACCTATTTTCTCCTTTGGCTTGCAACACTTCCACAAATGCTGCACCAGGGAATTGTTTGTCACATTTTGGCTGACATGTCTGACAGGAAAATGTTAGTTGACAAGCAGCTATGAGGTTTAAGAGAAGACAATTCAGCAACACAACTAGAAAAAAAAGAAAAGATAAAAAGAAAAGTCATTTTGACTGAATTCATAAAAAATTTACTATTTAGATGGATGCCACGACAGGAAGGCAGTGTTAAGAGGATAATGTGATGAAAAGGCCACACATTAATTTGACGTGTAAATATTCACAGATAAACAAACAGTCCCAACTAAAGAGTGCAGCCTGATCTCATTAATATACGTAGCTATTTTTATGTTGATATTTGTAACATTAAACGTATTTGTAACATGTTTTTACATTTGAATAGACACTAAAACAAACAATATGGACGTTTGAATACATCTAAAACATAAAATTTTTGACTTATTTGCACCTTTAGAAACATAAAATATTGATAAATCCATTACAACTATATTTGAATATGCAAATTTATTATAAATATATTTGTACATTTGTACTTTTTTTTATAGATATTTTAGATCACTTAACCCTATCCTAACCTCTAAACATAACCACATTACGATATAAAAACGTGTAACAAGAAGATTAATGTACAGATTAATGTACAGTAGCAATATTTGTTAAAATATATTAATTTATATATATTTTACAGCCGGTAATCCCACATCTACTCCTAAAGCTAACCATAACCATTTATTAAGCATATAAAACATACAACACGCAGATCAATTTAATCACAATAATTTATTCAGAAAAATTCCAAAATTCAGTACAAAATTAGTCCAAAGGGCGATGCGGTGCATCCAATGTGGAGAGTAGAACGTCATGGTTACTGTCGTAACCTCCTTTCCCCGAGGGAGGGAACGAGACGTTGTGTCAAATGAAGTGACACAAGGGGTCTTCCTTGGACACCGAATCATACCTCTGAACCTGAGAAAAGGCCAATGTCAAATTGGCAGAAAGAATTTGCATGCCCCGCCCTGGACATACGGGTATAAAGGGAAGCGGGGCAGTGAATGCCAGTCAGGATTTTGCACTGAGGAGCCGAAAATGAAGCACGGCCATTTACAGTGCTAGGTCTAGTGATGTGGCAGGAGGGACACAACGTCTTGTTCCCTCCCTCGGGGAACGGAGGTTACGACAGTAACCAACTCAACGTTGTGTCGAATGAAGTGACACAAGAAGTCCAATAAAAATTGCCACGCATTGACCGTGTTATGTGACTGTCTAAACAGGTGCACAGCAAGCTTTTTGTTATATGCACACAAGAATTTCACCTACTGTTGCACTTGTGTACATGGTAGTGTGACAATAAAGTGATTTGATTTGATTTGATATATTTTTTTTTTATATTTTTTGTTAAAATATATTAATTTATATATATTTTACAGCTGCTAATCCCACATCTACTCCTAAAGCTAACCATAACGATTTATTAAGCATATAAAACACATAACAGTGTAGCCAGTAGTGTAGCGCGACCGCGGCTGAGGATGCCATATGCCCCAGGAGCCTCTGGAATTGTTTTAGAGGAACAGCCGTGCCAGGCTCAAAGCGAGCGAGGCACCTGAGCACTGACCGAGCTCACTCAATGGTGAGCCGCGCTGTCATTGAGACTGAGTCTAACTCCATGCCAAGAAAGGAGATGCTCTGAACCGGGTCGAGCTTGCTCTTTTCCCGGTTGACCTGAAGCCCTAGACGGCTGAAGTGCCTGAGCACCTGGTCCCTGTGGGCACATAGTAACTCTCGAGAGTGGGCCAGGATGAGCCAGTCGTCAAGGTAGTTGAGCACGCGGATGCCCACTTCCCTTAGGGGGGCAAGAGCGGCCTCTGCGACCTTTTGTGAAGACGCGAGGGGACAGGGACAGGCTGAAGGGGAGGACCTTGTACTGATACGCCTGGCCGTCGAACACGAACCGTAAAAAGGGTCAGTGTCGCGGCAGAATGGAGACATGAAAGTACGCGTCCTTCAGGTCTACCGGCGCGAACCAATCTAGCTGTTGAACGCAGGTGAGAATCGGTTTCTGCGTGATCATTTTGAATGGGAGTCTGTGCAAAGTCCGGTTGAGAACTCGCAGGTCCAAGATTGGTTGCAACCCACCACTTTTCTTGGGTACGATGAAGTAAGGGCGTAGAAGCTCTTCTTCATCTCGGCTGGAGGGACGGGCTCTATCGCATCTTTGAGGAGCAGAGTGGAGATCTCTTCTCATAAGGCACTGGCTTGTTGGCCGCACACAAGAGTGGAGCGAATACCGCTGAAACGAGGTGGGAGCCGGGCGAACTGAGTCGGGTCGGATGGTCCTGGCCAACCAGCGCGACGGATTGGGAAGTGAGAGCCACGCATCCAAACTCTGTGCGAGGGGCACTAACGGGACGATCATTTTTGACATACCGGGCGAGGCTTCGCGGCGGGGGGGAGCAGGTAATAATGCGTCGGGAGGCTAAAGAGCGTCCCGAGGCTAGGGTGCTGAGAAAAGTCTCAAAGCACTTACCTTGCTCCGTGCACCCGGCAGGGGGCGGGTTAGAGACTGAGGAAGATGTCCTAAGGAGGCGTCTTCGGAACTCAACAGCGCCGGCCTGCTGGGGCTGAGCAGTCGCGGGGCTGGAGGTGAAGGAGCTGCATCCGGGGGACTGTAGAGTTCTAGGGCCGGGGTGCCGTGAAAACAGCGCACACCGGCTGGATGACCCAGGGAGTGGGGAAATCACTCTTTTATTGAACATGTGGGTACTGCAACCGGAGAGAAAACAAGGATTCTCCTCCCGGCTCTCCACCGGGGGATGGAGTGGTCTTGGTACCACCTCCGGAGTGAACATCCGACTGCCTGGGTTGCCCGTCTCAGGAGCGCTTCGGAGATTTCCTGGTCCTGGAAGGGGTCCCGGAGACGGGGGGCTTACGCCGCCAGCGAGGTGCTCGATGCTGGGGCTGAGAGCTGGGCCCAGGTTGCAACACAGGGGCGGAAAAGTATCTTGAAAAAGACATGTCCTGAAAAGGACGTTCAACGCCGCAGTGTATTGCTCTTATTGTGAGTGGAAAACTCAGACTCTTTTAGAGATAATATAACTCTTTTAGGAGGAGACACTCTTTTAAACAGAGAGAAAGCGCTGTCGAAGCGCCCAGGGCTTCTCTCGTGCAGAGAGAGAAACGACAGCTGGAAATAGTTCACATGCTCACACGCCACACCTGAGAATCCCCAAAAAGTTAAAATTGCTTCTTTTTTAACAATTTCCCCAGAAATTGTACCCCTCTCTAGTTCTAGATTCCCAGGCAATCAAAAGCTATGCAAATGTTAAACATATATTTTGTCTTTTTCAAAGATGTCATGGAAGAAGCAGATCTGTTTTCATTCTGGGAAGCGAAGGGTCAGCCCCCTTCCAAAAAAGTTGCCAGGTCAGAGAAGACAGTGGAGGAAACAGTGGAGGAGGCAGTGGAGGAGACAATGGAGAAAACAGTGAAGGAGACAATGGAGAAAACAGTGAAGGAGACAATGGATGAAACAGTGGAGGAGGCAGTGGAGAAGGCAGTAGAAACATGGAAAAAGAAGATAGCTTTTAGTGGAGCAGTCACCTATAGTTGAACTTTTAAAAGTGAGTGGTCAACCAAATGGCCATTCATTACTATATGTAAATGAGTCAGCTTCCAAACAAATGAATATTTCCTGCTTGGAAATTGCACCTTTCTCATTGGTCAAGCCAGACTCGAGAGACACGTTAGAAGACACGTACTGCCTCTTACTTTCTCTCTTTCCCCTGACCCTCTGCTGCTGGTCGTGCTGACCAGTAGGTGGCATGCCGGCAGGCCTCAACACCTCAAGCCATGTGCAATTACCTCGACAATGGAGTCAATGAACACCATAGTTCATAATAATTTCTTCATTCAACACAGAAGAAACTTGGGTAGCGCTTTAGATTACAGCCCACAATTTCAGAGTAAGTACATAGAATTTACAGCGTACCTTTTTGTAAAAATAGTGTACCTTTAAATTACTTATGTGTAGGTATAAGGGAAAAATATCCAAAGTTTGAGGAATAAAGGAGCAACAACATGTAAAATTACAAATTGTATTTTATAACTAAGGGGTAATTATTCTAACATTACGTGGTATGTATGACTTATAATGCTAAACAACATGGAAAATTGCAAATTATTTATACTATAAGTATTTTATAACTAAGGGGTAACTATTCTAATATTATATAGATTACGTGTTATGTATGACCTACTATGCTAAACAACAATCTTACATTTGCGAGCAATTTGGCAAGGGCAATTACAAAATAGATACGGTTACAAAGTATGTATTTATTACAAAACTCTAGGGGAAAAACATAATGAAATGAACAAAAACAAGACATTCAAACCGAAGACCAAAACGAAGATCTCATGATGGTAGAGTTCTTAATCCAATAGGCTTCGGCCCTACCCAGATGACAAACAGGCATTTAAATACCCACAGCCCATCCAAACCAGGTGTTCATAATCTTACAATCACAACCGGAGTGCGACGGATAGAAAATTATGCGGTCAAACCGTGACACCTCCCCTGGAAAAAAAGGACCTAACCTAAGGGCATCATTTACTAACCTAGTTCTCAAAATGGTCCGAAATGTAACAATTTAAAATGTATTTATCAAATTAAATTCCATTACCAACACATTTCAACACCAACTCAGTGTTCAACCAGAGTCAACTCTCCCAACTCACACTTGAATCTCCCTCTCTTGCAGTGCTTGAAAAAGCACAGAAGAAAAGCAACATTTAAGGTGAGAGAAATCCAAAATGAGAGACCAGTTACTAAGGTTATCAACCTCAGAAATAATCACAAGGAGCACGGGCCAAGGTGTCAGACAGGACATTATCCATGCCCCGTATATGCTGAATGTCTAAAGCGTCAGGCTGTAAAAAGAGAGACTATAGAACCAGCTGTTGGTTTGGGCTCTGCAAAGAATGTAAAAAGGTCAGTGGGTTATGGTCAGAAAAGACCACAAGAGGAGTAATACCGCTTGTCACATAAATATCAAAATGTTGTATTGCCCAAATCAATGCTAATGTCTCCTTTTCAATTGTTGAATAATGTGCTTGATAAGAATTACATTTACAAGAGAAGTAACTGACCGGATGGTCTACACCATTTTCATCAGTCTGTAATAATAAAGCCACAGCACCAACCTGGCTAGCATCCACCTGGATCTGAAAAGTTGACCCAAAGCATGGGGCAGCAAGGACAGGTGCAGTGCTAAGCAATCTCTTAACATTTTCAAATGCCTGTTGGCACAATAAAGACTACTGCAATACAGCAAATCAATTAAAGTAGCTACTACTGATGAAAAGTAGATACGGTTACAAAGTATGTATTTATTACAAAACTCTAGGGGAAAAACATAACGAAATGAACAAAAACAAGACATTCAAACCGAAGATCAAAACAAAGATCTCATGATGGTAGAGTTCTTAATCCAATAGGCATCGGCCCTACCCAGGTGACAAACAGGCGTTTAAATACCCACAGCCCATCCAAACCAGGTGTTCATAATCTTACAATCAAAACCGGAGAGCGAAGGATAGAAAATATCATGGTAAGACCGTGACAACACACTGCATACCTTTTTGTAATAATACATAGGTATATATATATATATTAGATTTCAAGATTTCTACTTTTTGCTGGGTCATCAAGCAAGATTAAAACTAGGCAAGGCAACTGTTACCTCCTTATTTCACGTAGTTACAGAGTAAGTGCAATGTCAGCAGGCTGTAATTTAAAGTGGTGCTTGTTACCCCCTTGTTCCATGTAGTTATAGGGTACATTAGGCGCAATAAATATACATACATAAAATATTATATCCTTTACGTCATAACCTTTATTTTACAAACAACTTATTTAAAAACAGTAGAACAAGGCAAGCAAAATTATAGCTATTGCAAAAAAAATTCTGTAGTTACTGTTTAAATATACAGTTGTTCCGTGTTGTTATAGTGTAAGTCCAACTTGTTACCCCCTTGTTCCATGTAGTTATAAGGTAAGTGCAACATTTGCAGGCTGTAAATTGAAGTGGTGCTTGTTACCCCCTTGTTCCATGTAGTTATAGGGTAAGTGCAACATTTGCGGGCTGTAATTTAAAGTGGTGCTTGTAACCCCCTTGTTTCACGTAGTTACAGAGTAAGTACAACATCTGCGGGCTGTAATTTAAAGTGGTGCTTGTTACCTCCTTATTTCACGTAGTTACAGAGTAAGTGCAATGTCAGCGGGCTGTAATTTAAAGTGGTGCTTGTTACCCCCTTAATCTGTGTAGTTATAGGGTACAGTAGGTGCAATAAATATACATACAAAAAATATTATATCCTTTATGCCATAACCTTTATTTTACAAACAACTTATTTCAAAACAGATTTACAACACTTTTTGATTTAAATCAAACATTGTCAACATTTCATTTTAAATTATATAGTCAAGAAAATAACATATCACAATACACCCCCCTTTCTTTTTGCTTGGCTTCTTCTTCCTTTTGTTCCTCTTATTTTTCTTCCCTTTCACTGAGGACTCTGACGTTGAAGAGTTGAAGGAATCCCTGTTTTGTGTGTGTGTGTGTGTGTGAACATACACCGAAACTCACAATCTTTTCCTTGGTGATAATTTACTCACTGCTGTTTTAAAGAAGCTCTAATAAAAAAAATTATTACATTAAACAAAATACGGGTGTATCTTTCTTGAAACTTAACGAAACTGAATAACAATACCAGTTAATTCCCTATACAATCCAAAATAAAGAATAAAAATGAATCAAATTAGGATACCAGTTACAAATCAACACAGATAAATAAAATTAAATCCTATCTACGAAATACGGCAGTGCCAATACATGAAAGCAAATAGGAAAATAAATATAAACCCATATTAGCTTAGCCACATTTAGTTTGATTTTTTACATTTACAAATACATTTTTAACTCAACTCAAGCACATCAACTGAGCACGTTTAGCTTCACCACCCAGTCCAATCATTACACATGCGAACTCCGTGCTTCAAACATCTTATATTAGACTAACACATGAACTAAATAGTGCATCTTTACAATACAAAATTTTAATTTATCCAAAAGATGATATTTACCACTTTTAACCCGAAGATCTAACAGTAGCTGCAACATATATTTCTGTCTCACAGCTCTACCTATGTATTATTACAAAAAGGTATGCTGTGTATGTTCTTGCTAAATTGCTCGCAAACATAGATTGTTGTTTATCATAGTAGGTCATACATACCACGTAATATATAATATATAATATCAGAATAGTTACCCTTTAGTTATAAAATACTTAAAGTATAAATCATTTGTAATTTTCCATGTTGTTTAGCATTATAGGTCATACATACCAAATCATATTAGAATAGTTACCCCTTAGTTATAAAATATTTAAAGTATAAATAATTTGTAATTTTACATGTTGTAACCCCTTTATTCCTCAAACTTTGCATATTGTTCCCTTATACCTACACGTAAGTAATTTATAGGTACACTATTATTACAAAAAAATTACGCTGTAAGTTCTGTGTACTTACACTGTAAATTGTGGGCTGTAATCTAAAGCGTTAATGAAATTGGTTGCAGCTTCCAAACCATCGACCCAAGGAACCATCAAGCCTTTCTCCTGCGACTCAATGTTCGCTGGACGAACAGATAATTTGATTGTAATACTAACTCAGCTACATCAAGTTAATTCTATTAACCGATCCAAATGTTCATAATTCATTATAACGAATTATGATTAATTATTCATGTTTCCCTTTTAAATTTATTTTGATTGTTGTATATTTTTATAAATAATCTCATCCCTGTTTGCTTCAAAGCTATACCTATATATGTAATATGTAAACTTATAAGCCATGAGAATAATATTACTACAATAAGAAAATTAATCATAATTCTCCTATTAAAGCTAATTTCCTACAGTAGAAATTATGAGCTGATACAACGAGATGTTGTATTACGAATTTAATGGTGGAACATTTTATTTAGACAAATAATCAAGTTATTTGTCATTTATCTAAATTATAACGGTTGTCAATCGTGACTGATGGTGGCAGGAGTCTTACATAGTAATGTAGAAATAGGCCCGTTTAATTTAATTCCTAGTTCACACATACTGTTTCCCTTACAAATAATGGTAATATACACGACACTTTAACCTGTGCAGTGTACATTTACCATACCAATTTGCCTACATATATTGGTGTGAGAATCTGGGCACTTTAACTGATTATTATTTGTTTGTGCACTGTGGAACGCGATGACGTTCATATGCATCGATGAAACTAATTTCATTTGTGTTGACCCAGATCACCAATCACTGGTGTTGGTTGCTATGGTGACGAAAGTTCACAGGAAGTCCTAAATAGATCCTTCTGGGGCAATTTACCGTGCATGCACAACCTGCCGACGCCCTATTGTAAACACAGTACAGCGAAACTAATAGCATAACACAACACTAAACTAACCAGTTAGTGAACTTTCAAATAAAACAAACTTACCTGGATTACCAGTTCATGGACATACCTATGCTCCAAGACCCAGCCACATATAATGTTGAGAGGTTTTGGGGGAACATGGCACCAATGAAGGATAAGGTTAGGATTATTCTGCATGCTTTGACATACACATTAAACTTAATACATATGAATATACTTAAGAGAGTAATTAGGCTTCCTATGTAAATTTTTCAAAGGTAACCGGTATGAGCAGGTTTGGGAGACTCTCTTGTATTGCCAAGTTGGTGTTGGTACTTCCACATTCAAATGCTGATGCTGAACGAGTGTTCTCCAAACACTGAACAAAGCTGAACAAAACCAAAACCCGAAACAGATTGGCTCTTGATGGAACCCTTTCATCCATCATGATGGTGAAGATGGCTGGCATTGAGCCACAATATTTCAAGTGGGAGCCCCTACCTCTGTTATCAAAGCACCAAAATCTGTCACAAACTTATGTTTGCATGCTGTTAATACATCAATATTGTACATTTCGGTGTCTTTGCAAATGCAAGAGAATGTATGTTTGCTAGAACCAAAATTTACGTATGAGTACAGATGAGTTCTCATGAGATCGCATTGAAGAATGACAATGAAAGAGGAAGGACAGTAGTACTGCAACAGAACTTCAAAATAAGATACTTTCAAAGGATTATATTGTATGTGATAGATAATTTTTTTATGATACAGTCATTTGAGCTTATGAAAGAAGAAGAGAGTGGGCTTTACTGTGCTTGGGCAGATTTGAACAGACTCGTAATCTCCACAGAATAGCATGTGACATTACCTAGTTTTAATGACTAAAGGTCAAAGAGAGCAAAGCCTAATTTTCTGCTGCCATCCGTACCATCATATCTGAATCTGAGACAAAAATGGAGAATGGTCTGACACACGGTGCAAGTTCTACATTAATTCAGCTGAGAGGTAAAAGACAGACTAAATGAAGATGTTAAACACTTTGACCCCTTGTTAATAAGTGTTCATTACACAAGGAAAATGGCCCATCTGTTCAAGGTTCTCGTGGAAGATAAGACGTAACGAATCCCTGAATAGCGCATTTAAACTTCATAAATTCTAATATCATACATTAATGACTTCTATAGTCGCATCCCTCAGAATCATAGGAGCAACTCAGCCTTTTTCACAGAAAATGTGTGTCTCGCCCTAAACAGGACCAGGTGAATAAAAAGTGTTGGGGTTGTTGTAAAAGGTTGTGATGACTAAGTAGGTCCATTACTATTCATATGACTGTAAAACACAGCATCCACTACTTTCCTTTGATTGAGTTCATTATCCGGAAAGGCTCCCATTTTTAATCCAAGTTTGGTCCACTTTCGCTACAGCCCAAATATATCTATGTTGATGAGTTGCTCCATAGGGCCTTGAACTCTTTGAGATTTGCCAAGCTGACTTTGTGATCTCCATTCAGCCCCTATGGAAGTGATTAACATATATGCAAACATCACCCGTCAATAGTCCTGCCACCCTCTGAGAATACTCCATGAGCAAACCAACGAAAACCTCAATGACCTGTTCTCTCCTCTAATTTCTATGCCCTGGCTCCCAGTCCAAGTCCTCTAGTTCATCCCAGACCAAAACATCACCATCAGGGTAGCGACAGCAGACAGCCATATCCCAAGAACATGATCCCAGCTGCACTGTGGCTAAAGGAAAAGACAGACAGAATAGTTTTATTAAGCTTTGTCACCAAACCAAGAATTCAACAATGATTCCTCAGTCCTTCTGAAATCCATCGTCTATGAACTCCCTTAAAACACTGTAGCCCAGACCAAAATTTTATTAACTTTGTATACAGTTTAAGTATATAACCTAAAAAGTTACAAACTACACTCCAAAAAATATTTTGGCCTATTTTTAAGATGTATCCATCTCAATTGAATAACACATTTCCATCTAATTTAATTGAATAGTCTTGAAGAAAATATAATTAATAAAACTTGCATTTTGTAAGATTTGTTCATTTTATTTTGTTAAAGATTAAGCAATTCATAGGGTAAAACATTTGTTTGCACTTTTCCTGGGTTTGCATGTGTTCAAGACACACTAACTTACTAATGCAGAAAAGTTCTGCTCTATTAGTTTTAATTGGTCATTTATCCAACAATCTAACTGAGATAGGGTGAAAGGGGCGGGTCTTATTAGCGGTGCACTGCAGCTTGCACCGGACACATTTAGAGTGGAGAAGAAAAGAGTTCAGTTAGAGCTTCGTGTTCTCTAAAAGGTATTATATTTCTGTTTCCTTGTGTACTGTAATGTCGCTGTGTTAAATCAATATGGTGTACAAATGCTATTTGTGAGATGCATATTAGCATTCTTACACCCTTTATATTTGTGAAATACTGTCATATTGCATGCTATCTGTGTTTAAGATGTGATATTGGTGTTATATGTTGGGTGTAATAGTAATTATAACCTCTTCATGAACGTCTAGGTTACGTATGTAACCTCCGTTCCCTGATGGATGGAACGAGACGCTGTGTCAGAGAAGCGACACTAGGGGTCTCTCTTGAGCACCGATATTCACCTCTGGACTATGAAAAAAGGCCAATGAGAGTTGGCAACCAGTATTTGCATGTCCCGCCCCCGGACATACGGGTATTTAAGCGGCGCAAATACGGGAGTTCATTCAGGATTTCTGTGAGGAGCCGGAAATGGTCCGGCCACAACAGTGGCTCGGCTCAGCGACGTGGCAGAGGAGACACAACGTCTCGTTCCCTCCATCAGGGAACGGAGGTTACATACGTAAACTAGACGTTCCCCTTCTGTCGCTGTCTCCACGTTGTGTCAGAGAAGCGACACTAGGGGTCCACTTATAAAAGTGCCATGCGCTGAGCCGTGTACGTGAACTGCTGATACAGGAGCGAGCAGGTATTCTTACGTGCAGGACGACCAACTGTATCAGGCTGCACGTACCCTTCCCCAATGCCCCATTTAAGCCATCAGGATTCCTTATCGTTACCCTGGAGGGGAACAAGGTGCTGGCCGCCAACCTGGGAACGGGCCAAGCCTGGCCGGGCCTCTTTTCTCGCTATGTTTCCCTGGGTGTGATAAGCCAGGGAAATGGCGTCGACAACCCAGTGGGCGAGTCTCTGCTTGGAGACAGCTTTCCCTTTCTGCTGTCCCCCAAAGCAGACGAAGAGCTGCTCAGAGCGTCTGGTGCTCTGTGTGCGGTCCAGATAAATACGTAAAGCACGTACTGGACACAGCAGTGAAAGGGCTGGGTCTGCCTCCTCCCGGGGCAGTGCTTGCAGGTTCACCACCTGATCCCTGAAGGGGGTGGTAGGAACCTTGGGCACATAGCCCGGTCGCGGTCTTAGGATCACTAGAGTATCTGCCGGACCGAACTCCAGGCAAGCATCGCTAACAGAGAACGCATGCAGGTCCCGACCCTCTTGATGGAAGCGAGCGCGATCAGCAGGGCAGTCTTGAGAGAAAGGGCCCTGAGTCCAGCTGAGTCAAGCGGCTCGAAGGGGGGTCTCTGGAGTCCCGTAAGGATGACCGAGAGATCCCAGGAGGGGAACAGGTTAGGCCGGGAGGGAGTTATCCTCCGGGCACCTTTTAGGAACCTGACGATTAAGTCGTGCTTACCAAGAGACTTGCCGTCTATCGTGTCGTGGTGGGCCGCGATAGCGGCGACATACACCTTGAGGGTGGAGGGGGACAGCCTCCTCTCCAGCCTCTCCTGAAGAAACACGAGCACTGACCTAACTGCGCACTTCTGCGGGTCTTCGGCTACACCAGTCCGCGAACAGACGCCACTTTAGAGCGCAGAGATGCCTGGTAGGGGGGGCTCTGGCTTGATTGATTGTATCTATGACGGTCGGTGGTAGGCCGGCTAGATCTTCCGCATCCCGTCCAAGGGCCAGACGTGGAGGTTACAGAGGTCTGGGTGCGGGTGCCAGAGCGTGCCCCGTCCCTGAGAAAGAAGGTCCTTCCTCAGGGGAATTCGCCAGGGAGGGGCTGTCGTGAGGAGCGTGAGGTCCGAAAACCAAGTCCAGGTAGGCCAGTAAGGGGCTACCAGAATGACTTGCTCCTCGTCCTCCCTGACCTTGCATAGCACCTGTGCAAGAAGGCTCACTGGGGGGAATGCGTACTTGCGCAGCCCCGCAGGCCAGCTGTGTGCCAACGCATCTGCCCCGAGGGGAGCCTCTGTCTGGGCATACCAGAGCGGGCAGTGGGAGGTTTCTTGGGAGGCAAACAGGTCTACCTGAGCCTTGCCGAACCGGTCCCAAATCAGCTGGACTGACTGAGGGTGGAGACTCCACTCTCCGCCAGGCAAGCTTTGTCTTGACAGCGCGTCCGCTATCACATTGAGGTTGCCGGGGACATGAGTGGCGCACAGTGACTCCAGTCGCTGCTGACTCCAAAGGAGACGACGGGCGAGCTGTGACATGTGGAGGAAGCGTACTCCGCCTTGGCGGTTATGTAGGCTACGACCGTGGTGCTGTCTGTCCTGACTAGGACGTGTTTGTTCCGAATTAACGGGAGAAACTTCTGCAGGGCCAGAAAAACAGCCAGCAGCTCTAGGCAGTTGATGTGCCAGCGCAGCGGGCCTCGGTTCCACCGGCCTGCGGCTGCGCGCCCGTTGCATACGGCACCCCAACCCAATTTGGAGGCGTTGTTGTGACCAGAACGCGTTGGGACACCTGCTGCAAGGATACTCCTGCCCTTAAGAAGCAGAGGTCTGTCCAGGGTTTGAAGGTTTGGCGGCAGGCAGAGGTAACTTTTATGTTGTGTGTGCCGTGGCGCCATGCTCGTCTCGGGACTTGTGTCCGGAGCCAGTGCTGAAGTGGTCTCATATGTATCAACCCCAGCGGCGCGGCCGCCATGGAGGATGCCATATGCCCCAGGAGCTGTTGGAAACGTTTTAGCGGGACCATGGCGCCTGGCTTGAAGGAAGCGAGGCATTTCAGCACTGACTGAGCACGCTCGTTGGAGAGACGTGCTGTCATTGGGACTGAGTCTAACTCCAGACCGAGAAAAGAAATGCTCTGGACCGGGGAGAGCTTGCTCTTTTCCCAGTTGACCTGAAACCCCAAACGGCTGAGGTGGCTGAGCACCTGGTCTCTGTGTGCGCATAGTAACTCTCGGGAGTGGGCCAGTATGAGCCAGTCATCGAGGTAATTGAGTATGCGTATGCCGGCTTCTCGGAGCGGGGCAAGAGCTGCCTCTGCGAATTTCGTGAAGACTCGAGGGGACAGAGACAGGCCGAAGGGGAGGACTTTGTACTAATACGCCTGGCTGTCGAACAGAAACCTTAGGAAGGGGCGATGTCGAGGGCGAATTGAGACGTGGAAGTACGCGTCCTTCAGGTCTACCGCTGCGAACCAATCTAGATGCCGGACGCCAGATAGAATTTGTTTCTGGGTGAGCATTTTGAACGGGAGTTTGGACAAGGTCCGATTGAAAACTCGCAGGTCCAAGATCGGTCGTAAGCCGCCGCCTTTCTTGGGTACAATGAAGTAAGGGCTGTAGAAACCCTTCTTCATTTCGGTTGGAGGGACAGGCTCTATCGCGTCCTTTAATAGAAGGGAGGCGATTTCTTCACGCAGGGAGTGGGCATGTTGGCCGTGTACTGCGGAAAAATGTACGCCCACGAAGGGGGGCGGAGACCTGGCAAACTGAATTGCGTAACCAAGTCGAATGGTCCGGTGCAGCCAGCGTGACGGGTTGGGCAGTGAAAGCCACGCCTCTAAACTCCGTGCTAGGGGCACCAAGGGGACGGGTTTTTTGGACGTACCCGGCAGGGCTTCGCAGCGGTGCGGAACAGGTAACGCAGCGTCGGGAGGCAACGTGGCGTCCCGAGGCTCTGGTGCTGAGAATAAACTCAAAGCACTTACCTTGCTCTGCGCACCCGGCGGGGGGCGGGTTCGTGACTGAGGAGGAGGTCTGATGTTGGCGTCCTCTGGACTCGTCTGAACCGGCCGGCCGGGGAACAGTCGTGGGGCTGGAGGTGGGGACACCGCGTCCATGGAGCCGGGACTGTTGAGGCCTGAAAGCAGAGTGCCGTGAGAACGGCATTTGCGGGCCAGGTGACCCCAGAGACAACAAGGAAATAGCTCTATAGAGTGTAAAGAATTTAACAAAAAATTCTCCTTCCGGCCCTCCACCAGGGATGGAGTGGTCTTACCAGCTCCGGAGCTAACGTCTCGGTCTCTGGGTCTGTCATCTCAGGAGCGCCTGGGAGCCTTCTGGGTCCTCAAGGGGTCCGTGAGACGATGGGCGTCCAACTTCTGCGGGGAGCTCACGCTGGGGCTGAGAGCTGGGCCCACTCACTTGTTAGTTGAGGCGGAGCACCACTTTCTTTCTTTCTTGAAAGCCGCAGGAGGACGCCCTCAGCGAGCAGACAGGGCATGGCCCCTGGCGGCAGGTTTGCGGCAGGGCAGGATGCTTTTTTGCTTGAAAATAGCCTTGGTCTGTTTCTTCACCACTGAGGACTGCTGGGTGAAGTCGTGAAGTGGTGTCGCCGAATGGACGGAGCTGGGAGACGGGGGCGTTTGAGAAAGCGTGCTTTGTCTGCCTCCCGTACTGCCTGTCCATCGTTGCGTTTCTGGACCACGGAGTGGCCATCGCCTGTTTGTGTGCAGTTCCTGCAGCACGTCAAGAACAGGACTACCCAAGTGCAGATTTGAAGTGCCCTGGCCCGGTGGACTTGCAGGAGAGGGCCATGGCGTGCAGGGGGGAGCGGTCTGGGACCGTTCTACCACCGAGGGTAGCGAGAGCAGAGGAGCGAGGAAGCTGGGCTTGCTCAGCTCGTCATGCACATCCGGGAAGGAATCCGGGGGGGGGGGGCGCGGCTGTGAGCGGCGCACATGCCCGCGGAACCAATTAAGCCCGGGGAAGCATAGCAGACCTTCTTGCGTCAGGCTCAGACTGGGCGGAGACCCGAATGTGGTGGCCCAGGCGAGTTATCCGCATTCGGCGCCGCTGTTACGCTCTCCGATGCAGCGGTGATGTCATCATCCAATGCCGGGGAGCTCGAGGGACCGGCGGTAGGCTGTTAAGCGGACCGCACTAATCCCGAGCTCGGGGGAAGCGGGAGGTTTTCGAGGGGATTTACCCGGCAAAAGCGTCCCGTTATTCTCCCCAGATCGTTCTCCATCGCCCGCGCCGTCTGCCTCAATCCCGTAGGAAGGAGGCGAGGTGCGGGGGGCGGCTGAAATGGCTCTCTCTCACTACAAGAGAAAGCAGAGATCGCAACGCTGCCGCGGTTATGTTCTCACTCTGAAAACATAACCCATTGGAGAGCATGCTCATTCTGAGCTCGGACGGAAACAAGCAAGCGTGCCGGGGAGGCAGGGGGTTTCGAGGGGGTTCACCCGGCGAAACAGAGCCCGTCACTGTCCCCAGATCGTTTTCATCGCCCGCGGCGCCTGCCTCAATCCCGTAGGAAGGAGGCGAGGTGCGGGGGCGTCTGAAGCGGCTTTTTCTCACTACAAGAAAAAGCCTATGACCGCAATGCTGTCATGGCTATGTTCTCGTACTGAAAACATAGACCATTCATAAAAACGCTGCCTGCGTGTGATCGAAACCCAGGAATGCAAGGCAGTTGTTATGGCCGTCAGAGGTGGGGAGAATCAACGCATCCAGAAACTACACAGAGGCGGAAAATCGTCTTTAAAAAGACGCGTCCTGAGAAGGACGTTCAACGCCGCTGTGTTTTGCTCTTTTAGAGCGAAATTCACTCTTTTAGAATAACTCTTTCGAGTTGTCTGCGCTGTCGAAGCGCCCAGGGGCAAGAATGCACAGCTGTGCATGAATGAGAAAGCCACTGTTGTGCGCCGTCAGATCCAACAGCATGCAGAGCGTCAGAGGATTAAACAGGAACTTGGTGTGTAACTGCATGCACGACCATCGGCTCCGAAGAAATTTTCTGAATGAACTCCCGTATTTGCGCCACTTAAATACCCGTATGTCTGGGGGCGGGACATGCAAATACTGGTTGCCAACTCTCATTGGCCTTTTTTCATAGTCCAGAGGTGAATATCGGCGCTCAAGAGAGACCCCTAGTGTCCCTTCTCTGACACAACGTGGAGAGAGCGACAGAAGGGGAACAGTTGTTTCTTGGTTGAGAGTTTAATTACCAAATTAATCTCTGGAAGCTGTGAGAAAAGACTCATGTGTACTCCATGTGTTTCTTCAATGGTGCTTCGAATTCTGTGCTTTGTGAGTGAACTGTTAGCCATCTCCCTGTCTTCCAACACCCTTACCATATCACCTCCAAACGTCCAAAACTCAGGTACATTAAATGCACGTGTGCCACCTTTATGTTGTTTGCTTTATAATTCAAAAGGTCAGTTTACATTTTTCCCAGCATCGCAGCTCTCATGCAACAACATAGGCCTGCATAGTTGGGTTTCACAAAAACTGTGTATGTGTGTGAGGCAATGTGAGTGTGTGTTTGGGCTCATTTAATTTGTTTTATTTTTAAAGATTCTAAGTATTAGTAACCAAGGGGGTTTTGGAGTTGAAACACTGATTTTCAACTCCAAAAACTTTTTCTTATTGAAATCACTTATTTTATTTATAAAAAAAAAAGGAACTGAAAAGGTAAAATGTTGGTTGACTTCATACTAATTAATTGTTCATTACTCTCATTTTTTATTTCATTTTCTCTTTGTAAATGAAATGCAGAAACTTCTTATTATAGATATTTGACTTTGTCCTACTTTTCCATTTAATACTAAAGTTTCTTTAATAAAACATTAATATGCTGAGGGGTAAATTTAAACTATTCTTTGTAGGTAAATTAAAATAGTTATACTACTAAGTTTAGGCACTGCCTGATAATTAAAACAATTCATACATGTTCAGAAATCAGTAGTTTGATAAATGACATCTACTGTAACAACTAATGTGGCGCCACAATATACAGGTCTATACCCAGGTCCCCCTCCCTTGTTACCCAAGTATGATACTTTGGGCTTACACATACCATTGGGATAGGGGTTACACACTCCTTACTCTCCTACCCCAAAAGAGTCAATACTGTTATAATTTTCTCACTTTTGACATAAAATGTTGTTTATCTGATTCAAGCCAGAACAAACAGCCATATGGCTAAAGGGGCTCAAGGCTGGACTGAGGTAATGACAGTTTGCCATCTTTTATCATCTATACGCATGTGTCTGAAAGCACATCAACTTGTGTCAGCTGAGAGAAAACACACCATCACCCCTCGCTGGCCAAATGATTATGGACTTTGAATACTCACATTTTTGTCTGGATAGCAGCAGCCATTGCTAACAGGCAAGCATGTATAAAGGTTGGTGACACAGATGCTCTCCGTTACGAGTTGTAATTAAGTCAAATGGGAATCTGCCATGCTATAGTTCACTTCTCGTCAGTGCTTATATGGTAAATGGTCTGCACTTATATAGCATCTTTTTAAGCCTTAGCGGTATTCAAAACGCTTTACACTGCGTCTCTTTCACCCATACACACACACATTCATACACCAATGGCAGCAGAGCTGCTATGTAAGGTGCTAGCCTGCCATTGGGAGCAACTTGGGGTTCAGTGTCTTGCCCAAGGACACTTAGGCATGTGGAGTCGTGTGGGCCGGGATTCGAAACACCAACACCAAATGGCCGACCTGCTCTACCAACTGAGGCTGCATGCATTCTTTGGATTTGTAGTTGTCAATTGTTAGGAACAGGTTGGTCATGAAGACTGGTGAGACTGTGGATTGGACAATGAGCTTCAACAGACCATCTGTGGAAGGATTCAAAACTGCCTCTACATAAAAAATGGTTTAAAAACACATTAGGACAGATATTCACAAGGTCACCAAGCCAAATTGTTGATTTAGTTCTTTCAGAGATGTTTCCAGGTTATATGATAGAACTGGCTAAATGCAAATGGCTATATTGCTAAATTAATCAATTCTATTTATTCTAAATGTAATGTTGCTTAAACGTTTCCATTTATCATATGTTTCCCACACTCTCTTGTTTTGTGGAACACTTATCATGAGTTACACTAAACTTCTAATTCTAACTCTGAAAATGACAATAAAATGTGAAGAAGCAGACATTTAAACACTGTAAACACAAGGCTCTCTATTTGCAAGTTTTTTTGTTTTTTTTTGTGGCACGGTCCCCATAGTTTTTCTTCCCAAGGCCGATCACCATCTATCAGCTTTCATATCGACATGGCCTAATTGTACAGCACACTTGATCCTGATCTTTAAGAATCTCCGCAGGGGCAGAAAGCAAGGCCATTTGTTTCTCTGGTGCCTCTGCTTTAACAGGTCCACCCCTATGGAGGAGCCAGGCATAGCATTCCTGAACGGACAGAGCTGCATGTTGCTGTGGAAGAAAAATAGCAGAGATGGTAATGAATGGTTTATGATTACACTCTCTCTCTCTCTCTCTCTCTCTCTCTCTCTCTATGAAGACAATCTATAGATGATGGTAGATACAATAATCCCTTTTAAAGGATGTGGTACAGCCTTTAGGGGTTCCATTGTGTTTACTTAGCCTTCTCATCAGAGTTATCTGCCACAATGAGCTGGTGAGCAGTGCAATTCCTTTATGGCTTACAAACATCTAATGCCTTCCCTGCAGCAATATTTGTGGATAAAAATTATTATAACAACAGTGCCTCTAAACAAGAATACAGAATAACACAAGTGCAGTATTCCATTTGTTTAATAAATTAGCTGAATCTGTGAGAACCTTACACAACATAAGCTAAAATGTATTATGCACAGCGTTATGAGACAGCATTACTTTAGTGTGGAAAAATGTAAAGTAGTGTAATCATACTGTCATACTGATCATCATCATCATCATAATAATAATAATAACAAAAATTAAAACACTTTACAATAAGGTTGTTTTCATTAACATCAGTTAATGCAATAGTTCACAATAAATTAACTGAAAATTACTTTAATAATAACCAAGATTAATAAATGTTGTACATTTCTACATATGCATTTTTACATTAAAATGTGTATGCGTTAACAATTATTATCAGTTAATGCATTTGAACTAGCATGAACAAACAATGAACAATAGTTTTTGATGCTGTAAAACATCAGTTCATTGTTAGTTAATGATATTTAATGCTGTAAAGCTCGTCTTTAAGGAGGACACTGGGAACAACTCAGCGCCCGGTCATCTGGCCTGCCCACCACTCCCCCCCCATTTCTGGAGAGGAAGTCAGCGACAGCCATCTGCAACCCCGGTCTGTGGACCACCTTGAACTTAAAGGGCTGGAGGGCCAGATACCAACGGGTGATCCAGGCGTTAGTATCCTTCATGCAGTGGAGCCATTGGAGTGGGGCGTGATCCGAGCAGAGGGTGAAGGCCCAACCCAGCAGGTAATATCGGAGCATGAGGACCACCCATTTGATGGCTAGACACTCCTTCTCTACTGTGCTGTACTTGGTCTCCCTCCCGCCCGGTGCTGATGTACAGCACCGGGCGCTCCTCCCCCTCTACCACCTGCGAGAGTACTGCCCCCAACCCTCTGTCTGAAGCATCTGTCTGCAATACAAAAGGGAGAGAGAAGTCAGGTGTATGTAGAAGTGGCCCCACACAAAGTGCAGCTTTAACCTGCGTAAATGCCTGTTGGCACTGCTCCGACCATTGGACCAGATCTGGAACCCCCTTTTTAGTGACGTCAGTCAGCGGGCTGGTGACATCCGAATAATTAGGCACAAACCTTCTATAATAGCCATCCAGCCCCAGGAACTGCCTCACCCCCTTTTTGGTCTTGGGTCTAGGGCAAGTCGCAATCGCCCGGTCTTGTCAATTTGGGGACGCACCTGGCCATGACCCAAGTGGAACCCCAGATACCGTACCTCCACAATTGCGCACTTCTTAGGGTTTTCCGTGAGCCCTGCCCGCCGCAGCGATCTCAGGATGGCCCTTTATAGCAAATCATTGCTATAAATAATGATATAATCTAAATAGGCAGCGGCGTAAGTGGCATGAGGTCTGAGGATCCTATCCATGAGGCGCTGAAATGTGGCTGGAGCCCCAAACAAACAGAAAGGAAGGGTCACGAATTGGTGTAATCCAAACGGCGTAGTGAAGGTTTTGTCACAGGACATTGGTGTCAAGGGGATCTGACAATAACCCTTCGTTAAATCCAAGGTCGAATAAAACCGAGCTGTATCTAACCGATTGAGCAGTTCATCAACACGTGGCATTGGGTACGCATCAAATTTAGACACCGCGTTGACTTTTCTATAATCCACACAGAATCGTACAGACCCGTCGCTCTTGGGAACAAGAACAACCGGGCTGGACCAATCACTGTGGGATTCCTCTATTACGCCCATATCGAGCATCGCATACAATTCCTCCTGCACTATTTTCTTTTTATGTTCGGGTAAGCGATAGGGGTGGCTACGTACCACCACTCCCGGTTCGGTCTCGATGTGGTGCTGTATGATGTTTGTACGGCCCGGTAGAGGAGAAAACACATCTGCAAATTCCTTTTGTAATTCGGAAACCTCTGTGAGTTGACGCGGTGAGAGGTGGTCTCCACAAGTAACCGGGGTGTTAAGATTGCGGTTTTTGTTTACCTCCAGTCCGAGCTCTGCCCTCTCCGGAACTACTGTAGCCAACTTCACAGAGACTGCCTCTTCCCTCCACAATTTCAGGAGGTTCACCTACTCGTCGTGTGACCTCAAAGGGTCCTTGCCACTTGGCGAGTAATTTAGAGCTTGATGTTGGGAGTAATACAAGTACCTTATCTCCCGGTGCAAATTCCCATAGCTGAGTACCCCTGTCATACAGCCGGCGTTGGCGTTCTTGAGCCTGGAGCAAATTCTCCTGTGTTAATTGCCCCAGTGTGTGGAGTTTTGCTCAAAGATCAAGAACGTACTGAATTTCATTCTTACTATTCGAAGGTCCCTCCTCCCAAGCTTCGTGGATGATGTCAAGCACTCCGCGCGGGCGCCGAATGGTGGTGAGAAGCCAGTGGAGGCTTGTGGGACCTCTCGTACTGTGAATAACAGGGGGTCGAACCACTTATCCCAATTCCTAGCATCTTCGTGTACGAACTTACAAATCATATTTTTGAGCGTTTTATTAAATCGCTCCTCTAGGCCACTGGTCTGCGGATGGTACACGCTAGTGCGAATTGACTTAATGCCCAACAGTTCGTAAAGCTTGCGAAGTGTACGTGACATAAACGTTGTGCCCTGATCGGTGAGGATTTCTTTCGGAATCCCCATCTGGGAGATTATCTTGAAGAGTGCCCCTGCAACACTACGTGCTGAGATGTTGCTCAGAGGCACTGCTTCCGGATATCGCGTTGCATAATCCACCAGGACTAATACAAAGCGATGTCCGTGTGCTGTCCGTTCTAATGGCCCGACGAGGTCCATCCCATTTCTTTCGAAGGGGACCTCGATCAGTGGAAGGGGGCACAATGGCGCTTTTGGGGTGGCCAGTGGGTTTACCAGCTGACATTCACGGCACACCGCACACCACCTGCGGACGTCGCCGACAATGCCCGGCCAATACAAACGGGATATTAGACAGAGCAGTGTCTTCCTTTCTCCTAGGTGACCCGCCATGGGATTATAGTGAGCCGCCTGGAAAACCATATCCCGGCTGCTCCGTGGAATCAACAGCTGTGTTACATTTTCCTTTGTTTGAGCGTCCTGCGTCACTCTATATAACCGGTCACTTATAATGGCAAAATAAGGGTATGAAATGGTGATGCCTGTCTGGAGCAGTTGACCATCGATTACTCTCACTTGGTCAAAGGCGTGCTTAAGGGTTTCGTCCCACAACTGCTCCAAAGGGAAATCCCCCTCAGGGAATTCCCTGAGGGGAGGTAGCCCCACCCCTTCCCTCGTAATTCCGACTTGAAGCGGTCGAGGACGGCCCCAGCTCCGCCTCCCCTGCAAAAGCATCGCACATCTCCCCATTTTAGTGCAGGACCCATCCCCGCAAATTCCCTCTAATACATTTCTAAAGCCCAGCCAATCAGTCCCCAAAATCAGCGGATGAGTGAGGCAGGAACTAACCGCTGCCTCCATTCTATGTTTTTCCCCCCGGAATTTGATCACCAAGGTCACCATAGGATACTTGTGAACATCCCCATGCACACACCTCACCCTCACCAGTTTAGCTGTACCCAAAGCCCCGGATTGAACCAAGCGTTGGTGGATGGTGGTCTGATTACACCCTGTATCCAGCAATGCTTGGTAAGTTCCCCCCTTGATTCTTACCAGTATCCGGTACGCTCCAGCCCGATCGTGGGCAGCCTGCTGGATATCGGGGACCCGCACCACCGTCCCCACCTCCATCAGCGGACACTGATCCCGGAAGTGGTCCGGGTCTCTGCTTCTCCAACATGCCGGCCCAGGCGCTACGCCCGTACCTGTGTCGGCGGGCGCCCCCACCTGAGGGGGAGGGCGGCTGAAGGACGGGGAAAGGGAATGTGTAGACTCCCATGGCCGGGAAGCTGGTCTCTGAAACCCTCCTCGCCTGCGCGGGGCAGTAACGGGCCCTGTAGAGAGAGCAGAACGAAAGGGCAGGGGGAGGGGGAGGGAACAGGGGAAGACACAGGGGAAGGGGGAAGAGAAGAGAGAGAGAGAGAGAGAGAGAGAGGGCTCCTCTGCCCTCGGGATCGCCGCCATGTGGTCCTCCGCGAGCCGGACGGCTGCCTCCAGCGACGCCGGGCGGTGGCACTGGACCCACTCCGCCGTTCTTCTGGGCAAGCGTTGCGTGAACTGCTCCAGCACCACCTGGTCGATCAGTCCCTCGACATCCCCCCCCCACTAGCAGCCACCTCCGGCAGGCGTCCTTTGCAGTTGGACAAAGGCGAACAGGCGGTAGGTCTTCTCAAGCTTCGTAGCCCGGAAGAGTTGACGGTTCTCTTCCGGGCTCCGACAAACCCGTTGCAGCATGGCTCTCTTCAGGTCTGTATAGGCCAGGAGGCTCGTTGCCGGCAGTTGTTGAGCCACGAGTTGGGCTTCCCCGGACAAAGAGGAACAAGGCGAGCTGCCCATTGGTCGTGCGGCCAGCCCCAAATCTTGGCGGTACGTTCAAAAAGGTCCAAGAACGCTTCTGGATCGTCTGCCGCCCCCATCTTCTGTAACGCGTGTGAGGGCAAAGAGGCGCGGGAGTCCAGGGTCGTGGCTGTGGCTGGAGTGGCCCCCTGGCTGAGAAGACTCCGGATCGCATGCCGGTCCTCTGCTTGAGCCCGCATGACCTCGAAGAACCGACGATCTTGGTCCTGCCGGAGCTGAAGTAAGGACTCTTGGTGGCTCTGATGTACTGCAGCCAGGGACTGGAGGACCTCCGCCAGCTGGGAGGACTCTACGGGGCGACTTTCTTCCATCAAGTGGATAATATGATCCCGGGTTTCGGCACCAGTGTAAAGCTCGTCTTTAAGGAGGGAAGGAGGACACTGGGAACAGGGCTTCCAAAACAGAGGTAAGGCTTTAATTGACACACAGCAGTGCTCACAGTTTCACAGTCTACAGGAATCGCTCTTCAAACGTAAACTTCTTAATAATACATAGTTCTCTTAACACGCAGTTCTCTCATGCAGCAAATGTCAACACTGGACTGACGTGTCACACTCTCTCTCTCTCGAGGCTCTGTGGCTGCTGCCTTTTTATGCCGCTCTCCCCATGCTTACTGAAATTAGACACAGGTGTTAGACATAATCTAGCGCTCAGGTGTATGCACCCTTACCGCTTGACCACGCCCCCGCTGCCACAAATGCATTTACTGATGTTAATAAACAGCAACTTATTGTAGCATTGCAACAACAACAATAATAATAATAATATTAGCATATAAAAGTATTGCATCCTTTTTTATGATATCTACGGAGATGTTGTAAAATGAGATCCATGTTTTGACCACTATTTTATACATCTGAGAATCAAAGAGACACTTGATTGTTTTACTCAGGCAAGCCATCTTGCAAATGTTGACTAAAACATGAGGGAGTGAAAAGAAAGAAAATGATGTGTTGAGCCAGATAATTGGAGAGGAACAAGGCACTGCTTCACTGTCAATTCAGCAAGCCAGTCCCCAGACAGTAAAACAACATCCCTGACAGAGAACAATAAACACTTCTTGTGTAACAATTCGTAAACATGTGTCCTAAGGGTCATACTTTATTTTGAGGGACTTTTTCTGCAGTCATTGAACTGCTAATATAGACAACAGGGTTCCTGCTGAAGTCACCAGCAACAAGAAAGAGACAGATCAACTCATTCTGTACACATTCAATTCCCGGTCCATAACAGTGATCACAGCAAAGTTTAATTAATCACAAAGTCTGTGCTTGCTAGACAAGAAAGATGAGTGGGAGAGAAAACTCTCCTTACACTTTCAAGAGTATTATTTGACCTGTAAAGTTGTCTAAATCATAATTAATGCGGTTGATCTATGTGAATGAACTTTTAGTTCTTTGTAACTGACGCAAGTCCTGAAGATTTTGCCAATACATCAACAAAGTGTGTTATCACACACCAGGTGTCTGGTAAATACATTATTAGATTGTGTCTGTCAGAATACATTCATGACAATAGGAAAGAGACAAATTTATGTTTTTTCTGCTGATTAGAAAAAGAAGACAATGGTCAAGCAAATACGCTCGATCAGCTGCATGTATACAAGGACGTTATGTCACTTCCCTTGTTGTTATCCTTGTGTCATGCTAACTTACAGAGATTACAGATTTTACGTACATTTTACCAACAAAGTTGAAATATTGGATACACAGTAACTTTACAAAGATAAATTTAATGTTGATTCCCCCACACGCGGTAGTGACGTCACTGCTTACATTTAATATGTAATTTACCATCTAAAAATAAAATAAATGTTAACAAATTATACATCTTTTTAAAGGTCTAAGGGTTCAACTTTGATATCCATTCTCTGGTTCATGATAGCAATGCTCCAGAAACAGCAATTTAGTTATTTGTACCAGGAGTACAAATGAAAACATGCAATATCAAATCTGGACTTCATACCTTTGTTATGAAAACGCGATCGACAGATGGGTCAATTGTCCATGACAAGCATTCATTGAAAAACATCCAATAGCACTTTTTGTCCATAAAAGTGATAAATCTGAGAAATATTGATATATTCTCCATTGTTTACATGAGATCTCGCCTGAAAGAATTACCGTTCGTTATCGTTCTTCAACAAACTATGCAATCTGAGCAGCATTCATATTGTAAAACTGTATATAATATTATATGTTAGAGTCCCACAAACAAAGTCTATTTAAAAAAATACAGTATCGTTTTATTCATAATAACCGAGCAGTGCAGTCAGATTTTATGTCGTCTTGAAAGGCGGAGCCTTAATTTTACTCTGTACACCTGCTGCGATTTTACAGAGAAAAAAGCTTGCAGGAACCTCATTTTTTGTTAGATCATCTTCAAATTTGAAACATAACTTCTTTAGACTTGTGGCTTTGAGAAAAGTTTCTGGGTTGTCTTGGCAATTTTATTATTGTTTTTTTAGACTATAAAAACAAGTTCAGCACAAAATATTTCCATTACTATAAACTTCATCTTCTCTTTAAAATATATCAATATATTAATTCTAAAACTTGAGAAATAAAGACCCAAAGTGTCTTCTTTCAAAAGATACTACAGCTGTGTCCATACTACAAGGGTCCAGTAAATACAGCCATTTAAGTTCATGTATGCCATTTTCATGATTTGTGCTCAAAAAGGGGGTGCGTATCAACAGGTTAAATGAAATTCTGTCACCCTACAGAGTCATGTTAACTTGCATTATGTTGAAGTTCTGTGTCTATACATTCGATACAGTCTATTTTACGTTTTGTGATCTGGCCCAATTTACTTCCATTGTAATTACCTTATTGAACACACTATTTTTGCTTAAAAACAGGGGGCATAAATCAAGAGTTTATAAATCAGCATTAAACCACAAATACTTTAGATTAGGTGCAATTCGTTTATTAATATGAATGAAGCATAAGGTGCATGCAACACTCCACTTTTGAGTCCCAGTATTTTTAGTATTCAGGCTCCAGCCTGCTGTTCTGTCACCTCACTTGATCTCAAAGGCAAAGAGCTGACAAGCCCCACCACTGATCACCTCTGCCCTTCATGTGAAAATGCAGCCCTACAAGTGTTTGCCCAGACAATCCTGAATGGTTTCCTTCACAAACTCTCTGACTCCAATCCATCAAGCCAACATTTAGGCATCACCAAGTGTAGTTGGCAGGACCGAGTCGGGGAAATTCAATAGGGGCTGTCCAATGGCTTGACATTCTCTTTAAAGGACAACACATTCAATCATTTCATGTAAATAGAAGGGGCCATTGATGCTGTATTTCACGTCCTTAGTGTTGTCTGGGATTATGGATGCAGATCCTGCTGTGTGTTTTATCACATCAAAATTATTTCCTCCACTCATAGCAAAGCGGCTTTATCCCACGACACATATTGCAGTTACACTTCTGGGAAGAGACGCCCACTTTAGAGATCAACTGTGAGTGTCACGATTAAGGTAATACAAGTACATTTCAACCCCAGAGAAAAATTATAATTGTTTTAGTTGTGCTGCCACAGCAAGTACACCTACAGTGTTTTTTTTTTTTTTGTTGTTGTTTTTATATATACTTTTGAATGTTCTTTTAAATGCCAGTGTTGTCAGATTTTTATTTTTTTTATCCCCTATATGCAGAATAGGGAGGGGTTTCACGAAATGCAGCCTCTAATTACTCATGAATTCCTTTGCTCAGCGTTCCTAAGGCTTAGTTGCTGCAGTTCCCTTTTCACTTTCTGATTAGGGCCTCTACTTTCCCTATGGGACCAATAGCAACTCCAACTCTATTAGGTCAGACAGCACTAACCAATATGAACTACTCAATAAGAACAAGAGGAAACACAGCATGCTCTATTAGCAGAAGAAAAAAACAACAACTTACTATTATCCATGTTCTTCTCTCTAATATGTCTGTGCCCAGTGTAACACTTTGGAAAATTATATGAGATTAATTGGTACTTTACGACTCCTTCGGTCAGGTAAAATCACACCAACCTATTCTTTTTTTATTATATTAGCTTTTCTTCTGTACTCACATCAATATCAGCTGCCTGATTGCTGAGGAATTAAGAAGTTTAAAGGAGCTTTGCATGCTCCCAGAGAGGGACAGTAACATATGGATGTCTGAGCTGGAATAAGTTGATGTTGTGAAACTGTTCAGTTGCCTTGGAAACTCTTTGGAAAGCCAAGGAGCAACTTGCAAACTGCAACCACTGAGAGGCCTCTAAACCTGTATATGCACATGCATAGCAAGTTGACAGTATCTCTGCCTGTGCCCACCATGTTTAATTGGTGCCTTGTCTCTGTGATAATAGAAAGCCAGACAGAAGTGGACAGGTGCCATCTGAATCCTCTCCTGCCCACTGTTTTCGAAACTCTCAGGGCTCAGGTGGTAATGTATGCTGCCACACCACTTTTCATCCTGACTACACTATCAAAGACCCTAGGGCACTCTTACTGGTTAGAATATAGAACATTCTCTCTCACTCTTTGCATGCAAGTGAGAAGATTCTATGATATTATATGTCATGGGCAACTCTAAGTAACAATGATGTGTGAAAAGAATCTGGTTAGTGTGGAGATTTAATGATTAAGATTATCTCTAGTTTGAGTATGTGCACATTGAGATGGTGTAGTGTGTTAACAATCAGTGCAATATGAGTTAATCTCCATTGATGGGCAATTAAGGTTTGTGGCTGTTAGAGTTATTAGGTTGTGGGTGTTACTCTTGAGTTGTTGTTGTTGACTGGATGACAGTTGATAACACTGTGAAGACTGGGACTCCAATTTATTATTAATGGCCTTGGTGTAATGGCTGTCACTTCACATTGTTTTAGCATTACCTTGAGGAACAGCACTTAATGATGTATTCTCACACACACACACACACACACACACACACACACACACACACACACACACACACACACACACACACAGTCTCACACACACATGTTTCCCAAACTGACCTTGCATCATTTTCTGGCTTTCTTTATGTGTTGTGTGGGTAATTTCAATGTGCCTCTTTGATGCATTGAAGCAGAGGAAATTAAGGAATATGGTGATTCAAAAGCAGTCCAGACCTTGTGGAGGTCAGACTCTTTGCTCCAAAAGACCAAATTTTCCACTGTAGAGACTCCACTACGAAGCTATCAGCAGCATGAAAGAAAGAAAAAGGCAGAAAGGAAAACGAAGATGTGATATGAAATTGCTTTAATTCATATTCACAAGCAAAGGAGAAATTAGAATAGTCTGCAATTACATTGTCTCATGCTTGAATTATGCTTTAATATTTGTGCTTTAATGATTATACAGCTTCAAAAATATATAGTTTGAAATTTCGTGCTGAGCTGATGAACGACCTCGTGGTTTTTCACCAAGCATCAGTACTGTAGATGATGGGGCAAAAGGTAAGAATGATTCCAGAAGCCCACAGTTACAAAGGAGTCCACAAAAGTAGCACTTTGTTATGTTCAAGTAGCATAGACCGCAACAATCTGGTTCCAGAATAAAAATCTAATTTTTTTCCATAGGGGAAAAGATTTTTAAAGGTAACTTTAAGGCCTTTAAAACAGACCTATCATTATTTCCTAGGTTGTTAATCGATGGTATACACTTTTACTAAAGCCATAGGTCCACATTATTTCAACTTGTAAAAAAAACTGTTAAAAGCAAATTAGTTTAATAGCATTCTATATATGAATTCTAATGAAACAGATCTACCAGTCAGATAATTGTTGTGAAAAATGGCGCCAAATGTGCACTCGATCTCTCCTATGACACTCTGTGAGGGACGCAATTGAGTTGATCTCCCTACTGTACACCGTCAAACTTTGTATATATCTGTATTTTTATATATATTGTAATTAACTTATTTTTCTTCAATACTTATTAGAAACAACTTTTAATCATAATGTTTTTTAATATTTCCATAATTTTTTATTTGAACAATTCAGTCACAATGCTTCATGAAATTGTAGTTCATTCCCTCATGAAAACATTAAGCACACATCTTTTTATCAGATTTTCAAATATGTGTTTGCTTCAAATAAAAAAAAAAATATTTTGAGATTAACCTTGGCGCTGGTTGGTTTGGTTCTTAGCTTAGAACTCTTTATTTTTGATTTTAAGTCTTTTTTCTCTCTCCCTTTTCTCCCTAATTTGGCATGCCCAATTCCCAATGTGCTCAAAGTCCTTGTGGTGGCATAGTGACTCACCTCAATCCAGGTCGCAGAGGATGAATCTCAGTTGCCTCCGATTGTGAGACATACAATCCGTGCATTTTATCACGTGGCTTGTCAAGCACGTTGCCGCAGAGACCTAGCGTGTGTGGAGGCACACACAATTATCCATGGCATCCACGCACAACTCACCACACACCCCACCAAAAGCGAGAACCACATTATTAGGAGATTTACCCAACGTGAGTCTACCCACCCTAGCAACCGGGCCAATTGGTTGCTTAGGAACCCTGACTGGAGTAACTCAGCACATCCTGGATTCAAACTTGCAACAACAGATGTGGTAGTCAGCGTCTATACTTGCCCAGGCCCCCATGTCTTTAAGTCTTTAAAGAAATCCCTATAGAAAAAAACTATTATGGGAAAAAGAACCATGACGGCTGAAAATTTGGCGGGCACTGTTGCAATCTATTGCTCCAAGGGGCCCAGAGCAATATACAGTAAGGTGGCCCTGAATGCCTAGATACAGCCCTGTCAATTGCTGATCTATAAGGTAGAAAGTTAATTTAAAAAGTATGCCAGTGCCAGTTGTGTCGATGAAGTGACAGTAGGGGTCGATCTTGACAGCCCAAAGCACCTTCAGATCTTTGAGAAAAGGCCAATGAGAATTGGCGAGTTCAATTTGCATGCCACTTCCCCTGACATATGGGTATAAAGGGAGGCCAGCAGGCAAGTTCATTCCAGTTTTGCACTGAGGAGCTGAGTGAGACAAGGTCCTGGCCATTACAGCAGTAAAGTTCTGTCTGTGGCAAGAAGGACACAACGTCTCATTCCCTCCATCAGGGAATGGAGGTTACAACAGTAACTGATATTTTCCCCTTCTGTCACTCAATCGACATTGTGTCGATGAATATACTCTTCATTGGGCGGGTCCCAAATATGGGAGCAGGCCATGTCAGCCACGGCCTTTTCCATATACGTTTTTCTCTCCATAGAAAAATAGATTCAGCTGGAGCCTAAAAATGCTCAAGAAACGTGCTGGGGAGGGGGTCCTTTTCATTTACTATTCTTTCAGGGGGAAAAGACCCCACGGAGGCCACACTCCTGACCTGGAGAGGAAGGGAGGGTAAAAAGTGGGAAATACACCATATGGCCCAAATGGCCGGACATGGGAGAGGTGCAGTGGTAAGTCCTACCCTTCGTAGGGAGGGATATTCTACAAACACAGCAAATGGGGCAGAGAGGGCTCTGCCAAGGGAGATGCGGGTCTACCACAAGGAAGGGGGAAATCACAGGAGGTTAACAAGGAAACCGAAAACCCGTGGAGCCCTTACCCCGGTACAGGGCATGTAGCACAAGTACTGGGTCTGACTACGTATTCCTCCACAGAATGCGGTCAGGCGGGCAGTCTTCAGAGAGACAGCCTTTAACTCAACTGACACGAGGTGCTCGAAGGGGGCTCTCCGTAGGCCTGAGAGGACCATGGAGATATCCCATGTGGGAAAAAAGCGTGGTCTAGGAGGGTTCAGCCTCCTGGCGCCTCTCAGGAACTTGATGATCAGGTCATGCTTACCGAGGAACTTACTTTGAACCATGTCATGGTGTGCTGCTATAGCAGCTACACAGACCTTGAGAGTGGAGGGGGACAGCTGCACAGCACTGGGGGTCTTCACTCTGGGAAGAACACCACTAAGCAAAGATACGCCACTTCAGGGAGTAGAGCTGCCTTGTAGAAGGGGCTCTGGCCCGAGTGATCGTGTTAACCACAGTGGGCAGTAAACCAGTTAGGTCTGCTGTGTCCCGTACAGGTGCCAGAGGGTGCAGCATCCCTGAGAAAGAAGGTCCTTCCTCAGGTGAATTTGCCAGGGAGGAGCTGTCGTGAGGAGTGTGAGAACCTGTGCAAGGTCAGGGAGAACAACGGAGCAGTACACCCTCATGGCTCCATACTGGCCCACTCAGACCTGAACTTCAGACGGAACCTGTGCAAGTCGGCTCACTGGGGCAACGCATATTCGAGCAGGCAGTGGGAGGATTCCTGGGAGGCGAACAGGTCTACCTGTGCCTTGTCAAATCGACTTCAAATCAGCTGGACCACCTTAGGGTGGAGTTTCCACTCTCCCCTGAGCATTACTTGCCGCGACAGAGCATCTGCTGTGACGCTGAGTTTGCCCGGGATCTGCATGGCGCACAGCGACCTGAGCCACGACAGGTCTCCTGACCAGGAGATGACAGTTGACCGAAGCCATAAACAGCTGAGGTGCTTGAGCACCAGGTTCCTGTGTGCACACAGTAACTCTCGAGATTGTGCGATCAACACAACGTCGAGTGAGTGACAGAAAGGGAACAAAAAAAAGTCTCTCTTCAAACAAATTAATGAAAAAAACAAACATATATTAATAATATATTATATATAATATTTGCTTTTTGATCCTCAAGTTGTGAATATATATCATCCTTAACATGGCACTATTAATGGCTTTCTGTTGGGATACATACTAGTCTCCCATGATGAGGAGCAGGAGTACACTGTGTATTAGCATGCAAAACCAAATTAGCCTTACTGCTGTGTAAATCGATAATTCTAGAAGAGGGGATTCATTTTTTAAAATTCAAGATGAGCAACCAATGGCTACTCTGAATGATTTTCTATTGAAATATTCCTCTCAGTTCAATGATCAGGCCGTTTAGAGCACTTGGTTTAGGTGTCCATTGCAAAAAGCCAATAGATAGAAGACTATTACAGCAGGCCATATAAGGTAGTCATACCCAAGTGATTAGAGAAGAATGGAATGGTAAGAGGTTCAGACTGATGTCCAGTGCACAAAAATTTACTTTGACTGTCATTTCTGCTTGCTGAAATCTATTACCACATTTAGTCACAACCCACACAGTAGCCCATTAGTCGATTGACTTTGAAATTGCATTTAATCTGGTTTCTGGTGCTACAATCCATTAGCTTTCTGTATGCTGTAATGCCATATGATATTGAGTGACTCACACTCAGGAGGAAGATGCATATATCAAGTGTAACCAAACTTAAAGGATTGAGCCAAAGCTCCTGCAGAGATACTACAGAAATGTGATGGGCAAATAAATGTTGGAATTCTAATTATAGTAAGGTGACCTTTACTTACTTGGCTGGGGTTTAATCTTTGACGTGCTATTAATTATCAGGTTGGGGTAATAGCAGTTATATCCCATTGTCTTTATGGCAATGGAAGGTAGACAACCTGGAAAAATGTTATCTTGTCTCTAGCTATGGTGGAGAGGGGAGAAATGCCTTCAGTCAAAATGAGCTGAGGCATTTAATTAGATTGAACACTGCTGGGGTGGAGTTGTTGCCAAATGGACCACCTTCTGAATTAAAAAGTGGAATTTGGCATGGAAGAGAAGGAATAGTTTGTGGTCAAGGAGAGACCAGACAAAAGCCCCATATCAGGTAAATCAGAGCTGACTTTTATTTCTTCAGGTGACAAAGCTGGGTGGCCTTCTCAGGCCAGAGAACAGTAAGGCGTCCTGACAGATTGACTTGCAAGGGCGCACATTGGGCAAGGAAATGGTGTTCTCCCAGCCTGTGTAATAACACATGAATAAGTGTGTTTGTGTGTGTGTGTAAGAGAGAGAGCAGAGAGAGAGAGAGAGAGAGAGAGAGATATACAGTGAGGTTGTGTATTCCTTAGAAAATGTGTCTGTGCTCTAGTCAGGAAAAGTCATACAGTGATTTTATATCAATACTGCGACAAAACTATATCAACTATAACATCAGATCACAATATAACACTAGCAATTCTCTTTACTTCATATTTTTAAAATGTATAAACTAGGGATGCACCGAAATTTCGGCCGCCGAACATTTTCGGCCGAAAATGGCACTTTCGGTTTTCGGCCGAAAGAGAAAAAAGGCCGAAAATATAAACCTCCTCGCCCCGCCCCTCAGTGCTCTGATTTCACTCTGGATCGATCTAGCCCTTATCACGGCGCTACCAAACAAAGGCCGATCATGTCAGCGGTGTGGAAATTCTTCAAAGTTTCTGATAAGGACATCACATTTGCGATCTGCAGTGTTTGTTCAGCAGAACTTTCTATATATACAGAGTACAGCAAGAGATTCTACAGGAAAGCGCCCCGATCCACAGCAGTGCCACAACTAGCGCAGCTACACCACAACTTGACGCATCTAGCTGAACTACGCCAGAAGCGACAATCCCCTTGACTACGGTCGCATAAACAAAGACCGCTTTCCTTTGCTTGCGCGGATTGCGCACAGGGATTTATCTGCCCAAGCACCAGCAGTGAGAGTCTATTCAGTGCAGCATCTCATGTTCTTGATGAGCTTTCTGACAGGAGAGACTGTCAGAAAGTTTAGCAACTTTTGTTCTTGAAGAGAAACCTGGCACTTGTAGTTAAATAGAAAGCGGTCCAAATTGATGTGTATAGCAATTACATTACACTTGTTCTTCACTTGAGGATACAACATCTGTACAGTTGAGGTTGGATTTAGTTCAATTACTGCTGTTTTGCACTGTTGTTTTGCACAATAATTTTCACTTAAAGTGTACATACGTTTACATAAACAGAATAGAGCACTGATCTATATATATAATTATATATTATAGTTATATATAGATCAGTGGAACAGAGGCCCTCTGCCATTCTGTGTTCTGCCTTTTTGTTTTAATAAAAATTACTGTTGCATATTTAAACTTTTTGAAAGATGCTAGCTAAGTTCATTACTTGACTGTTGTTTTGCATATAATAGTTTTCTAAAACTTTACATTATTTGGATAATTGTTAATAAAATCTGTAACATTTTATTTTTACAGAACTGAATGAAGAATAATATTTAATAATGTTTTAATATATTTTTTGTCCAATATTGGTGTGTTACTTTCAATAAAAGTGTGATTTATTTTATCGGTTTGTAGTTTTTCAATTCAGATTCATTAAATTCATGAAATTAATGAAAAAGTATAATGTTAATACAATTATACACAAAAAAATATTTTAAATTTTTTCTTAAATAGGTAAAAAAATAATTTAAAAAAGTAAGTTTCGGTTTTGGTTTTCGGCCAAGTGCATCCTGGATTTTCGGTTTCGGTTTCGGCCCAGAATTTTCATTTCGGTGCATCCCTAGTATAAACATAATTTTTATAGACTGTGAAATATCATCCTTGTTTTCTCATTATTCAATTTGTATTGTTGTTCTAATTTTTGTTTGCTCTAATCTTATAGTATTTCTATATTTTTATATGTTTGTAATTCTATGTTCATATTTTGTATTATTATTATTTTCTTTTTACATCTGCACAGCTTAGCTGGAGAATAATGACTAAAATGTTTTTGCCTAAATTCTTTATTGCATTATTTGACATATATAACGATAATTTATGTTCCCCTTCTGTCACTCTCTCGACGTTGTGTCGATGTAGTGACACTAGGGTTCACTCTTGAGAGCCTGAACACCTCTCATTCTTTGAGAAAAGGCCAATGAGAATTGGAGAATGGAATTTGCATGCCACTCCCCCGGACATATGGGTAAAAAAGAAGCTGGAATGCGATTCCATTCAGAGCGGTTGTATTATCATCGAGCTGAATACTACTGCTGTTCCATTCACCTCTTAAAAAGTGTATGCTGTTGGATATATGGCACATTTCCAGTGGCTTTCTCTCCTTCAGCACGTCCAGTGCAGATTTAACCCTGGATGCTTCAACAGCGCTAAAAGTGTGTATATTCCTGCTAAAGAGTATATTTTCTCTATTAGAGCACACACATTGATGCCGAAGGTCGTTATCTTTCTGCTTCCGACGGCCACGGGCGCTGCCTCACGTGTCTGGGCAGCGATCGCACTGAGGCAGTGTTTGTGGATGTTTCATTTTCTCATTGCGTTTATATGACAATGGCAACGTTGTGGTCGCGGCATTCCTTCTTCCGCAGGAAAGCCAATCTAGGTAATTTCCCGCAGACCTCCCATTCCCCAGCATGCTAGTTTACTCCTGTCCAGTCCCGAAATGAGACCAGTCACCTCACTGCCAGCATGAGGTCCATTTCGGGGCCTGCGAGCAGGATGAGGCTTCGATCACTGCATCGGAGAGCACACTGGCGATGTCAGATGCCGATGACTGAACTGGACTGCCACCTTCAGGTCGGCCCGCCCAGTCTGAGGCTGACGCAGAGCTAACCGCCATGCTTGCCTAGGCTGACGTGAGCATCGGGTTGGACTGGAACCCTCCCCTGAGCGCTCATGGCTTGATGATTGGTTCCTCGAATCAGGGTGCCGCTCATGGCCCCACTGGTCCCTTTCTTCGCGGAGGTGCCCGACAAACTGACGAGGTTGTGGAGGACACCTTTCGTTGTCCGAAACAGATTTCCGGGTTCGTCCACTCTCACTACCCTCGACGGCGGGGTGGTCCACAAGTACACAGAAGTCCCTCAGGTGGATAAGGAAGTTGCTATGCACATGTGCACGCAAAACGCCACCACCTGGCGGGATTGACTGGCACTCCCCTCCAGAGCCTGTAGGACTATGTCAGACTGCCTCCACCCTGCATGCCATGAACATCCTGCAGGTACACCAGACCAAGGCACTAAAATAACTGCACGTGGGTAGTCCTGATCCTGATGTGCTACAGGAGCTGTGCTTGACAACTGACCTCGCCCTGTGGGCGAAGAAGGTCACAGCGCATGAAGGTCACTGCGCAAGCACTCGGGCAGGCGATGTCCACCTTGGTGGTCCAGGAAAGCCACCTGTGGCTGAATCTGGTCGAGATGATGGACGCCGACAAAGTCTGCATTCTCAACATGGCCATCTCCCAGATTTAACTTTTCGGCGACACCATTGAGGACTTCGCCCAGCAGTTCTCGGCAGTGAAGAAGAAGATGGCAGCACATCTTGCCCCGGCATGGCAAAAGATCCCGCACCCCGTCTGATCACAGAGGGTGTACCCCTGCGGTGGGGAAAGCCCAGGCGGCTCTGCCTCAACCCGAGCCCAGTTCTCGGTGCCCTCATCTGTCGGGCCGGCACAAGGACTCCTTGATGGCTCCTAAGCGCCCCTGAGATGAATGACCCAGGGAGCAAGACGTCCGCTATGGAGCTGGTATCCAGAGCAATCCATCCTTCGCTGGAGGGCCAGGAGGTAAATCCTTTGTTTCCTTTTCTCTTTTTTTCACCACACCACGAACGGGCTGCGGTACCCTCATCGTCAAAAAGAGAGTGGTTTCCTCACTCCTTGGGTCATGTAATCGGTGTCTGGTGGCCCGAAGCCAGGGCCCCGCAAATGCGGCCTCCCCACCTTTGTGCACCTACAGCCCGCAGGTTGTGACAAGACTTCGAGGACGGCCCAAGAGGCCCTACTCCTCAGTCGCTAACCCGACCTATGCTGGTTTCGCAGAGCAAGGTAAGTGCTTTGGTCAAAGCAACACTCCCCGACACAATGTCACCTGCTCCCCCCTGTCACGAGGCCCCACCCCCAGGTACATCAGACACGATCATCCCCTTAGTGCCCCAGACCCGGAGCTTGGATGCATGGCTAGCGTTTTCCAACCAGTCGCGGTGGCTGGCCAGGACCATCCGACTCGGCTACGTGATTCAGTTCGCTAGGCACCAGCTCCGCTTCAGCGGCGTCTGCTTCACTTCGGTACAGGGCGAGAAAGCCGCCACCATACGTGACAACGATTGACTCTTCTTTGCAAGGACGTGATAGAGCCTGTCCCTCCAGCCGAGATGCGGAAAGGGTTCTACAGACCTTACTTGATCATGCCAAAGAAAGGCAGTGGGTTGCGGCCAATCTTGGACCTGTGAGTTCTGAACCGGGCCTTACACAGACTCCCGTTCAAGATGCTGATTCAGAAACACTTTTGATGTGCATGTGGAATCAAGATTGGTTTGCGGCAGTAGACCTGAAGGACGTGTACTTTCACATCCTGGTTCTACCTCGACACAGACCCTTCCTACGGTTTACCTTCGACGACCAGGTGTATCAGTACAAGGTCCTCCCCTTCGGCTTGTCCCTGTCCCGTTGCATCATCACGAAAATAGCAGAGGCAGCTCTTGCCCCATTAAGGGAAGTGGGCATCCGCATACTCAACTACCTTGATGACTGGCTGATTCTAGCACACTCTCGAGAGTAGCTGTGCATGCACAGGTGTTTGGTGCTCAGTCACCTCAGCCATCTAGGGCTTCGGGTCAACTGGGAAAAGAGCAAGCTCTCCCCAGTTCAGAGCATCTCTTTTCTTGGCATGGATTTAGACTCGGTCTCAATGATAGCGCACCTCATAAGTGAGCTTGCAAAATCAGTGCTGAACTGCGTATGATAGCGTTAGATGGCCCCAGCTGAATCTAATACTGTGGAGAGAAAACATAGAGAGAAAAGGCCTTGGCTGGCACTGCCTTCTCTCATGCTAGTTACGTCGCTCCCCTCAGGGATATGGGTAACTACATGACGTCTTTTGGGGCGTTGGGGGAGGTTACGTGCAGTCTGATTCACGCAGCAGCCTGCTAGCACCTGCATCAGCAGTTCACGTAACACAGTTCAGCTGTTGTGGCTTTTTTCTATATCGACCCCTAGTGTCAGTACATTGACACAATGTCGAATTAGTAACAGAAGGGGAACGTCTTGGAAACTGCCGTAATCTCCGTTCCCTGATGGAGGGAACGAGACGTTGTGTCCCTCTTGCCACAACACTGTATTAGCTGCTGAAATGGCCTCAGTGTAGCACGCGTCCTACAGTCTAAGTGTGAACCACTTTCTAATGTCTTGGACCAGATCAGAAGACTACATTCGTAAGACAAGGGAAATAATCACACAAGACAGGTTTTTAGCTGAAAGGGTATGCAACTCCAAGATGAAAGGGGAAAAGAGAAAAAAAAGGGAAAAAAATGGTTCCTGTTCACAGTTACAATAATGTCCAAGGAAGGGGGAAGATGTATACGTATGGTCCTACCACTTCGATGAAACAAGAAATGTTGTCCAAGTTCAGGAAGAACCAGGTTGGCCCGCTAGTTTCCACCAATGTTAAGTGCTCCTCGTTGATGGCAGAAACGGTTCTAACTCAGAACTCCAAGAACCTCCACGTTCAATTTCAAAGAGGGATATCAAGGGACAGAGAACAACAAAATAGAGAAGAGGGGAAGAAAGAAAAAAAAAACTTGTGAAGATAAGGCCGAAAAATCACAATTAATTACAATTATCTCCCATTAAACAACATTAACATTCTAAATGATTATTTTCACCACAATAAATGTTTTAAAATACATCAATACACAAATCCCAACACTTATTTCCTTCTTGAACATATTTCCTTAACAGAAATATAACTATAACAATGAAGAATTACTTCTTAAATGTATCTATCTGCACTCGATTAGCTTATAGCTTGTACCACATGGCTAGCAAAACTCCACTTGAGCTGCGTAACACACATTACACTCATGAAGTCAACAAATGTGCATAAAACACTTTTAAGCAGTAAATAAATTCTTAATTTACCATTTCACTCACATTTTTTTAGGATATTCACAGGAATCTCTTCGCAAAAGACTGAATACAACTCAAACCACGACCAAATTAAGTCATCTGCGAGCTCACTTAGCAAGAATAAATTGATTATGAGTAGGAATAATCTCTGATGAATCAAGGAAAATCTGTTTTATGCAGTTTTCAATGGATGAATCAGCTCAACTTCACATTTAATCCTTGGATTCAATACAAATGCAATGACAACTATTTAAACAACTCTTTCCTGTCAACAATGTCAATATTGTCCTGGTTTCAGTTATTAATCTAGTTTTTCTCACTTACTTTACAAATGAAAATGACATGTGTCACTGTTCCAGCGGCCATTTCACTTTTTTCCGTGACAAGACTCCTCACTTCTCTAACCCGCGCTAGTAATGACGCAACCCACTAAGGGAGGAGCTAATTTGAATTGTTCAAATTATTTATTATTCTAGTTCGTTACATTTACTGTTATTTCATCAACAATATTTAATATCTTAAACATTAAAATAAAGTAATAAAATATTTATCTGTAAATCTGAATTTTTTTCTTTTTTTTTTCTCATAGGTTTGATATGAACATTAGTAACCTTGGTTACACCAGCACAAAACCTGAATGAATTGCATTCAAGCTCCTTTTATACCCCAATGTCCAGGGGAATGGCATGCAAATTCCATTCACCAGTTCTCATTGGCCTTTTCTCAAAGAATGGGAGGTGTTCGGGGCTCTCAAGAGCGACTCCTAGTGTCACTACATTGACACGTCTCATTCCCTCCACCTGGGAACAGAGGTTATTACAGTAACCAAGAAGATAATGCCTTACAATAAGGTTGATAAACAATACTTTCATATTTTAATTTTTTTTATCTAGTATGTATTCATCTTTATAAAGATTGCTTAGGGGCCAAGCACCAAAGGTGCAGTAGCCCCTATTGTATCCGTTCTTCTTCTTGCTCTCCATCTTCTAATGGGAGTCTTTGGCAGCCCATAGAACTATACAGGAGTGATGAAAGTTGGCACACTGATAGGGATTGTCATGAATAGACACCACACAAAATTGGGGGTCTCTAGGACAAACTCTATAGTGCCACTGTAAGAAGGCAGGGAAAACTGCTAAAAATAGATATATTTGCCCCCTGAAGGTCTCTGCGTTGTTCTGTCTTTTCTGAGTACTGAAGTAAAGCAATTATTGTTAATAATTTGCACTTTACGAATTCATCCCGTTATTGAATTATTTTATTTGACTCCAATTTTATATTAATCTGACTCCAATTTTATATTGACCTCTAATTTAGATTAAGGCTCTTATTACTTACTGATCATTCTTTTATTTTGATATTTTAAGTTATTTATTACCCTGAATCCTCTTCTGTTCATTTACCTTTTGATCAATTTCTAATGAGATTCAAACTGATAGTCTTTACGTGGCTTCCTCCTACATTAAAGCATCAGTTATGATATAAATTATTCTTAAAATGGTATTCTCCTGCTCGGTTACTCCAGAGCGGTTTCTCCTATTTTAAAGACCCAGTATTGATATAAATGATTTCAGAGGAATACAGAATAAATCAAAAAGTAACAATTTATTTTCCATGTAGGATTTAAAACATAAGTTATAAAAACAAGTCAAAGAACATACCTGGCAGTTGAGAAAACTACATGTAATTGCAAAGCATGGGACATCTTAATGCAGATTCCTAGTATTACTGTTACACACATTGAGGTGTGGGATCATCTGACTACAGAGAACCCTGAGCTCTGGGCCAGCTTTCCTTAAATATCCAGACAGAATACACATTGTGTACCAAATGGTATTATAATTTGGGGGTGAATAGGTTCTTGACTTCTTGGTGTAAAGGAGTGGGATAGACCTTCAGAATTATTCAGTATTTTGCAAAGACCTTATAACTTTGCTGTCATTAAGTTTTACAAACCTGGGAAAAAGACCACTATACCAGACACACAGATACATTTTAAATGATACCAAACATGTTACACTAGTTACATTATTTGTATACATCAGATATGGTCTTTGTTACATACAGATCTTAGGTGAGTTTGAGGTGATTCTGAGCTGAAGGGGAATGGATGAGGAGGAGAGGGGAGAGAATGGGACATGTGGAAGGGCAACAATGAGGTGTGAATTTGCAATCTTTGCTCAGTGGGGTGTGGTGCCTCAGAGTTGCTAATTGTGAGAAAGTTCATATGTTGATTTTCTCAAAGATCATACATTTGCTCTCTGCCTTTGAATGCAAACACATTGGCACCCCGCCTTACACCACCACAATGTCAAAATGTTATTTTCTTTTGTGCGTATCTTTTGAACTGTTTTTCCTAGAAATAAAATCATTTTTGTGTCTGATTACTCTAATCTTGATTATTCAAATGAATCCCATACATTAAAACTCCACTCATTACAGTGGCTGCCATCTTAGATTAAGATATTTATAGTTTTTCCACTCCTATTCCTTGACATTTCTTTTGATTTGCCCAAACAATGTCACAAAATAATCTCTAGCCCGAGCCGCAGATAAGAAATAATACAGAATTTAGATTTTTGACTTTTAAAGTTAAGCAAACACATATTTAACAAGGTGGGCTTGAAATAGGATATGAGGCTATATCTAAGCAACGGTTTGTCCTATCAAAACCAAACTTAGTGTGCTTTATCGGGACCATGATATGAGGCTACATGCAAAGTTTAGATAAATAGCCACAATACGTGAAAAATAGCTTTTTTTGCCCATAACGTTTGAACCATATGCCCAAAATCATGAGGTTGATGTCATCGGATTCTGTGGGTCATGAGGACTTGAACAAAACCAATTTGTCCCATATCGGCCATACTGTCTCTCCACAATATTGAATTTAAAAAAGTGATAAATCTTTTGAAAAATTTGTTTGCATCATTGATATTATGACCTGAGGATAACTGAGCATTTTAGAGACAGTGCCACCTATAGATCAATAGATAACCCACACTTGTGTGATGACCCTAAACTCTGGTTGTCTCTTTGCCATACATTGGGCATGTCAACTGTGTGGCACAGTGTGCTAATGCACTGAATTATAATCCCCACCAAGACAATATTACTGTTGATTTTATGTTCTATTGGATGTCTTTTTATTGGGCTGACTGAATAGTTGCAGGGCTTATCCTGATAATTTCTGCTCATAGATATTATTTTTGTTCGTCCTCTTGTTATTGTTTTACTGATATGTTAAAAAAAATACTGCTAATATTGCTTTAAGGCTTGTCACCGCTGAAAGACAGAACAGATGGAGTATTCAAAAACAAACTCAAGGTGCTTACCTTTTACCCAGAGTTGCAGCGTTGTGAGGAGATATACATATTCAACATGGCAGAGGAGAGAATGGTTTCTATAGTGAATGACTCTTGAATCAGCTACACAAAATACTCAAGGAGGAATCCTGTCCATATGGCTATTTTTACCCAGAGAAAATAGGATGTATTTGACAAGAATTCCCATTATCTTCAGCAAGGTGAGTAACACTGCACTACTGTTTGGGACTGGAGTCACGACAGACACAGGTAGTCGCACAAGCACAGCTGTGATTACCTGCGGCACTCAGCCTGCGGCCGAATCACAGCCGTGCTGATGTAGGGCCATATAGCACTCTTGCTCATGTGATATTGCTTTTATAAACCTTGACAGAGTGGTCAGGACCCCGACATGGAGCATAAATTATGCCTTATTTAAAGTACAGAACCTTATTGTTTTACCAGTTTATCAGAATATAGTATTATGTATAACATTTCATAGCCTAAATAGAGACTAAACTAGCTAAAGTGGTTGTTTGTAAGATAACTGTGAGCCTCTGGGCCATCCTTTGCACCCAGACAGTGGACATTTCCTAAGCAGTAATTTACTAAAATTTATATTTATATGTCACACGCTGCCTTCAGTTCCTTTGGGACACTGCAGGACCACCAAAGAAAAGTGAAATATTCTGGTAAAAGCCATGGTCTAAAATGTGTAAATACCGTTCCCCGAGGGAGGGAACGACACGTTGTGTTGGAGAAGCGACACTAGGGGTCTCTCTTGAGCGCCGATATTCACCTCTGATCTATTGAAAAAGGCCAATGGGAGTTGGCAGTCAGTATTTGCATACCCCGCCCCCGGACATACGGGTATTTAAGCGGGGCAAATACGGGAGTTCATTCAGGATTTTTCTGAGGAGCCGGAAATGGTCCGGCCACAACAGTGGCTCGGTTCAGCGACATGGCGGAGGAAAGACACAACGTGTCGTTCCCTCCCTCGGGGAACGGAGGTTACATATGTAACCAAACATTCCCCTTCTGTCGCTCTCTCCACGTTGTGTCGGAGAAGCGACACTAGGGGACCCATTCCAATCTTGCCATGCGCTGAACCGTGTACGTGAACCGCCGACACAGAGGCGGGCAGGGATTTCATCCAGTGCCGCGCATCGTCTGTACCTGGCTGCACGTACCCTTCCCCAATGCCCCATAAGAACATCGGGATCCATCTAGTTACCCTGGGAGGGGAACAAGGCGATGTTTGCCAACATGGGAACGGGCCAGCCTGGCTGGGCCTCTTTTCTCTCTATGTTTCTCGCATAGAGCAATCACGGCCGGGGCCCTTACACGCATATAGGGAAGGGGGTCTTCCCAGACCCTGCGGAGACCACACCTGCCCTTTTTCTTGGGGAGGAAAAGTGGTAGACACGTCATACGGCCGTCTTAGGGCTCGTGTGGAAAGTATGGTGTGGTGGTAGATCCCAGCCTCGAAGGGGGGAGTTGCTACAGCACGGCGACCGGGGCAGCTGTAACTGCCTAAGGGAGACACGGGGTCCGCTCAGTAGGGGACAGAACCGTGGAAATACACACAGGGGGCGTCCGCACAGGAGGCCTTCTACTTTACCTGTGGAGCACCTATACCAGTACAGGGTAGCCATCAGGATACTCGCAGTGGCTTGGGTCGGCGAGTTCCTCCGCTGAACCGCGGACCCGGAGGGCTAGGGAGGAATCAACCAGGGTCCCGACTCGGAGTGGGGCTCCTGGGAAAAAGGCGCACTACTTAACCTTGACGTCAGGAAAGGGCGCTGGGCGCAGCTGATCCACCCGGCCAGTCGGTCTCACGTGTTACCGAAGTTCTACGGGCTCGGACCTGAGAAAACACGAGACGCTAACCAACTCAACGCGGAGGTTGTAAAACCTTGCGAAGGTGTTGGGTGTTGCCCAACCCGCGGCTCTACAGATGTCTGCTAGGGAGGTGCCCTTGGCCAGTGCCCACGAGGACGCAACACCCCTTGTTGAGTGAGTTCGGACCCGCAAGGGTAGGGGCACGGCCTGGGTGTGATAAGCCAGTGTGATGGCATCGACAACCCAGTGGGCGAGCCTCTGTTTGGAGATGGCATTCCCTTTCTGCCATCCCCCAAAGCAGACAAAGAGCTGCTCAGAGCGTCTTGTGCTCTGTGTGCGGTCCAGGTAAATGCGCAGGGCACGCACTGGACGCAGCAATGAAAGCGCTTGCAGGTTCACTACCTGATCTTGGAATGGTGTGGTAGGAACCTTGGGCACATAGCCCGGTTGCGGTCTTAGGATCACAGACGTATCTGCCGGACCGAACTCCAGGCAAGTGTCTCTGACAGAGAACGCTTGCAGGTCCCCGACCCTCTTGATAGAGGCGAGCGCGATCAGCAGGGCCGTCTTAAGAGAGAGGGCCCTGAGTCCAATTGATTCAAGCGACTCGAGGGGGGGTCTCTGGAGTCCTGCCAAGACTACCGAGAGATCCGAGGAGGGAACTAGGCCTGGCCGGGAGGGATTTAACCTCCGGGCGCCTTTCAGGAACCTGAGGATCAGGTCGTGCTTGCCCAAAGACTTGCCGTCTACAGGATCGTGGTGGGCAGCAATGGCGGCAGCATATACCTTGAGGGTGGACGGGGACAGCCTCCTGTCCAGCCTCTCCTGTAGGAATAGGAGCACAGACTTGATAGCACACCTCTGCGGGTCTTCAGTTCGGGAAGAACACCAATCTGCGAACAAGCGCCACTTTAGGGCGTAAAGGTGCCTGGTAGAAGGGGCTCTGGCTTGGTTGATTGTATTCACAACGGTCGCCGGTAAGCCGGCTAGCTCTTCCGCGATCCCGGCCCAGGGACCAGACGTGGAGGTTCCAGAGGTCTGGGCGCGGGTGCCAGAGCGTGCCCCGTCCCTGAGAGAGGAGGTCCTTTCTCAGGGGAATTTGCCAGGGAGGAGCTGTCGCGAGAAGCTTGAGTTCCGAGAACCAGGTCCGAGTGGGCCAGTAGGGGGCCACTAACTTGACATGCTCCTCGTCCTCCCTGACCTTGCACAGCACCGGTGCAAGAAGGCTCACTGGGGAAATGCGCACTTGCGCAGCCCCGAGGGCCAGCTGTGTGCCAGCGCGTCTGTCCCGAGGGGAGCCTCTGTTAGGGCGTACCAGAGCGGGCAGTGGGAGGTTTCCTGGGAGGTAAACAGGTCTACCTGGGCCTTGCCAAACCGTTCCCAAATCAGCTGGACCGACTGGGGGTGAAGCCTCCACTCCCCGCCGGGCAGGCGTTGTCGTGATAGCGCGTCCGCTATGACGTTTGAGCTTGCCGGGGATGTGAGTGGCGCGCAGCGACTGGAGTCGCTGCTGGCTCCATAGGAGGAGACGGCTGGCGAGTTGTGACATGTGGTCGGGAGCATACGCCACCTTGGCGATTTATGTACGCCACCACCGTGGTGTTGTCCGATCTCACGAGGACATGTTTGTCCCGAACTAATGGGAGGAACTTCCTGAGAGCAAGAAGGACGGTCAGCAACTCCAGGCAATTGATGTGCCAACGCAGCGGGGCCCCTTTCAAATGGCCCGCTGCTGCGTGTCCGCTGCACACGGCACCCCACCCGACCGGAGGCGCCGGTCGTGACCAGGACGCGTCGGGACACCTGCTGCGGGGCACTCCTGCCCGTGAAAAGCAGAGGTCTGTCCAGGGTCGGAGTGTTTTGAGGCAGGCGGGGGTGATCCTTACCCGATGCGTGCCGTGGTGCCATGCTTGTCTCGGGACTCGAGTCTGGAGCCAGTGCTGGAGTGGTCTCATATGCATCAACCCCAGCGGCGCGACCGCCGCGGAGGACGCCATATGCCCCAGGAGCCTCTGGAAAAGTTTTAGAGGGACCGCTGTGCCTGGCTTGAAGGAAGCGAGGCAGTCCAGCACCGACTGAGCACGCCGCTCGTGAGACGTGCTGTCATTGAGACTGAGTCTAACTCCAACCCGAGAAAAGAGATGCTCTGAACCGGAGTGAGCTTGCTCTTTTCCCAGTTGACCTGTAGCCCCAAGCGGCTGAGGTGCCGGAGCACCTGGTCTCTGCGGATGCCGGCTACTCGTAGCGGGGCAAGGGCCGCCTCTGCGATCTTCGTGAAGATGCGAGGGACAGAGACAGGCCGAAGGGGAGGACTTTGTACTGAAACGCCTGGCCGTCGAACGCGAACCGTAAGAAGGGTCGGTGTCGTGGCAGAATTGAGACGTGGAAGTACACGTCCTTCAGGTCTACCGCTGCGAACCAATCTAGATGCTGAACGCCAGCCAGAATATTTCTCTGCGTGAGCATCTTGAACGGGAGTTTTAACAAGGCCCGATTGAAAACTCGCAGGTCCAGGATTGGTCGTAAGCCGCCGCCTTTCTTGGGTACAACGAAGTAAGGGCTGTAGAAACCCTTCCTCATTTCGGTTGGAGGGATGGGCTCTACCGCGCCCTTGGCTAAGAGGGTCGTGATTTCCGCGGACGCCCCTGAAGGGGGGCGGGAGCCGGGCAAACTGAATTGCGTAACCGAGTCGAATGGTCCGGTGCAGCCAGCGTGATGCGTTGGGAAGCTGAAAGCCACGCTTCCCAGCTCTACGCTAGGGGCACCAAAGGGACGCAGTATTTTGGACGTACCCGGCGGGCCTTGCAGCGGGCGGAACAGGTAATGAAGCATCGGGCGGCTTCGATGCGGCCTGAGGCTGAGGTGCTGAGAATAGACTCAAAGCACTTACCTTGCTCTGCGCACCCGGCAGGGGCGGGTTCGTGACTGAGGAGGAGGTCTGATGCTGGCGCCCTCTGGAGTCGCCTGAACCAGCCGGCCGGGGACAGTCGTGGGCTGGCGGAAGGCGGATCGCCGCGTCCGGTGTACCGGGACTGTCGTAATCTGAAAGCAGATTGCCGTGAGAACGGCATTTGCGGGCCAGGTGACCCAGAGGCAAAGGAAATAGCTCTATTATTGAGAATGTGGAAAATGTAAAAACAAAGGATTCTCCTCCCGGCCCTCCACCGGGAACGGAGAGGTCTTACCACCTCCGGAGCTAACGCCTCTGGGTCGGTCGCCTCAGGAGCGCCTGGGAGCCTTCCGGGTCCTCGAGGGGGTCCGTGAGACGAGGGGCGTCCTCTTTCTGCGGGGAGCTCAACGCGGGGCTGAGAGCTAGGCCCGCTCTCGCTCGTTGAGGCAGAGCACCACTTCCTTTCTTCCTTGAAAGCCACAGGAGAACGCCTCGGCGCAGCAGAAAGGGCATGGCCCCTGGCGGCAGGTTTGGCGGCGGGCAGGACGTGTGACCTGGCCTCCGTCTGTTTCTTCACCACTGAGGACTGCTGGGTGGAGTCGTCAGGTGGTGTCGCCGAATGGAGCTGGGAGACTGGAGAGTTTTGAGAAAGCGTGCTTTGTCTACCTCCTGTACTACGACCAGATCCAGTCCATTTGTTATGTTTTCTGGACCACGAGGGTGGACATCGCCTGTCCGAGTGCAGTTCCTGCAGCACGTCAAGAACAGGACTACCCAAGTGCAAATCTTGAAGTGCCTTGGCCCGGTGGACTTGCAGGGAGGGGCCATGGCATGCAGGGGGGGAGCGGTCTGGGACCGTTCTACCGCCGAGGGTAGTGAGAGCAGAGGAGGGAGGGAGCTTGGCTCGCTCAGCTCGTCGTGCACGTCCGGGAAGGAACAGGGGGGCACGGCTGTGGGCGGCGCACCAGCCCGTGAATCATCAAGCCCGGGGAAGCATAGCGGATCTCCGTGCGTCAGGCTCAGACTGGGCAAGCAGACCTGTAGGTGGCGGCCCAGGCGAGTTATCCACATCCGATGCCGCTGTGACGCTATCCGATGCAGCGGTGATGTGGTCATCCAATGTCCGGGAGCTCCAGGGACCGGGCGGCCGGCCGTTAGGCGGACCGCGCTTATCCCGAGTTCGTGAGGGGAGCAAGCAAGCGTGCAGGGGGGGGCGGGGTGTTTCGAGCGGTTTTTACCCGGCGAAACGCAGCCCGCCATTATCCCGGGATCATCTTCATCGCTCGCGGCACCTGCGTCAATCCCGTAGGAAGGAGGCGAGGAGCGGAGGGCGGCTGAAGTGGCTTTCTTCCTCACAAGAAAGCAGAGATCGCAACGCTGCTGCAGCTATGTTCTCAGGCTGAAAACATAACCCATTGGAGAACATGCTCATCCCGAGCCCGGACGGAAAACAGCAAGCGTGCCGGGAGGCGGGGGTTTCAAGGGGTTCACCCGGCGAAACGCAGCCCGTCATTGACCCCAGATCGTTTTCATCGCCTGCGGCGCCTGCCTCAATCCCGTGGGAAGGAGGCGAGGCGCAGGGGGCGGCTGAAGCGGCTCTCTCTCACTACAAGAGAAAGCCTACGACCGCAATGCTGTCATGGCTATGTTTTCGTACTGAAAACATAGACATTCATAAAAAAACGCTGCCTGCGTGTTTCGCAACCCAGGTACGCCAGGCGGTTTTTATGACCGTCAGAGGTGGGGAGAAATCACCGCCTCCAAAAACTACACAGGGGCGGAAAGGCATCTTCAGAAAGACGCGTCCTGAAAAGGACGTTCAATGCCACTGTGTTTGCTCTTTTAGAGAAATTTACTCTTTTAAGGAAAATAACTCTTTTAATATACACAGTGTGTATGTGTGTCTGCGCTGTCGAGGCTCAGGGGCAACAATGCACGCCGTGCAAAGTGAAGGAGAAAGCCGCTGTTGTGCGCCGTCAAGATCCAACAGCATGCAGATCGTCAGAGGAAACAGGAACGTTTTATAGTGGTGTGTAAACTCGCAGCAACTGCAGACAGACACCATCGGCTCCGAAGAAATTTTCTGAATGAACTCCCGTATTTGCCCCGCTTAAATACCCGTATGTCCGGGGGCGGGGTATGCAAATACTGACTGCCAACTCCCATTGGCCCTTTCAATAGATCAGAGGTGAATATCGGCGCTCAAGAGAGACCCCTAGTGTCGCTTCTCCGACACAACGTGGAGAGAGCGACAGAAGGGGAAAGCTAAATTACATACAATATATGATTTAATTTATTGATTTGGTTGTTTGTTTGGAGTCTGGAAATCAACCATGGCTTCATTAGGTGGTGGAAGCTGTGCGGTTTTTTGCATCCTCTGTGCATTCTCTAGATGCCTGCTGATGGGCCACTGCTGGTAGAGGTATTAGCTTCACATTTGCCTCCATTAGGGACACAAATATCACAGTATCAGTCGCACTTCACTTCACGTTAAGTCTGTCTAATTAAGGCAGAAAAAGAAGAGATGTGGGAGTTTAGGAACACGTGCAAACAGTGATGCTTTTCCATTACTACCTGTCAGTGCAATTTTGTAAAACAACTAAGCAACTTCTTATTGTCTTGTAGCTGTATCTTTTTTCTTAAGCCATTTGAATTTAGTGTTTTAAACTTGGCACAGGAATTGTCTCAGTAAAGACAGGATTTTTATTCTTCTCATGTTTTAGTTGAAAAATGGATGCTGTGGTACGGAGTCCAAATCCTGCCTTTAGGATTTATGTTTGAAAATGCCAACAAAACACAGAGGTTAATTAAACTCGTAATTGCTGTTATTAAAGCCTTCATTTTTTTGACACTTGCAGAACTCACTCATTTTGGCATCTGGAGTTTCTTTTAAAAGATGCGGACTTGATTCTCATCCAGATGTTCTGGATAATCATCTGTCCAAAAAGGAAAAACTTTATAAACATTCCAAATATTTACACTCTCAATTATCATGTTGCAGGTTTTAGCCCCCTGGGTTGGACCCAAGCTCAGAGAATCTGTGAAGTCTTAATACAGGCAGCCTTAACCACCTCTCAGAAACAGATGCTCTTTTGTATGAGTGTAGTTCAAATATGGGAATTTTATTAGGTGTTTAACGCAGCCGTAAACACAGCAATTCTGAGCTCCCAGACTGCCATGCTACTGCCAGAACATAGCATCACTTCTCCTCTGGTGTCCTAGACCACGAAAACTCAAGAAGCTTAAAGTGATATAAATAATTTTGAGTGACAGCGTAAATATGTATGATGACAAATAACCTCCTTTGAAGTTAGCAGCGCATCCAATAGGATACAAGTTTTGTATTATAAAAATGCCCTGATGCCTCAAAAAAGCACCACACAATGTCAAAGTGACAATCTTAACTCTGTAGCTATGAGGAGAAGGACCGTGCGCCATGCTTATCTGAATTAGAATGTCACGGCCACTTAAATCTACATTCCGCTCTAACTCTGTACGTCAATGACGATGGGAAAAATAACAAATAATTAAGTCTGAGCAAATGAACATTTTTCTTGTCCAATGCATGCCACAACACATCACAATTCCACAACCAGGCCCAGAGTAATATACTGTATAAACTTAGAAGGGTTTCTTTTTGCAAAAATGGAAATGCACTTCTAAGAAATTAGCAATTTCCCCTAATGGCACACAGCAAACACAAAGCTGTGCTGAGGAAGGCAATAGGACTGTAAATTGCTCTGGCTTTGCTCTGGAATACAGAAAGCAGCTGGTTGAAGGCACAGGGTGTCCACAGTCTCCCCTGCTCTCATCTCCCTGCTGGGTCCCACGGATGCCTCTCAGATTATGTGCTCAAACCAATTGCTTTTGTCCCTTCCAATACTTTTGGAAGCAGGAGTCTCTGACACTTGAAAATAAGAGATACTGACAGCTAGAAAGCTATGGCTCATTCCATAGGATAAATGGCCCTTTGGATGATGACCATGTGAATAAGAAGAAAGAGAGAAAAAATTTAGGGAACTTTAAATTTCTATGTCTGGATATTATTTTTGGGGAAATTAAACTAAAACGCCAGAGTAGTTCAATGTTTGATTGAACTACTCTGCCACTTTTCTTTTATGGTGCAAGAGCTGTTTAGCTGGTTGAATATCTCTCACTGAAATATTGCATACATCGTCCATCAATAACTCTTTCTAGGTATCATTATGAACTGCTTTAAAACCCTCATATCTGCGCTGCACCCAGATGTGTGCATTTCGCTCCTCGTTTGTTTCATGCATTAATAGTGGAAAAACCGCATTAATATTCCTGGAAGCTGTGTACTCTCTTGTCAGTGGAGGCATATTTACATTCCAACTGTCATATAGTGTGGATGAGGTTTTATTGATATATGACTGTGTCAGCCTCTCTTCATTTTGGAGTCAGTAAATGCAGATGCTCATGTTATAGTGGGTCTTTGTTAGTGCAGTGCTTTGCCTGTGTGTGTCTGAGAGAGAGAATCACAAAGGAGTAGAAAGAGAGAATGCATGTGAGGTGCTTCTCATTGTGAATGAACCTCTCCACCATCTGCGGGCATGAGCACGTGGCTCCCTGTCGATGGCTCCTGATGAGGTCCAGATGTTCACTCTGGCTGCTTTGTGTTCCATTAGCAGATTTAAGGCTAAATGTTTTTCTCCCTCAAGCCTGTGTTTTTTGTTTTGTTTTTCAGTCTGGGTGCATGTACGAGGGCAAATGCAATTACACACGTTTAACTTTTTCAACTCACACCTTTGATAATCTCTCTCATTCTGTAAGCCATTCATGTTTTTGTTGAAATAATAAGTCATTCTGGTCATCTTTCCAGAGAGATTTCTCAATTTTCCATGAATTCTTGAAAAACAGGTGTCCAAAATGTTTTGTGATTGGAACACTACCAATACATATTAATACGTCCTGAGGCACCCCAGACAGCAGTGAAGGATTGCCTACTCACCAGTCAATCATAAGCATACAAACATTTCTCTACCACAGGTGCTCCACTTAAATAATCATGCATTCTGCTTAAAAAACATTAAAATCACATGCTGTGTATATCTGGGAAAAACAGTGCATTGATTTTTCTTCATACTGTCTTTTTCATGACTTTTGTTGTGTTTTTCTCAACTTTCAGTAAAACAGTGATGTAGTGAGTGATGTTTGTAGTCACAAAAGGTATGCATGTTACTACCTGGTGTAATCTTATTTATTTCACCAAACCACTTGTATTCAAAAATTAAAATTCACCCAAAAATGAAACGTCTCTCATTATTTACTCACCCTCACGATATCCCAGGTCTGTGTGTCTTTCTTTTTTCACCAGAACACATGTGACATGTACAGTAAAATACATTCAATCGGGAAGACTTGCAGACTTCAGTGACATTTAAGATAACATTTGTTTGATGAATATAAAACAGAAAAGTAATGTCTCCCTTTGGAGTAGGCACCGTCTGGCAGTCTGAAGAAGTTGTACTCGGAATCGTCATATCCTGCCTGAGATAGGAGGCAGGGGCGAAGAGCCTACCCCCGTGCAGGACGGGACTCAACTAGTGATGGTGGTGGAGGTTGACGTGTTAGCACACTGAAACAGCAATATGATAGATTGTGAGCAGACTTATAAAGCAACGGCTTACATGTGATTGGCTGGGATTTACCCAGAGTTAGTTACTTATTTTCTGTCCCATTTTGTTCACATAACAAGGATGTCTCTTGTTCACATGAAAGGAATACGGACAATTATTACTATGTCCAAAAAGTCTGCAAAACAAGGTTTTTGATTCGTTTATTATAGTTTTGGTTTTCGGTATGGATACTTTTCTGATTTTAGCAATATTCATTCCTTTCACGAAGAGTAAATGTGGTAACAAAACTCCTAATGACTGTGGCCCATTTAACAGTCTTCAACAACAAAGATCCTCACCTCTTTTGTTTATATTTATCGATCTACGACTAGTGACACACCCGCAGTTTTGTCACAGACGGATCCTGACCATCGTAGAGATACAAGGAGTTTTACTTCAATCGTTTTGTAACAATATTTAATAGATATCTCACAGACAGGCAGATAAATTATAAAAAAGATCTTACCTGTCCGGAGATATCACAATTTCTGACACCAAGACTGTTAGTTAATAACACTTCTGATGCTCTTTTATGTCTACCTCACAGTCACTCTTCGATCAAGAAATAAATCCACCCGGGTGGGAAGAAATACATTGACACAGAATGTCACAAGCATTTCTAGAATTTATTAAAAGCAAGCATGGGGTTATATGGTTCTCACACAAGGCTGGTTACACCCTTTACCTTGAACTCTCTCAATCCTCCATTTATGGGGTTGTTTCCTCTCGCTTACAGAAGTACATTCTTGCCAAATAAATTTTGTGATCAAGACAGTGCCAAAAACCAGATAAGCAAGCACCAAGGTCACATTGTTCCATCTGAGGCCTATTTCTCACACCCAGCTAATGGTGCGATGATGTACAGCTGCTAGTCTTCCCGCTAGAACAACGCTACGCTTACATTTCTATCAGGAAGACTTGCAGACTTGAGTGAAATTTAAGATGACATTTATTTGATGAATATAAAACAGAAACTTGTTTCGGACCCACACTGTCTGGCGGTCCGAAGAAGTTGTACTCAGAGCCGTCATATCCTGCCGGAGATAGGAGGCAGGGGCGAGGACCCTACCCCCAAAAGAGAGAGAATGTAGAATACTACCCCCAAAATAGATGATCCAGTCGGGTACGAGCCAGATCGTGTGTTCATTCAGGAGAAGAGGGGAGAGAAAAGAGATTTGAACACCTAGATTTGACATGAAATGCGCAATATCTCTGACATGGTTGTGCAATACCTTTGCAATAGGAAAAACCGTGCAATAGGGTAAGCCGTGCATTTTATTACATATTTTGTCTCCTTTTTTTTTCTCCTTGAGTTAGTTTTTTTCCTTGTGCATTTTTTCCCTTTTTCTCCTTGGGTTTGATTTTTACCTTGTGCATTTTTTGTATTTAATTTTTTTGTGGTCAAAGGGAACCACCATCTTGAGAGTCAGAAGTTTATCAGACGCTGACTCTAGAGGTTCGAAGGGGGTCTCAACCAGACCCTCAAGGACTATTGCTAAGTCCCATGAAGGGGTCCTGGTCCTAGCAGGAGACCTCAGTCACATAGCTCCATGAATGAAGCGAGCGAGAAGAGGATGTCTTCCCAACGGCACCCCGTCCATCAAGGCGTGGCAAGCCGAAATGAGAGTGGCGGGGCATATGCCTGCTCACAATTTTTCCCTGCAGAAAGTCCAGAACTGAAGCAATCTGGCAGTTAACTGGATCTGCATTATGTGCACTGCACCATCATTCAAAGACACCCCATTTATTGGCGTAGATTCTTCTGGTAGAGGGAGCCCTAGCACTTAAAATGGTCTCGATAACCTCAGGTGAAAACCCAGTGTCCCTCAGTTGGTACCCTTCAGGGTCCAAACATGAAGGTTCCACAGCTCGGGCCAGGGATGAAGTATTGTCCCCTGAGCCTGAGACAGAAGATCCCTCCTCTCCGAATCGCCCAAGGCGAGCCATCAAGGAGAGACATTATCTTCGAGAAACATACCCTGTTCGGCCAGAGCGGTGCTATCAGTAAGAGGCAGGACCCTTTCTGGCGAACTCTGGCCAAGACTCCTGGGAGCAGAGAAACAGGGGGAAACGCATACAGACGCATTCTGGGCCATGTATGCGCCATCGCGTCCAGACAGGCGAAGAGGTTAACTTCTGTCCTGTAAAATCTCACCCAGATTTGTTCAACTAAATTGATTCAGGCATCCAGGGATACAAGCTGCTCTGATTAACAGAAGCTTGCCCTGGGCCCAAAGGAGAATCTGCCGTGCCAGTCTGTTCAGCTGGCGTGAACGTAAACCTCCTTGATGGTTTAGGTAAGAGACTACCGCTGTGTTGTCCACCCGCACCGTCCACCCGCACCAAGACATAGCAGCCTCTGGAGGAAGTAATTCAGGGCCAGAAATACAGCCATCAACTCGAGACAGTTAATGTGACAGTCGAGCTGACGACCCTTCCATTCCTTTTGAGCAGGACGATCACTTAAGACCGCTACCCAGCCCGCCAGGGAGGCATCTGTCATTAGCAACCTGCGACGGCAAGACACTTAGAGTGGGACCCAAAGTGAGGAACCAGGGTCTGAACCACATAGAAAGGGTACGTAGCATGCGGCGCGTAACCCTTATCAGCCTAGGGGATTGGCCCTTGGATGAAATCCCCTGGCTTTGAGCCACAACTGAAATGGTCTTATGTGCAAAAAGGCCAAAAGGGATCACCGAGGACGCAGACACCATGAGACCTATTAGTCGTTGATACTGACTAACAGTGCAAACTTAGCCTAGCCTGACTTTGCTCAGGGTGTTCTGAATGGACTCGATTAGAGTGGGAGACAATTGTGCCCGCATTGTTATCGAATTCCATACGATCCCTCAACCCCAGAGAAACCATATGAGCCTAGACGATATCCCTGTGCTGTAATGCCAGTTCTTGTGACTGTGCTAGTATCAGCCAGTCGCCTATGTAATTCAGAATGCAGATGCCCTGGAGTCGCAAAGGAGCCAGTGCTGCATCCATGCATTCTTGAATGTGCGGGGTGATAAGGCTAGACCGAATGGAAGAACCCGATATTGGAAAGATTCGCCCCCGAAAGTGAACCTCAGGAACTTCCAATGTTGTGTCAGAATTTTTATATGAAAGTACGCATCCATGAAATCAATCGTGACCAACCAATCGCGATGTTGGATTTGAGACACGACCGTCTTGACGGTTAGCATCTTGAACTTGAATGTCCTCGGAGTGTTCTACTGTTCTTAGGACCCACATAGGACCACCTGGCAGTAGTTTCTACACTGCCAGGTTCTCTGAGATGGGTATCGTTTCTGAGACTTCCTGTTGAGGGGATCATTTTAAATGTCCAATGTCCTGGACAAAGGCATGAAGCAACGGAACACCCAACATTTAGCTGGAAACCGCTAACTCCCGAAACACCAGAGGTGGTGGGAATGGAGCGGTTTCGTGGGGGTATCGGGAGGGTACAGGTGGATGTTTCACGTGACCCGTCCCAAAGGGGGGCTACCCCCACAAATCTGTACATATACTATTCAGAATCATCTCCACAAAATAAGAGTCTGCATGTCAAATTAAAGTAAAAATAAATAAATATATAAAATACCAGTGATTTGAATTAGATCTTTTGGGAGACATCCACAAAATGTGCATAAATGAAGTGTCTATATATTAACACAATAACACATTGAAAACATAATAACTTTGCAATGTGTTATGATGACCAGAATTGTCTATTTAAATTTATAGCCTAAAACTCCTCCAGTCGCAACATCGAAAAAGAAAATCTCTTTCAAGATAGAATGTGTTTCTTTTTGCAAAGTTAAAACATATTTAACATGATACGCATAAACAATGATCTTTGTTTTTCAGATGTAAGACACTTTTTAGTTCACAAAAAAATCTAAAATTGTCTTAAGTTATGAAAATAAAACTATTATTTCTATATTTACCAAAAGCCTGGCATAATCTCATCTGACAGCAGATAAACAAGACAACGCGTATTTTGAAGGCACTTTTTTTCCTTCTGCCTCGTCTGACAGGATTATTAGTTTTTCTGTCTCTCTGTCTGTCTGTCTGTCTGTCTGTCTGTCTGTAGCAAAGTGGAGGACGGAATACAGTAAAATGACAAATTGAGGGTATAAGTTAGAAAAGAGTTTGACTACACCACCCTGGGAATTTCACCCAGAGAAATGTTAAATGAAAACACCAGATTTAACCAAATAGGTTACACATGTTTGTTCTACCCACAACACAGGAGTCCTGTTTCCAATTATAAAAATAGAGATCTTTATTTCGTACAAAACAAAATAAAATCGATAAAATCAGTGTTTCAAACCAATAAAACCAGAACACTTAAAATGACACATGCAGTTTTGGAATCCAGTCACAGAGGTCCCATTCACATATATTTATATGTAAAAAGAGCTGTTATTCCATGACACAAAATTGACATTCAAACAGAAATCATAACTACAGGGCTGAGGCTTACCAAGAGAAGGCAGGCTAGAGCAAGAGAACAATGAGTCCTGAGAAAAATCACACTCCACCACACAACCGTGCACACAAATACACACACGCAATGTCTGATATACGTAGGTAAAAAAACAGGCCTCTCTGCCTTGGGCACACAGCTTCTGCAATAGACAAAACCAGTTGGCACCATACTAGTAGGCCCCTGTCATAAACATTAAATATCTATCTATCTATCTATCTATCTATCTATCTATCTATCTGTCTGTCTGTCTGTCTGTCTGTCTGTCTGTCTGTCTGTCATTTTTTTTTTTGCAAACTGATTAATTTAAATAAATAAAAAAAAAACAATAATATAATTATTTATTGAAAAAAAAAACATTTAGATCTAAAGATTATATTGTAGTGTAGTCATTTACCATTTTTATTTATCCTCAAAATTACTTTATATTAAATGAACAAATGTAATTCAAGGCATTAGGTGTTAAGTACAATAAGTACATTAGGTGTTAAGTACAGAACGTTGCAGTTCTGTGGCAATAGGTCTAAATTTATTTTATTTTAGATTTTTTTCTTTATTCTCTGTCAAAATAAATGTACATTAGCAAGTACATTAAGTTTGAGTCTGTATGCATTATTCACACGCACAAATGTTTTAATAGCCTTTAAATGAATGTTTGGCAAATAAGGACAAATTATGTTTCTTTACTGCTCATAGAATAATCATTAAAAGCAAACATTACAAACTGGCTTGACAATATAAATAATATTTTAATGTAAAACGGAAACCAAAAGATACAATCACACACATAGCTGCCCGTAAACATTCACTCTCTGTCGCACCACCATCAGCAGTTTATCCCTCTTGGAGGCACGACCCAGCCCCGCCCTCCACCCTGTCACATTCCTCCCTCATTCTCTCAGGCCGGGGAGCCCCCGGCACGACGTACATCCCCACCACCTCTTTCCCTGAGGGAGAGCGTGCCTTATCTGCCAGCAGGTCATCCCTGCCTTCCTGAATCTGGGAGGGGACAGGGGGAGGGAAACAATAATACAAAATAGGGGGGTACTCCCTGTAAGAGTGCAGTACCCCCCCAACAAAAAACTGGAAATTACTAAAATTTAAAAGAGGGAAAAGGCCAACGCTGAGCGGCAGTGCGAGAGAGAGAAGAGAGAGAAAGAAAAAAACACTTACTCGCCGGTTCTCTGATACACCGTAGCTTGGTCTTCGGCCACTCCTCCACCCTCTAATGGATGACAGCTACACCTCCCCAGGTGGATCGAAGGCAGTCCTCCAGCCCCTGGTGGATGGAACTCCCCGCTGCGTTCTCGGGGAACAGAAGGGGTCTCCCCCGCCCCTGGCAGTGGTTCTCCCGCTCCAGGCGGTCGGCAGTGTGTCTCAGACTCCACCGCGTTTCAGCGGCTGGTAGGGGTCTCCTCCGCCCCTGGCAGCAGCCCTGACCGCTCTAGGTGTTCAGTTAGGACCCCCCTTATCCCCTCGCAGTTGGCAGCCATTCCTCTGCTTCCAGGTGGCTGGGCTTCTCCGTCCCCCGGCAGATGGCTGCTGCTGCTCTGTTGGGGTAGATGGTAGGGGCGAGAACTTACCTATGGCGTATCCCTCCTTCCCGGGTCTTCGGCACCAGTGTAAAGAATTTCAATGGAAAGGAGGAGGCGAGAACCGGCTTGACAATATAAATAATATTTAATGTAAAACAGAAACCAAAAGACACATACACACACATAGGACGGACAGCTACCCATAAACGTTTTCTCTCTCGCACCACCATCCACAGTCCGCCTTTATCCCTCTCGGATGCTTGATTAGCCTGATAAGGGGACGGGTGTGTAAAATCACGACCCGGCCCCGCCCTCCGCCCTGTCACATTTGTCTTATAGAAATCAAGTTATATCTAACCATGGTAGTGAATATCCATATCCCATGTGCCTACTATGGTCTTGTTACAAATAACAAAGTTAAAACTATAAAAAAAAATAAAAAAAACAATATGGTCAATTTTCACAAGGGCAAATGCAAAATTATTTTGTTTTTAAAAGGATGAAATAGAAATGTGTAAATCCTAAAAAAAAAAAAATTGTTAATATAAATATATAGAATATCTAGAATTTATATATAGAGATTACAGAATTTGAATCTAATGAGTGGTGGTGGTGTAGTGGGCTAAAGCACATACTGTAAATGTTAATCAGAAGATTGCTGGATTTGATCCCCACAGCCACCACCATTGTGCCCTTGAGCAAGGCACTTAACTCCAGGTTGCTCCGGGGGGATTGTCCCTGTAATAAGTGCACTGTAAGCCGCTTTGGATAAAAGCGTCTGCCAAATGCATAATTGTAATGTAAATGATGAAAGAAGTTCCAAATCAGTCACATTATTACAATAATTTAGCCACATAAATTAGGGTTTAACTTTTACTCTTTATATACTGTATGTTATAGATAACCTCACTGTTGTTAATACCAGAAAATTTGCATCTGCATCCAACTCAAAATGAGCATTTCAGTGGGACAAAATATTATTGTCATTTCACTTTATTTGGAAATATAATAATAATAATATTGCTTTTATTATTAGTTTCTGTCTTTGTATTTTCATTTGATAGGTCCCAGATATAGCCCTCCATCTGCATGAATTAAAAAAACACAAGGTTTGGTCACACATAAATAGTGTGAAATCCTGCTGAATTTATTAACAAAACTGTAAAATTATTAAACTGTAAGCTCCATCATGTTTTAACAGAGGTACAACCGCAACTTTAAAAACATGTCTGATTCTGCTGCCGCCACTGACTGGGAGAAACACATGCCGTTCTATGTGTAAACAAATGCAGAAGATGTGCGATGTGAAGACCAGCATATCTGCTTTGGCCTGTTGAAGCCAGATGAAGCAGCCAAAATCACCATGGATTGTATTACGTTTACGTATTCAGAATATTTCAGCATGGATTTTATGTGATTTCAGCTCAGATCAGCATGGATTTTGATGCGGCATATTAACACATTCATTTTTAGTGTCCTCTCAAGAGGCAAACACTAATGAAAAACAATAAACACATCTCTAAAATATACCTATCAGTATTCTGTTTTATTCTTTAGTCTTGTGCATTCTTCAAAGAAAGAGGTTAGCTCACAGAACAGAGTTTGATGACATACAATGGAATATCCTTTTGATACAGCTAGTTGCTGATTTAGCATTTGGTGGGAGAGCAAAAGGCATGAAGATGACTGTGTGCATGTGTGTATTTTCTATCAGATGTGCAGCGAGGTTTGGACTGAAGCTGTGAATAATATCTTTGATGGAAACTATTTTCTTTGATTTTCTCTAAAGCTCTTTCTCAGTGTGATAGAGCAGGTCAACAACAGCTGCAGGGATTCCTCTTAATTATAAAAAAACATGCTGTTTGAAGGGCAGTGAAAAAAGAAAGTAAAATACTTTAGGTCTTGCCTGCAGTGCATACTGATATAATTTTCATAGTAATGAGTCCTGGATGGTATTCTCTATGGTAAAGGTGAAATTATAAAAGGATAAGTGGGGGAGGGCAGATGGTGCGAGGAGGGAAAGAGTCTTAATTAATCTTGCAGTTTGCTCAGAGGTTGAGGGTCACATCACATACATTGGATAACATACATGTCTGAATGTTGCTTGAAGGCAGAGATAGTGGAAGTGTCTTGTTAGTTTTTAGGATTACAGTCGGATAAATAGAGTTCCGCTTCTGTCACTCACTCGACGGTGCGTCAATGTAGTTACACTTGGGGTCTCTCTTGAGAGCCTCGGTTGCCTCTGAACTTGAGAAAAGGCCAATGCAAAATTGGCGAACAGAATTTGCATGTCCCTCCCCCGAACAAATGGGTATAAATATGTCCACAATATGGCTATTCATTCGTTTGTGTGTTCAGCAAGCTGACGTTTCCACTACTGATTCACTCACCTCTGCAGGGCTTTGCTGTTGAATCTTATGGCGCGTTATCAGTGGCTTTTCTCTTCACAGCACACCAGTGCAGTCTACGCCCCTAAGCGCTTTGACAGCACTTCTAAAAGAGCAAATAACCTCTAAAACAGTATTTTCTCTAAAAGAGTACACATTGGTGTTGAACGTCTTTTTAAAGATGTCTTTCCACCTTTGTGTAGTTCCTGGATGCAGGAGATATCTCTCTATTTCTTATGGTCATGGCCGCTGCCTCACATGTCTGGGCTGCGATCACGCTGAGGCAGTGTTTATGAATGGTTCATGTCAACGTTGCGGTTGTGGCTTTCCTTCCTCCGAGGAAAGCCACTTCAGTTGCCTCCTGCACCGCGCCTTCTTCCATGGGATTGAGGCTGGTGATGAACGCGATCTGGGGAATGCTGCAGGTGCAGTTTCGCAAAGGTAAATGCCCACGAACCACCTGCCCCCCAGCATGCTCGTTTGCCCCCGGTCTGTGTCCAATGCGAGACCGGCTCGCCACACGACCAGTCTGATGTCTCCTTCGGACCTCCTGAGCTGGATAAAAATATTGCAGCTGCATCAGAGAGCGTTGCAGCATCTGACGCTGAGGATTCGACTGGGCTGCCAACTTTGGGTCAGCTGAGGCCAACGCACAGATGTCCGGCATGCTTGCTTGGGCCGCCGTGAGCATTGGGCTGGACCGGAACTCCCCGCACCCAGTTCTCATGGCTAGATGATTTGTTCCTCGGGTCAGGGCGCCGCTCAAAGCCACAGGGTTGTGGCCAATCTTGGACCTGCGACACAGACTCCCGTTCAAGATGCTCACGCAGAAACTTATACTAACATGTGTATAGCATCGAGATTGGTTCACAGTGGTAGACCTGAAGGATGCGTACTTTCACGTCTCAATTTTGCCTCGACACAGACCTGTCCTACAGCTCACGACTGACGGCCTGGTGTACTAGTACCAGGTCCTCCACTTCGGCTCGTCCCTGTCCCCGCTAAGGGAAGTGGGCACCCGCATACTCAATTACCTTGATAACTGGCTGAATCTAGCTCACTCTCGACAGTCACTGTGTGCCCACAGGGACCAGGTGCTCAAGCACCTCAGCTGCCTAGGTCTTCAGGTCAACCAGGAAAAGAGCAAGCTCTTCCCGGTTCAGAGCATCTCTTTTCTTGGAATGGAGTTCGACTCAGTCTCAATGACAGCGCGTATCACAAGTGAGCGCATGCAGTCGGTGCTGAACTGCCTAAGTATGTTCAGACAAGGCACAGCGGTTCCATTGTGGCAGTTCCAGAGGCTCCTAGGCCATATGGCATCCTCAGCGCCGGCTGTGCTGCTCGGATTGATGCTTACGAGACCGCTTCAGCGCTGGCTTCAGACTTGAATCCTGAGATGAGCATGGTGCCACGGCACATACTGTGTGACCATCACCCTTCTCTACCATCAGCTATTCAGCCCCTGGACAGATTTCTGTTCTCTGCGGACAGGAGAACCACTACAGACACGTTGTGGTCACCACAGATGCCTCGAATCTGGGCTGGGGCGCCATGTTCAACGGGCGCACAGCCGCTGGTGCTGATGATCCTCCAAACTTTTTTCACACACCGCTTGTTATATATGTCCTGGAGGGAGGGAAGCTCACCTCCAATGATGTGTCTGGTAGTTCGCACCACCCTTTGCAGGGCTTTGCGGTTGTGGGTGGTGCTATTGCCATACCAGGTGGTGATGCAGCCAGTCAGGATGCTCTCTACAGTACTGGTGTAGAACCGTGAAAGGATATGGTGGTTCATTCCAAACTTCCTCAGCCGTCTCAGGAAGAAGAGGTGCTAGTGAGCCTTCTTCACAATGGCCTCACTGTGGACGGACCATGTGAGTTCATCAGTAATGTGGACACCGAGGAACTTGAAACTGCTGATTCTCTCCACAGGTGCTCCATTAATGGTGATGGGGCTGTGTTCTCTATCTTTCTTCCTGAAGTCCACTACAAGCTCCTTGGTTTTACTGACGTTGAGGGAGAGGTTGTGCTCATGACACCAGCGTGTCAGAGTGTGCACCTCCTCTCTATAGGCTGTTTCATCATTGTCAGTGATCAGACCTACCACCGTCGTATCGTCAGCAAACGTAATGAATGCATTGCAGCTATGTGTTGCCACACAGTCATGTGTGTACAGGGAATACAGGAGTTGGCTGAGAACACAGCCCTGCAGGGCTCCAGTGTTGAGGGTCAGTGATGAGATGTTGCTGCCCATTCTAACCACCTGACATCTGCCAGACAGGAAGTCCAGGATCCAGCTGCACGGCGAGCTGTTTAAGCCCAGAGCCTAGAGTTTCTCATCAAGCTTGGAGGGCACTATGGTTCTGAATGCTGAGCTGTAGTCTACAAACTATGTGTTCCTTTTTTCCAGGTGGGAGAGAGCAGTGTGTATTGTAGATGCAATGGCATCCTCATTGGTGCGGTTGTTGCGGTAGGCAAACTGCAATGGGTCCAGAGAGGTGGGCAGCACAGAGCAGATGTGATCTCTGATTAACCTCTCAAAGCATTTGCTGATGATGGGGGTCAGAGCAAGAGGACACCAGCCATTTAGGCAAGTGATTTTGGCTTGCTTTGGTACAGGCACAATGGTTGACATTTTGAAGCATGTGGGGACTACAGACAGGGAGAGGGACAGGTTGAAATTGTCCGTAAAAACACCAGCCAGTTGGTTTGCGCACACTCTGATGACGCGACCCGAATGCCATCTGGACCCGCGACTTTACGGATGTTCACCCATCGGAAGCATCAGGTTAAATCGCAACAGAGAACGAGATTGAACTAACCTCTGTAGCGTCGGCCGCGAGTGCTCTCTCCGCGAGGGTGGTGTTATTGTCCTCGAAACGAGCATAAAATGTATTAAGCTCATCCGGGAGAGAGGCAGCGGTGTTCACGACAGAGTTTTTATTCCCTTTGTAGACCGTGATGATGTTAATTCCCTGCCACATACCTCTAGAGTCGGTGGTGTTGAACTGTCCTTCAATTTTGTGCCTGTAACTGCTGTTTTGCTGCTCTGATAGAGTTACGGAGGGCATATCTGGCTTGTTTATGCTCCTCCTCGTTCCCGGAATTAAAAGTGGAGGTCCGCGCATTAAGTGCCACGTGAACATCGGCGTTAACCCATGGTTTCTGGTTGGGTAGATCCATATTGTTTTAGTTGGCACAACGTCCTTTACGCACTTCCTGATGAAATACATTATGCTATCAGCGTAAACCTCATCATCAGAGGCGGACCAAACATCTCCCAGTCTGCGTGATCAAAACAGTCTTGTAGCGCAGAGTTTGATTGGTCCGACCAGCACTGGATAGTTTTGAGGGTGGGTGTTTCCCGTTTCAGTTTCTGCCTGTAAGCTGGCAGAAGCAGAATGGAAGAGTGATTTGCCAAATGGTGGGCAGGGGAGGGATTTGTAGCCATCCCCGAAAGGAGAATAGCAATGGTCCAAAACCCGGTCCCCTTGTTTGCTGAAGCTGATGTGTTGGTGGTATTTTGTTATATTTTTGTATTTATTTATTTTATTGAACAAAACACAAATTATCAAAACATAGCAGCTTATACAAGTAAGGGACCAGTGAAATATATATATATATATATATATATATCATGTTAAAATAAGAGAAGGGACCGCCGGCAGATGCGGCAAAGGGAGGGGCCAATCAAACCAAAATTCGCACAGGTAATGCCTATGCCGACAAGATGTGCCAAACGCACCCACCGACAGTACTAGACTAGCCCCCAGACCCAGACAGTTAATAAAGTATATAAATTATAAGTGTATAAATAGAATGTTTTTGGAATTGGGTTTTATAAGGGAGGCAGGTGGGAGGGATGATAAATTGTTCTATACTAATATAAAATACCAGTACTACCACCACTACTGCCCCATCAACAAAAACAATAATAGCATTAACTTTAACAATTACATGCATAATTTACATGTAAAGAAAATAAATGAAATATATTATAGCATATAAACAATTTGTTTCCCTGTCCCTTTATTAGAGCAAAGTATGGAAATACAACAACATAAATACGAGATAAACAAACCAAAAACAAACAAAACAGATATTACATAATATTATGTGAAGTGTAGGTGTGAGGTTGTGTTGTGTACATCTCTATTCAGTATGTACCGAAGAAAAGAAAAGGGTTTTATTTAAAAATATATCAATAAAAAAATACAAATACAAATAAAGGGGAGGGGGGTAAACATTATTGTTATATATTTATAGGTTATAAATATAATTATGATATGATAATACTGTCATAGTAATGAAAAAATATGTATTAAAACAACTAAATTATTGAAAAAATTATGGAAACATCTTTATAAAATGACATTGATGATAATGCTGACTATAGTTATAATAATGTTGATGGTAATGAAATAGTATTAACGATCATAGTGGTAATAATAGAGATGGTATTAATGATGATAGTCCTATAAATAATAATATGAACAATATATAATATACAATATATAATGCATATAAATGTTGATACCATACACTGCTCACATCTGTATATATATACGGATAAAACCACAAATATATAAATATTTCTTAAATATTTTTATGCTTTCACCTTTTTTCATTGGTTTGTAAATATATGATTGGGAGAGCGTGTGGGTCCGGTTCCAGGTGTTTGATTTAGATTCAAATAAATAAAAAAATGGGTTCCAGATGTCATTAAAATAAATATATTCTTCTTGTGGGTTATTTTTTCTAATGTGATGTATTCTGTAAGAAGATTGATTCAATGATTGATACGTATGTATCGATTATTTTGATTTCTAGTTTAACAGAATTATTTTCTCGGCAATAGTTAGAGAGATGAGGATTGTTTTTTATATTTGGTTGGAAGATTATCTTCTATGGTGTGGAGTAAACAAAGTGATGGCGATGGAGGGATTCTACAGCCCATAATAGTGCAAAGTTTATCAGTCACTGCTATACAATAGGAATAAACTGGTTGACAAGTCCATGTGGCATGTAATTAATCGTCAGTGCTACCCAAAGTGCATTGTGAGCAGGTGTCTGTGTTGCTTAAACCCATTTTAAACTTAATTTTTTGGGTGATGTGTGTCCTATGAATAATATTGTACTGTATGAGTTGTAAATTTGTAATGTTAGTCATAGAGAAAGTGAGAAACCTTACAGGTTTCTTTCCAGAGTTCTGGGTTGGAGGAGAGCGCTAAATCATTTTCCCATTTGATTATTGGTAGTGTTATCGTTACATCAGTATTTGATATTAGTTTATAGAGTTTGGAGATTCATTTTTTTAAATTAGTGATTTTCATTATTTCTTCCATTAACTGAGAAGTGATTGTTCTAAAATTGGCTTTGTTAAAGTCCCCGAAAACAATGAACGTGGCCTCAGGGTGCGCGGTTTCCTGCTCACCTATGCTCCCATACAGTTCCTTGAGTGCCCGGTCTGTGTCGGCTTGTGGGGGGGGGGTACACAGCTGTGATAATGACCGCTGTGATTTCCCTTAGCAGCCAGAATGGTCGACACAGAAGCATGAGATATTCCAGATCAGGAGAGCAGAAAGACTTGATAAAATGTACGTTCCTTTGATCACACCATGATTTGTTGATCATAAAACATACACCACCACCTCTGCTTTTACCTGAGAGGTCTTTCGAGTGAATGTCCGCTCGGTGCACGGAGAACCGTGCGGGTTCGATGGCTGAGTCTGGAATCTCTGCAGACAACCAGCTTTCTATAAGGCAGATAATGCAGCAATCCCTTGTCTCTCATTGGAAAGAGATCTGCGCTCTCGCAGAGCTTGTTGTCCAGAGACTGAACATTTGCCAGTATTATACTGGGTAGCGGGGGTCGATTTGCGTGACGTCTTACTCTGATGAGTACGCCGGCTCTTTTTCCCCTTTTCCTTCTGCGTTTCCTCAGCCGTGCAGCCCAGACAAAGGGATCCGCTGGCATGTTTGTAAACAGCGGGTCGACATTGAAGAATTTGAAGTCCGGTTTTCGGTGTGTAATTGCAGAACCAATGTCCAAAAGTGTTTGTCTATCGTATACAATAAGGCAGACAACAAAAACCTTTAAACAAAACAAATAATAAACTGCAGTGTTGTGTCGGAGCTCGCAACGCAGCAGCCATACTCAGTGCCATCTTGAATCCTGGACAGGGCAGCAGCTGGGCTGGGCTCGCACATCAACTGCCTAGAGTTGCTGGCTGTACTTCTTGCCCTGCAGAGATTTCTCCCACCTTTTCTGGGCAAGCACGTCATGATCCGCTCAGACAACTCTGCGACTGAAGCATATATAACTCGCCAAGGCGACATTCGCTCTCATCGCCTGTCGCAACTCACCCGCCATCTCCTCCTCTGGAATCAGTAGCAGCTGAGGTTGCTGCGCACCACTCACATCCCGGGCAGCCTCAATGCGACAGCAGATGCACTGTCTTGACAGACCACATGCAGCGGAGAGTGGAGACTCCACCCCCAGGTGGTCCATCTGGTTTAGAATCTCAGGTAGACCTGTGCGCCTCTTGGGAACACTCTTGCTGCCCACTCTGATACTTCCTGTTGGAGGCTCCCCTCTGGACAGACATGCTGCCACACAGCTGGCCCCGGGGGCAACAAAAGTGCACATTTCTCCCATTGGCCTATCAGACCCAGTCCGTGCCTGCCCCCTCTACGAGGAGTGTGGCAACCTCGTGGGCACTGGCCAAGACATCTAGCAGACATCTGTAGAGTGGTGGGCTGGGCAACACCCAATACCTTTGCAAGATTCTATAATCTCTGGGTTGAGTCGGTCTCGTCCAGTGTTTTGTCAGGTCTGAGCACATAGAACTCGGTAATACGGAACAGCTGACTGGGTGTATCGCTTGCGCATAGTGCCTTTCCCCTCCTTTGAGTTGAACATCTTACTTCCAGTCGAGCCCACAAAAGTTATGCTCCCTGGATGTGCTTCCTCCCTAGCCCTCTGGCTTGCGAAGTCAGCAGAGGAGTTCCCAACCAGACCCACTACGGGTACTAATTACTCTGTACTGGAATAGGTGCTCACAATATGTCGTATTGTCCGTGGTGCGGTCCCCCTATCGCCGGAACCGTCTCCCTTGGGCAGTTCCCTCTGCCCCCGGTCGCTGTGTTTGTAGAGCTCCTCCCTCACGAGGCAGGACCTACCACCGCACCACTTCCCTATGTGGCTTGTAAGCCCATGTGACGTATTTGCCACATTTGGACCTCCCCGGCCTGGGCAGGAGGTCAACATGAGATAGGAGATAGGAGGATTGACTTGATCTAAACTAGCTAAATGGTCTTATTTTCTGTCACCAATTTGCTTGATTTTTGCCACAATTCTTAAATTTACATGCCCTGATCTCAGAAAATCGTCACTCCAAGACAATCTCTCTGGATTTAAAACTTTGTGGTGGTGTTCATGTATACTATCTCATAAATATGATAATTCTGACCTGACTTGAATGCTTCATTAAAGGGATAGTTCACTCAAAAATGAAAATTCTCTCATAATTTTCTCACCCTCATCAAATCCCAGATATGTATGCTTATGAATTTCTTTGTTTGTTTTTTTGGGAGGAAAATCTCTGTTCCTCTGGTCCTTTTAATGTAAGTGAATGGTGACATTTGAAGCTCTGAAAAGCAAATTAAGGGTGCATAAAATAATCCATAAGACTCCAGTGGCTCCAGTTTACTTAAGTATTTTTCTCATGAGCTACTTTAACTTTTACTTGATTCAATTTTCATGAAGGCATTTTTACTTTTACATAAGTATGACAATTGACAACTTTATACAACACTGTGGGTTTGGAACAACAGTGAGTAGTGAGTAAACAATGACATAATTTTAATTTCTGGGTGAGCTAACCCTTTAATGCTTACAGAAAGCAGAAAAGTTAACTTGTGACCTGAAAGTGGGAATAGCGTTGGTGCTGTTTTTTGCATCCAAAAATGTAGGCAGCTGACTTGCTGCCTAATCAGTTAATGCTGAACCGACAGCATTTTTGAATGAGTGGAACTCTTAAGGAAACTGGTCTCAGAACCATTTTAAAAGCATCATAGTTCATCCTTTTTTCCGTAAACAGCCTCCGAAGCAGGGGTGGACCCACCATAGGGAGAACCAGGACTTTTTCCAGTGGGTCGGCCCCAAAATGGAATGGGCCAATGCTGAAGCTGAAACCGGCTGCCACGTTATGCCGAAAAGGCGTTTCTATGTAGAATCCAGGGCTGAATACTCTTCCTAGTCTGCCCCTGCGCCGAAGGCAGCATTTTCAATTTTTTGGACACAGCCTCTATGTTACCATGAAACTGAAATTCTGTAATGGGTGTAATTCTAAAGCAGAACAAGGGGAATAAGATGACCCGTGCCATGATTAATGCTAAAATTGTGCAAGTTTTGTGTCTTCTCCAGTTTTTTATCAAAGACTTTGTAATTAATGCATTTTCTTCAGAGAGATTTATGAGCAAGTTCACATGATTTCTATGACTCATTAGCTTACATGCATTGAGAAGTGCTAAATTGCTAAAGGATTAAATGCAGTGCTAATGCTCTGTATTTTCAGACTGATTGCCTTCAGGTCTGAAAGCTCCTGCTATGAGTGGAGAGTATAATGAGTCAAGAGAAGTTTGATCGATAGCCTTAGTTTAATTTGAAAATGAAATGGTTTGGGCACTGCAGCGGAGTTCTCTCTATATTGTGTGCTGTAACATGCTGTAAATTGAAGTAGCGTGGCTATTCAGCTAGAGCGGGTATCATATACTGTGAAGTTTCAGAGGTGCTAAATGTCTTCAGTGCACTTTATTTTCAATAACAAGAAACAATACATGTGCCTAGTAACTAGGAATGTACTGCCTGGCCAAATTTTTTTTAAATAGTCGTCATTTGGATTTAAATAATGGTTATGATCTGGGGTTGCTTCAATTTATCAGGTCTAGGCTTAGCAAAGTTATGCAGCAATAAAATGAAGTCAGCTGAGTACCTGAATGCACTGTATTTAAGTCGGCCGGTGGAAGAAGTTGGAGAAAGTAAAATGTTTAGATTTGATGTGATTTTTCACCACCAAGGGGACAATCTCGTCGGATGTACCGGCGGTTGGGGCCCTTGCGGCAGGGCGGAGCCAGGGAGGCCACATTGACGGGGGCGGTGCTGAGTCGAGAGACATCAAAGCACTTACCTGACTCCTGATACTCACCTGGGCGGAGCCGGTGCAGCCGCCGCAGGGGGACACCCTTGGCGAAGAGTAGACGGGGTGTGGGGCCTTGAGCCACGGCGCTTTTTGAGCAGGTGCTGCTTCACTGCCGAGAACTGCAGGGCAAAGTCCTCAGCGGTGACGCCGAATAGGCCAGCCTGGGAAATGGGGGCGTTGAGGAACCATGCCTTGTCGACATCTCTCATCTCAACCAGGTTGAGATGAAGGTGGCGTTCCTGGATCAACAAAGTGGACATTGCCCACCCGAGAGACCGTGCTGTGACCTTCGCCTAGAGCAGTTCATGCATCAATCCCAGGGCGGTACTACCTTCATGCAGTTCTTTCAGCGTCTTGGTTTGGTGGACTTGCAGGAGAGCCATGACGTGCAGGGCAGAGGCGGCTTGTCCAGCGCCACCGTAGGCTTTGGCCGCCAGGGATGACATAAACCTACAGGCGCTAGACGGGAGTCTCTCTCTCTCTATTTCAGGCATCCCTGGCTCTTCCCTTATCATCCTTCCACTGATTATCTGACATCCCGGCCACGTCCTCATCCTCATCACAAATACTTTATTACTTATAGACGATTATGCAATCTGTTGGTGTTGGAAGTATTGTTCTGTTCAGGGCAAACTCTCCACCCATTAATGCAGCCATGCATGGACAGGGCAGGGAGTGCTGCAGATAAAAAACAAAAAACAAAACCATATGCCAAACACCCACCCACAAATTCAAAAGGATTGAACTCTCAACTCTTATTGGATGAGGCACTCAACAGAACGCCCCTCAACCATGAGGTTATCTGCAATAGAAATAATGAGCATTGCTTCCAGCGACTTTGCGTGCCATACGTAGATTCAGCTCATAGCTGCTCTCAGGTGTAGCCTCGTTGCACAAGGAAATAATGTAAGACTTGAAACTGTGGCCATACAATCTCCATCTTGCCTGGACAAGTTGAGATTACTCTGTGTTCAACCGAACACTAGTCAAGTCAAGTCAAGTCAATTTTATTTGTATAGCGCCTTTCACAACACACATCGTTTCAAAGCAGCTTTACAGAATATTAGCATTAACAGACGATAAGAACTGTAATGTCTATAAAGTAGATTAATCATCTTTGTGTAATTTAGATAAAATACGAATTTTAATAGTGTTTATAAATAATTAAATGATAATTGTATTAATAACCCCAGTGAGCAAGCTGTAGGCTGACTGTGGCAAGGAACACAAAACTCCATAAGATGTAGATTAATGGAGAAAAATAACCTTGGGAGAAACCAGACTCACTGTGGGGGCCAGTTCCCTCTGGCTAACATTATGAATGTAATGTAAATATTAATTATGTATAGGTAAAATCATGGTTTAAAATTATTAAACTAAGTGATAAGGGTCATTGATTAAACATAGATTGTGTTTGAACTGTAAGATTAATGACCAAAGTCTTTGAAGTCCATCTTGATTAATTGCAGAAGTTCACATAGATGCAATTGTCCTTGTTAATTGGCTGATGAAGGCTTTTGTTGGCAATTGTTAGTCTAAGCATTTCATTTCAGGATCGTAGTCCATAAATAGACCGAGGTGATGCAGGTTGGAGTTGGCATAATTTCATCCTCTGAAGTCCGTCATAATAGATTGAAGTGATGTTTGGCTGGCACCGGCTGCATTTAGTCATCATCATTCTGCGACATGTAGCAGTGGAGTCCAACATGAAGCAGGAATGGTGCTGGATCCAGCCGGTTCTGGTGACCTCAGGATAGGAGTCCCGAGGTTGAGACAGGGAAACAAATAAAAAGATGTAAGCATAGATGCCATTGAATTTATTGCAGAGTTAGAGATCATGCTCAATGTTTCTGGTTTCTGGTTCCGGCAGACCCAACTAAAGCAGCCTAATTGTGGGATAAATTAGGTGTATGCCTGGCTAAATAGATGAGTCTTTAGTCTAGACTTAAACTGAGAGTGTGTGTCTGCATCTCGAACCGTGTTTGGGAGACTATTCCATAGTTTAGGAGCCAAATATGAAAAGGATCTCCCTCCTTTAGTGGATATTGATATTCTAGGAACTATTAATAGGCCAGAATTTTGCGATCTTAATGAACGTGTTGGAATATAGCGTGTTAGAAGATCACTTAAGTACTGCGGAGCTAGACCATTCAAAGCTTTGTACGTAGTTAACAGAATTTTAAAATCAATACGGAATTTAACAGGTAGCCAATGTAACAATGATAAAATGGGGCTAATATGATCATATTTCTTGGTTCTCGTCAGCACTCTGGCTGCTGCATTTTGAACCAATTGAAGTTTATTTATTGGTCTTGCTGGACATCCTCCCAGTAATGCATTACAATAATCTAGTCTTGAGGTCATGAACGCATGAATTAGTTTTTCGGCATCAGCAACCGAGACCATATGCCTTAATTTAGCAATATTTCTTAGGTGGAAGAATGCTGTTCTACAAACATTTGTAATTTGATTTTCAAAGGACAGATTGGTATCAAATATAACACCTAAGTTCTTTGCTGTTGAAGATGATGTAACAGTACATCCATCTAGAGTCAAATTATATTTTAGTGGCTTATTTTTAGAGTTTTTGGTCCAATAATTAGAACCTCTGTTTTGTCAGAATTGAGTAGAAGGAAATTTCTGGCCATCCAATCTTTTATTTCATTGATACACTCTGCTAATTTTGAGAATTGTGAAATCTCATCAGGTTTTGAAGAAATATAAAGTTCTGTATCGTCAGCATAGCAGTGGAAACTTATTCCACGATTCCTGATAATATCTCCCAGGGGAAGCATATACATGGAGAAAAGCAGAGGCCCTAAAACTGATCCCTGTGGCACTCCATACTTTACTTTTGTTTGGTTTGACAATTCCTCATTTAAATAGACAAAGTGGTAGCGGTCTGCTAAATATGACCTAAACCATGCTAATGCCACTCCACAAATTCCAACATAATTCTCCAGCCTATTCAAGAGAATGTTGTGATCTATCGTGTCGAATGCAGCACTAAGATCTAAAAGCACTAGAAGAGAAATGCAGCCACGATCAGATGATAAGAGCAAGTCATTTGTAACTGATAAGTGCAGTGTCTGCACTGTGATGAGGCCTAAATCCTGATTGAAATTCTTCATATATACTATTTCTCTGTAGAAATGAACATATTTGGGAGGATACTACCTTTTCTAGTATTTTTGACATAAACGGGAGATTTGAAATCGGTCTATAATTAGCAAGTTCTCCAGGATCAAGTTGTGGCTTCTTAATTAGCGGTTTGATAATTGCCATTTTAAAGTTTCTTGGGACATGTCCTAAGCATAGCGAGGAGTTAATGATATTAAGAAGAGGTTCTGATATTACAGGAGATACCTCTTTTAAGAGCTTAGTTGATATAGGATCTAACAAACAAGTTGTGGCTTTTGATGTTTCGATAAGTTTTGTCAGCTCTTCATGACCTATGAGAGCGAAGGATTGAAGTTGCACATGAGGGAAATTATTCGACACTGTTTTCTGAGGTGCTATGACAGATGATTGCATAATTCCAATTTTATTTTTGATTATTTCAATTTTATCTGTAAAGAAATTCATGAAGTCATTACTCTTGAGCTGTGACGTAATATCTGGTTCGGTTGAGGCTTTATTCCTAACCAATTTAGCCACAGTACTGAATAAACATCTAGGATTGTTGTGGTTATTTTCTATGAGTTTACTAAAATATGCTGACCTGGCAGCTTTGAGTGCGTGTTTGTAGCTACAGACACTATCCTTCCATGCACCCTGAAATACTTCTAATTTTGTATTTTTCCACATAGCTCCATTTTCCGAGCTGCTCTCTTGAGAGCATGAGTCTGATCATTGTACCATGGTGCAGGGCTTATTTCTTTAATTTTCTTTAATCGAAGTGGGGCGACAACATCAAGGGTGCTAGAGAAGACTGCATTTAAATTTTTTGTTATTTCATCAAGTTCTTCTGGGCTTTGGGGTTTATTGAGTATATGAGATAGATCTGGAACAGTATTAGTGAAGTCATCTTTAGTGGTCGAAAGAATAGTTCTACCTGAACGATAGCGTGGTGTAGATTGAGTAACATTAGCTGATTGCAGCATGCAAGAGACGAGGTAATGATCCGAGATGTCATCGCTCTGCTGCAGAATTTCTATATTATCAACATCAACTCCATATGAAAGAATTAAATCTAGCGTATGATTATGGTGATGAGTTGGTCCTGTTACATTTTGTCTGACTCCAAGAGAGTTGAGAATATCGATAAATGCTAATCCCGATGTATCATTTTCATTATCTATGTGAATGTTGAAGTCACCAACAATTAAGGCTCTATCTACAGTAACTACAAGATCTGATAAAAAATTTGCAAATTCACTAAGGAAATCTGAATAAGGCCCGGGTGATCTATACACTGTAGCAAGGGTAAAGGACGACAGAGATTTTTTATTTATATTTGTATTTGACAGTGTCACATTAAGCATTATTAGTTCAAAAGACTTACATTTATATCCTGTCCTCTGAGTAACACCAAAAACTTCACTGTAAATTGTAGCAACACCTCCTCCTCGACCCTTCAGACGAGGTTCATGTTTATAACAATAACCTGGGGGAGTAGATTCATTTAAACAAATATATTCATCCGGTTTAAGCTAGGTTTCAGTCAAACAGAGCGCATCCAATCTATGATCTGTAATCATTTCATTGACAATTAGTGCTTTGGTAGCAAGAGATCTAATGTTTAGTAGCCCTATTTTTATATGATGTTTATTTTTAATTTGTTTGTTTTGTTCAAGTTTGACCTTAATCAAATTTTTTCTAAATGATTTAGTGAGGGTATTGTGCTTGGTAGTTCGGGGAACAGACACAGTCTCTATGAGATATCTAGGTGATACAGTCTCTATGTGTTGTAGTTTATGTGACCTGTGTGACGTCTCATGGCAGCTAGCAGATGTTCGGATTAACCAGTTTGTCTGCTTCCTGACCTGGGCCCCATTTAGTCAATTAATATCATTATTAAGTCTATGAGCCAAATTACTAGAGAGGAGAGCGGCACCTTCCCTGGAGGGATGGAGTCCGTCTCTCTTTAGCAGGTCAGGTCTACCCCAAAAACTTTTCCAATTGTCTATAAATCCTATTTTATTCTGCAGACACCACTCAGACATCCAGCCATTCAGTGACACTAATCTACTATAAACCTCGACACCACGACGAGCAGGGAGGGACCAGAGCATATTACAGTGTCTGACATCGTTTTTGCAAATTTGCACACCTCTTTAACATTATCTTTAGTGATCTCCGACTGGCGAAGCCGGACATCATTAGTGCCGACATGGATAACAATTTTAGAAAATCTACATTTAGCATTAGCCAGCACTTGTAAATTTGATTTGATGTCAGACGCTCTGGCCCCGAAATGCAATTAGCAATAGTGGCTGGAGTCTCTATTTCCACGTTCCTTACAATAGAATCACCGATAACAAGGGCTCTTTCAATATGATTCTCAGTGGGTGTATCACTGAGTGGGGAGAATTTATTGGAAACCCTAACAGGAACGGGAGAGTGGTGTCTCTTTGCTGAACGAGTATACCGCTGAGACGTCACCCAAATGCCCTGCTGCAGGGGCTCTATAGCCGGAACCAAAGTGTGTGTGTTGCTCTCTGTACTGCCCGCTTCCGAAACAGTATCTACCGGCTTCTCTTTCTCACTGACCTCTACTAGCGTTCGGATGCGAGTCTCTAACTCATTAACCTTCTCCGTCAGCCTGACTAATTCCTTACATTTATCACAAGTGAATCCCTCACTGCTGACGGAGGAGGCTATTTTAAACATGTGAAATGCAATGCATGAACAAATAACATGAGCCGATGCCATGACTTACCGCAAATTGTTCGTTGTTCCTGAGCGGTGAGGGTTTTGAGGTTGATTTGAATCCCTCACAAAATTGCTTGTTGTTGGTGGTGGTTGTTCTTGGTAAGCGGTGCTTTGAGATCGATGCAATAATCTGTGTACCACAGAGGAGAAAAAACAGGTGCGCGCTGAAAAAATACACGCAGTTTAATCACGATAAAAATAGAACGCGGATGCAGGTGGAATATGCGCGCAGTTGAATCCCGATAAGAGAATAATACGGGAAGACCTGATGCGTGCTTAAAAATGGCAGATGTTTAAGGATTAAAGGCTACAAACACAGACTCTAGCTAGGTGTCAGCAGCAACCGGTAAAATACACGCAGATGAAACGGGAGAAAAAGCGGAAGAATCTGAAACGCGGTAAAATGACAAAGGATATAACTATGAACGACGCAGTACAATGACAAAGGATAACTATGAACGATGACTATAACGTTGAATGTATGAGAATAAGCAGTGCTAAGCAGGCCACAAAACCGGTAAAGGGATCCAAAGGAGACAGCCGAGCAATCTGCATCTTCATCCGTTTGCCTACAGAAGTGAAGAAAGAAGATTTCTCTTCCATTTTTATCAAGACAACATCGCTGATTTCTCTGCCAGCCAAGCCACGCGACCCCTCACAAACATTTGGCTAGTAGATAACTATGTGATAAAGCTCAGCTTTGTCCCAGAGTTATCGTACAAGCGGAGACACGCAGTAAATGGGCAGACGCCATTAACCGGCTTTTCTCCGCCCATATTCGCGCCCATATTCTCTGTCCGGAAATCTCTCGTCATGTCCGCCAGTTTGTGCACTTCACTCTCATACACACAAACACACTCACACACACACACACACACACACACACACACACACACACACACACACACACACACACACCTTTCTCATGTGTTAAATGCTTATTTTTGGTTGCACTGTATTGATTATTAATTGATATTACTGCATCAGTAAACTTTTTTATATTTCAAAGAGAAGTGTTTGGTTTGGTTTGCATACACATGTGTCAAAAGCTGGCATGGGATGTCAGTGCTCGGATTCCAGCCTTCATTGTTCCCTTTTGAAAATGTATTAAATATGTTCTCGGGACATCGATTTTCCTGAGAGAACAATCTAATATTGAGACTCTTATACTGTCTGGTTATTAGTCCCTGATTCTAGGGTGATGCCCCGGCGATATTAATCCTTATTAATATTCTATTGATTTTGATTATTGAAAATTATATATTGTTTTGTTGAATTTGAAGGATCAATAAGCTAGTGTTATTTCTAATTAATGTTCAATTAATTTTAATAATTGATGATTATCTTTGATAATAAATAATATATTGGTTTACAAATTTCCAGTGCATGTGCGGTGACTGGTGCCAAAAGCCGGTAGTCTGTTGTGTTAGATTTGACAGATTAGACAATTAAACGACATTTCGACACAAAACCATCATAAATACAGATACATTCTGTGCTATATAATTATTATAATGATGTGAGTTAATAACAAACATGTAATAATGTTCGCCACAAAGTCGTGAGTTGAAATGATCTCTTCATTCCAGTCAGCACTGTTGATGGCTTGAAGCACAGACATCTACAAGTGCCCCCAAAATAATTTTTCATTGTTTCCCCGTGCATGGTTTTTTCCAACACTTTTGTTTTTAACTTGAGCAGTGACGTTGCCAAAGGATTGGTCGCAAATAAACATGCTTACCTGTGCTGGTTCATATTGTGGAAGAATTATGATTTAACTTGCCAGAAAAACTTAAACATGAGCAATCGGTCCAAATATGTGCGCCAACAACAGCGGAATGCTGTTGCAAGCTTTCTAAGTGTTGTTAGACTCACAGGTGAATGCTTTTGTACAGAGCATTGTTAAACTCACCTCTGCGGGTGAGCAGACCGCTCTGATGATAAGTCTGCTGGATGATTATCAAACGGATTATATGATGGAGGAGCGCAGGTCTTGAAGAGGTGAGGCCTGGGAATGATACGTCTTCGGATATGGTGCGGTGGTTGAACTACGACAAATTCCGATGCTTGTAGCCTTTCCAATCCAGATGGTGGAGGAGTCTATGTAATTGTACAAAGTTCATGACATGAGTAAAGCAAGTTTTAAATCCTAAAGTTGTGAACTTGAATGTTGATTCTGAAATAAAATAATTCTCTATGGGCAAGTCAGTGCATGAAGTGTTGACGTCTTGATGTGAATTATTATTAGCATTGTCAGATTATCAGTAATACCCAAGAAGTGATGCAGTCCAGCCTGCCCATGGTACGTGACGAAAATAATTAGCTAAAAGCGGTTAGCATAAGAGTTGTGTTGTAGCAGCTTGCCATAGGAAAATAACCAGCGAAAACAGATAAGTGCAGCTTGCATCCATGCAACAGAAAGGCAGCCAAGGCAATGAATATATGGTGGACTTAAATAGAACTAGAGAAATAGAGTCTCAATTGGTTGACATCATGATCAGCTGAGTGTCAACTGATTGCGAGCTTAACTCATGTGACCTGACAGAACTTTAGACACAAGGTGGCCTGTCATATTGTCTATTTTGCTCCGCTAATGAAAATTATTCAAAACAAATCCAAAGCAGTATTAACCGCTGTATGACAGCAAACAACACCCTGACTGGCAGTTGTTCTGGAATGCCACAAACACAGATAAGTGATGTGCTACAAACGATGAAGCGTACCAGTGCTGTTATATTAAATATGAAATGTTATTTTTGTAGCAAAATTTTAAGGAATGTGCCTAGACAGATATTGACTTACAATTTCAATGGATTCACTAGAGGAAAAAGTGAAAAAAACTAGCTGTAGTCTTCCCTATAACAATTTGTATTGCAACAAATCAAAGGTTTGTAGCTTGGTATGTACAGGCTTAATTAGAATCCATAATCCACAGAACAATTTCCTTAACAACGATGTAGCCTAGTAAATAGAGTACTAAGATATTACCAGAGGTATTTGTGTTCCTATGTATCGTAGGTAAGTTACAATGATTAAAAACAAAAGCTACTACTATAGGACAACTTCAAACACTGGACCTTATTTTAAGACCATTAAGTCTAAAGTAAATATGAGTTTGAGATGGTAGATGGGTGAGTAAATAATGAAATAATTAGAATTTTTAGGTGAACTATTCCCTTAAGAACAAATTGGGTTATGTTATTGCTTCTTATTTGTTTTGCACCATACATTTTATCCTTATTACATGACAATTACTTTAATTAACTAAATATAAAAACTATGAGGCACCAGACAGTTATCAGCATAGCCTGTAGTGAGAATAATTTGTTACATCACAGCATGATATGTGTTGTGCTGTGATCAACCTCTCTGTCAGACTTTTGATTAATAATATTCTAAGGCAGTGAGACAAATAATATATTGAGTTTGGAATGACAGTCCATTGGGAATGACTTGACATTAGCCTGGTGCCAATGGTTACCCTTTAGAGGGCCGACTCTTTAATAACAAAGGGTGGTTTATTCCCTTTCCATTTTAAAAATGGAATTGAATGCTGTGTTTTCAGGGCAACTACTTCTAAGCACTATTAGAACAATGTACATGCTTGACCACAATCATGACCACAACTATGGCCATGTTCCTACAGCACTGTAAAGTGCACGTTTAATACATTAGAAATAACATTTGAGGAGAAAAAAAATATATGTAATATTTATAGTAATAAGGGTCTCTGTGTTACTTTGATTACTCACCTTTATATTGGAGATAATAGTCAGAATATTAGGGACTGACAGACTCAGTCACCATTCAATTTTACTGTATGGAAGGATGGTGACTCAAGCTGTCAGACCCTGACATTCTGATTAAAATCTTATTTTTTGTTCAACGGACGTAAGAGAAAAGAGAAATGCTTTAAAGTAGGTAAAGAAAAGCGCAGAGAGTAAACAACCTTGCCCATTTTAGAAAAGGATCCCTCATGGCTATAGCTTCCACAAAGTGCAGGCACTGTATTTTTACAATTATATTAGTAGCTCCAGCGATTCTGAGGCATGTGAAGCATCACAATAAATAAAAGAATGAATAAAATCAAATGAAATGAATGTAGTGTTGTAAGTCAAGCATGCAAGTGACCATAAAATGTTCTGTTTAAAATGCTAATTGTGAGTTTGTAATCATGCCATAAATATTAATGTGCTCATTAGCAGGTGTCAGCCCCATCATGCTTGCGGACGAGTCTGCCGTGCCGTTTGATGAGGTTGTTAACGAAATTGAAACAAGTTGAATGGAAGGCATTGCGCATGAGGTAACTGCAGAAATGACCAAACAATCTTGGTGTAATAACTCATTTTCATGTAGCCTATATAAAATAAGGCCACCGAAAATCTGGCCTGTTAAAAAAATGAATTTGCGTACAAGCTTCCTCGACATTTATCATTAACTATCTCATGCGTGTCAGGCACCATATGCCCACTGAAACAGACTATAAAGGGCATATGCATGTGCAGATCATCAAATGATTTTAGAAACACCACATTATCAATCCCAATACACTTGTGGATCTGTCTGGGTAGCTCCCGGCTGGCATATTCTGTAACTTTCTGATGCAACCTGTTGCAAATATGCATTAAAAAAGGACCTCATCTGAACGGAGAAAAATGCAATTAAAGACCTCCAATAATTAACATCTAATCTTATAATTACCATTATTGTAATAATACTAAAGGAGCAAATTTATAAGGAGGCCCAGTTAAAAGCACTGTACATTAAGCTGATATTATGTGCAGCATTTAAATCAAAAAGAGCAATTATGTCATAGAGTTATGACTCATTAACTCCCCTTCGAATGCTGAAAACATTAAATGTGAGATTCTGCTTTTATTCAAAGGTCTCTGATAAAATAGTCCTGTTACACACTATAAGACTGTGACAAAGCCAGCTCTTGTCCCATTAAGCCAAGGAAACACTCCATTCTGGAATCAAGAATCAATTTGTAATATACAATATACTGTTAATACGTGTATATAAAAAATTACAATACTTGTCTTTTTCATGGATGCGTGGGAGAGGCATTGAAAATATGGCCATGTATGGATTTCAGAAGAGACTCATTACATTTCACTAATCAAGAAACAACCTCTGCCAAAAAAAGAAGATAAAAATAATGCTGCAAAATTATTTTCAGTTTGCTTCCTCCTGTGCTGTGTTTCTCAATATTCACTCTGTTACATTTATAAATGCAAATATATTCTCCCATATAAACTTTTTACAATTCATGTATTCTGTCTTAACTAAGCATTGCTAAACTTATTATACTTTTAGCAAAACATTCAAACGGATTTGGTGTTGAAATCCAAAAACTGTGTGCAACGTTTTAGCTTTTCACAAATAGGAACTAATGTGATGCCATACTTTGCAAATGAACAATAAATTCCATTCCAATTCTACTAATTCATTTTTTTGCAATTATTGTCTCATGGTCACTTCTTGCAGAAAAAGGGTCCCCTGAGTGGCAATCCATTTTTTTTTATAAGCAGACATGCACATGGCACTACGCACAAACACAAATCCACAGGAGATTAGAGGTTGCTCGTTGTGACCTTAACTTATAAAGTCAGAGATGTGGAGGGAAGGAGGTAGTTTGCAGGGTGAGTTGGCTGACATCTTTCCTCACATTGCATTAACAATGAGCTAAGGACAAGGGTCTGCTCACTACATCAGATGCAATGCGTGATGCAAGCTGCGAGTTACAGGTGACCAAAGGATATAAATATTACATTTATGCATTTGGCAGACGCTTTTATCCAAAGCGACTTACAGTGCACTTTATTACAGGGACAATCCCCCCGGAGCAACTTGGAGTTAAGTGCCTTGCTCAAGGGCCCAACAGTGGCATCTTGGTGGTGCTGGGGCTTGAACCCCCAACCTTCTGGTCAGTAACCCTGAGCCTCAACCACTGAGCCACCATGTTAGTACATATAATGCCACGTAGATTTGTAGATTTTCATGCTGTTAAAAATTTTGAAATGATTATTATGTATGACTAGTAGGACAAAGGTTTACAGCAATGGATTCTTATCATACCATTGACATGTTTTGCATTGTGTACTTTTTCCGCTAGACTGAATGGTAATGTTTTAATGAATAGTGTTGAATTTATAGTCAATTCCACACCTGCTATTAACATGCAAATTCCATCCATATACAGAATCTGGAAAACAAGTATTTCCTTTCAGTTTTTGCTATTATGTCTGGTTGTGATCATTGTGATCTCGTTTCCCCTTTAATTACATAAATTGTAATGCTTGTAATGTACTGTACATACAATGCTATTACAGCCATGCATCACAATATGCAAATTTCATTCCAAACTTGATACAAAAACAGTGTTTCCCTTTGTTATTGTAACATAAACAGAGGCGGAGCCAGAGGGGTGTCCGGGGTTACCAGTTAATCAGATTAGAGAGATCGTTTCGCAATTTAGCATAACAACCCTTACGATTACATCTGCGCTAGTAATACATGCATATATCGTGCAGTATGGAAGTTACAGTATACAAATGTTTAGCTAATGTGGGAAAGTAGGAAACAGCTTCAGAGAGTAAACATTTAGCAGTTTGAAATCGATTAGCTAGTTCAGTTACTTCAGTTCAGAAGAGGGCTAGCAATGATCAAACTGGTAACTTAGACTGGTAGTTGATTTTAATGTACAGTTATGAAAATGAGAATTTGTAATTAAGATACAAATGTTGTTAATTGGATGATTAGATGTAACCATAGGCTGTCATATTTTTGCACAGGATTAATTAAAGATGAAAAGAAAGGGAGAGATATATTTTTAAAGGGAGAGTTCTTTTTAAAGAAGCTCAAACAGGCAGATCAGGTACAAACAGACCCCAGCCCTTGCATCACCACTGGACCCCAGAGCAGCTCCCTAGCTGAAGCTAGTCAGAGTCAGTGTGGTCAGACTTCAGGACCACCAACAGGTCAGAGCATCTACCAGACACAGGCAGTCAGTCACGTGCCAAGCTCAGAAATTTATGTTGAGATGATTTTGTCAGATTAAAAGGATAGTTCACCCAAAAATAATATAATAATCATTTACTCACCCTCATGCCATTCCAAACCTGTATGACCTTCTTCTGCAGAACACAAAAGAAGATATGTTGAAGCATGTTGGTAACCAAATAGTTTTGGGTTCACGTCGACTTCCATTGTATTTTATTTCTATACTATGGAAGTGATTGGGAACCAAAACAGTTTGGTTATCAGCATGCTTCAAAATATAATATTTTGTGTTCAGCAGCAGAAAGTCAGTCATACAGGTTTGGACTTTTAAAATGTTGGTTTGTGTGTTCTTGTTGTTGATGGCTTTGGCATTTATATTGTGATTATACACAAATTGTTCTTGTATTATAAAAAGATGTATCAAGGGATGAGACAGAGACCTCTTGTTCTGAGAAAGACAGTGAGCCAGAGCTGCCAGGAGATGTTCAACACTTATAAACACTTGTAAATTCCTTCCTCTCTGTAAGTACTGTGTGAAATACTTCTATGTATTTTTTTGTAAATATGAGGGTTTTTTTGTAACTAAACTCAGCATTTAATGTAACAGACACATGGTATTGTATCTTGTCTCCTTGGTACTTAAGCTTTATTTTCTGAAAATATTTAGGATGTTCAACACTTGTAGACACAAACAGAGTGACCCAATACTTTCCTCTATGTGAGTACTGTGTGAGTGTATGTGTGTGTGTGTGTGTGTGTGTGTGTGTGTGAGCGTGTATTTATCACTTTGTGGGGACCAAATGTCCCCATAAGGATAGTAAAACCCGAAATTTTTGACCTTGTGGGGACATTTTGTCGGTCCCCATGAGGAAAACAGCTTATAAATCATACAAAATTATGTTTTATTGAAAATGTAAAAATGCAGAAAGTTTTCTGTGAGGGTTAGGTTTAGGGGTAGGGTTAGGTTTAGGGGATAGAATATAAAGTTTGTACAGTATAAAAACCATTATGTCTATGGAAAGTCCCCATAAAACATGGAAACACAACATGTGTGTGTGTGTGTGTGTGTGTGTGTGTGTGTGTGTGTGTGTGTGTGTGTGTGTGTGTGTGTTATTACTGTCAACACCAGAAAAACAGCTTGTAAATCATACATACCACATTTTTTTACATTTATATATTTAAGTGATGATAGGTTTAGGGGAAAGAAAATACAGTTTGTACAGTGTAAAAATCATTATGGAAATTCCCCATAAAACATGGAAAACATGTAAGTCGCTTTGGATAAAAGCATCTGCCAAATGCATAAATGTAAATGTAAATGTAAAACTAACATTGTGTGTGTGTGACCCCCCCCAAATATAAAACTCTTGTTCCCCCACTGAACATAAATGGTGCATTAACCATCAATCTAAGACCAAACATATATTTTACACTGCTAAACTGCCACTTACTGAAGAGTTTACACTCATAAGATCACAAAACACAATTATACAAAAGTAGCCATTTAAAATATATACAAAATAAGCCAAAACAGCAATTCTGCTTCTTTTCTCTGCACTAATTTCAGGCTGTATTACAAAAGATGTTTCTGCAGGGTAACTACAAGTGCTAATTAAAATTAATTTAGACAGATTTCTAGCCATGTGTTATTTGTTTTGTTTTTTAGCAACAAACACTTAAATCAAACCAAAGTTCATCTCACATCCTTCTTATGTGGCTTTAAAGAAACAGGGTGACTGACATTTTTATTAAATTATTTCATAGAAATAAATAATGACAATGGGCATTTCCACTAAACAAGTACATACATCACAGTGAATTTTAGAGTTATGTACAGGAAGAGAGAGTTATTACTATAATTATTATACTATACTATTGATACCTAGTGTTAGCTCTCTCATTGCCAAATTATGTCATTTTATTTTATCAGAACTCAGTGAAGTTAAGGTATTTGAAGCCATTTTAATATGGATAGCAAGCAATATTTATTTTTCTTTTTTTATGTATGACAGCAATGATAATGTGTTTTATAGCTTATATTGATTACTGTCTGGCAATATAGAGAACAAGTGATTACAGTGTTAAGAGGCATATGATTGTTATGGCTGTCAAGGTGTTTTAAAAGACTTTGAGAAAATGCATTGCTCTACAACCAGGTTGGCTCAGCACAGCTAATTTCATGGACATAAACAAACAAATAAATAAATATGAATATGCAATATGTCAAGTTTATATGTTTTGTTCATGATTTGTGTTTATGTCTTTTATTTTGAAAGTTTAATTCCTGTTTATTTGCCATGTCATGTGATCTGTACCCTCATGTGATCCTCTCTTGTTCCATTTGTTTTGTTCTCATTAGTTTGTGTTCATGAGTCTTGTTGTCAGTTCTGTTATGTCATTGGTTCATGTTTCATTGTGTTATTATTAGTTCAGTCTTGTGATTGGTTGTCTTGTTTACTTGTTACCCATGTCCATGTGGGACTGGCCATTGGGAGAACCGAGACTTTTCCTGGTGGGCCGGCCATGAAATGGGGCTGCATGGGCCACCACGTTATGCAGAACATGTCAAAAAATGGCGCTGCCACTAAACAACTGCTCAACAACTTTTGGGCCAGTTTCCATGTAAAATCCCGGGCCGAATTTTCTTCCCAGTCCATCCCTGCATATGTCTGTGTATTTAGCCCTGATGTTTGCCATTGTTCAGTGTCATGTATTGTTTTGTGTAATGTTGTTTAAGCTAAGTCGCATTAAGTTAAGTCTTATGTTTGTTTTGTTTTGTATTCACATTTTTGGAATTCACTCTTCATGGAAATAAACACTGCATTTGGGTTCTTCACATCATCATCGTGTGCCTGTCATTGCCAGCAAACTATACAGAATAAAACACATGAACACAAAACATGAACAAAACACATAAACGTGACACAATAATAAAACAAAATAAATATCCTTTACATTTATACTATTTTACTAAAGGTGTATTTGTTGTTTGCATGTAATGGACAAAAATGCAAACTTTCTTAATATAATTTAACACATAAAAATCTCAGTACTAGTTCTATAATGCGTGTTGAATATTTCAGCATCAACCATAATATCTGTGTGAATTACAATAGCATTTGTGAAGCAGAAAAAAAAAACATCAAAGTGACATTTTAGAAGAGATTAATTAGACATATAAGTCATTTCAAACACAATCATCTTTGTGCACAGATAAAAGGCTGCTGAAGAGTCTGAAACATTTTAGAAATGTAAAAAGTAGTACATTGTCACATTTCAGACAGACTCAGAATTAAAGGTTTCTTTTTATAATGCCTTTCACACATCTTCACTGTAACAGTAATTAACAGCCCTGTTTTATGAAATTTCCATCTGTGATACATGGCTTTCTTGAGACTTGCCAGTTTGACAATTAAATATTGAGCATTTTCACACCTGCTTGTGCAGACAACTGCAGTCACTCTGCTGTTGTCAGATTTATGACAAAGTGATGTATTATAATTACAAAGTTGTGTTGTACAACATGTTTCTTTTATTAAAATTGTAATAACTTTGTAAAAAAATGTTTTATTATATATATCTCTAATGACTAACAACTTAAGTTACCATTTATTTAAGCAACATATATAATATATAAGAAGATGATCAAAAGCATTATGTGGAAGTTGGATCGTTAGGAAGCTGGTGGTTGGGGAGCCTCATGTTTGATTACTGCTTTTCCTAAAAAAACATCAATCACTTCATTTCGTTGTATGTACTACAAGTTCCTCTTTACAAGGAAAGTCATCTCTAACATTTTTCACTCCATCCCAAAAGTTGTCTGTGTGTGCACAAGTAAACATCATATTTCTGTTTGATGAAATCTAGTGACCGTTCTGCTTTCAAATGACTGACGAGGCTTCAGTGGTTCAAACTCGCACATGAGTGGTTTTCCTTTCAGTGCTAAGGTCTGTGATTCATGGATTCATCTGATGCTTTTTATAATGATCAGTCCCGACCACAAAGGAAAGGAAGGGCAGCTAATAAACAGTGTGTTAAGAAGTGCAACTAAGGACCCCTGCTGACATCTGATAGCACGCGCTTATCATATCCTTGTTCTCTCCTCTCTCAATGACAGAGCTGATATCTGCCAACTTTCTGCATACTGTCGCAGTCTTCATTCTACCAGCAGCTCCTTATTTGAAATTCAGGATCCAGGCTTTAAATTTTATTAGCAGCCTTTATTAAAGCCACCTGTGGAAAAAAGGTGAATGAAAAAAAGTGGAGATAAAAGAGGAGTGGCGAGAGAAAAGAGGTACATTAATTCATTGTCTGAAGAGTGCAGAATGTAATTAAAAAAGAATGGAGAGATGGAGCAGCCACTGCCTTATTGTACTAGGGCTCAGATATAATTGCCAATCAAAATCCAGCCCTTTGTCATTCCCCCTTCCAATCCCACACAACATTGTCCCCACCCGATATGTCAGTGCCTGAGCCTCGGCACACGCTCAACAAGCCTGCAGCCAGAGGCACTGATAAAATGGCTCCCTCATTGCTTAACTCTTCAGCCATCAATAAAATGACACGGACAGAGCATTAGCATAGAGCCCATTGTTAGTATAATGGGTTTTATAGAGTTGAGAAAATTAGGCTAACCCTCAGTTAGCACAGTGTCTCTCGGCTACATTGTGCCTTACAACTGTTTCCTATTGTTCTGCTCAAGCACCAGTGCTTTTCGTGAAGAATGGGGCCAATTCAAATATTAAAACACTCGTCCTATTCCAGACCGGTCAGACCTGTGATGTTGTGTTTTGACTGACATGAGAAGTAGGAGCCATTAGGCCTTGAGTTATGTGAAACAGATCTTATTTAAGGTGAAAAGAGAAGGTGTGCAGAGAAATTGAAGGAAGATTTCATTGAGAAACCATCACAACTCCAGGAATTTGTACGGGCAGTCTGCTAAGGAGAGATGTAGAATAGGGGATCTGGGCTGTGATCAGGGAATAATATTCACAAAATGGGAAATTTACTCTGCTGAGCTGTCCCTCCGGGTCATGTTCTGGACCTCTGTGGCATTGTAAAATCGCATTGCTTTAATTTCAAGTTCTTAAAACTTCAGGTTCCCCAAAAGTAAACTTATCCCTGACCACTATCATATGTCATTCTTTCCCCAGGTGGCGCTACACTTTATTTAATTTCTTTGTGCATGACATGAGAGAATATGCACAGCGTTTTGGTATCAATCTCACTGTGCTGCTTTTCACAGATCCATGTATAGTTCAAACAGTTTTCAATAACTGCAGTCACACTATAGAGCATCTATTGGGCCCCTGCAGGGCTACCTACTGTGTCTGAACATCAGAATGAGACTCAGTCAGGCAGAAAATGGAGACAGATACATATCAGACATTGCAAGAAGAGCAGTTGATCTTTCTAAAGGACTTCTTAAAAAATTAAGAATGAAGTGATGTTAACTGGGGCACTTAAGTGCTCCAGACATTTATATTGGCTGTTTTCTCTCTGCTACAAGATGTTTAGTGGCCATTTGATGTGTGGTGGGTGTTGATGTACTCCAAATTGCTCTTCAAAAAGAATATATGTTTTTAGAGCAAAAGTGGACAATTAAGTGCAGGGATTTGCTGTGATGCATCTGCAATTACTGTCTAGTGGTCCTGCAAAATAGCTATGTGGAAATATAGATAAAAGACATCCACCGTGCGTGACTACCCAGATGTTCTACATTGCTATTAGTATTGTAACCAGGTTTAAGTACGTTGTGAGCATGTTTATAGTGGGAATGTGAGGGTCTGTGCTTGTATGTTGTGTATGCTCATATACATTTCCTTGAAAAGATATGTAAATCCATTGGTTTTCTTGAATTTCTGCATAAATTGTCATAAAATTTTAATCATGACAAGAAAAACAGTCTGCTAAAACAAATAACAAAAACAATGATGCAACATGACAGCACAAAGAACCCAAAGCACATAAGTAAATAAACAACAGAGAGGCTTCAGCAGATGAAAATACTCCTTCTGAAGTGGCCTGACCTCAACATGATTGAGATGCTTTGGCATGACCACAAAAAAGTAATTCACACCAGACATCTCAAGAACAATGCTGAACTGTTTTATGGTAACACTTTACAATAAGGTTCTATTTGTTAACATTAGTTAATACATTAAGTATAATGAATAAACAATTAACAATAAACTGTATTTTATTTGTTTATTTGTTAATGTTATTTCATAAAAATAAATTAGTTCATGTTAGCAGTGCAGTAACTAATGATAACAAATACAACTTTTGATTTTAGAAATATATTAGTATATGCTGAAATTAACTAAGATTAACAATTTCTATAAAAGTATTGTTCACTGTTAGTTCATGTTAACTAATGTTAACAAATGAAACATTATTCTAAAGTGTTACCAGTTTTATAAAGGAGAGAACTTCTGCATAATTTCTCCTGAATGTTGTGCTGGTATGATCCACAATAACAGTAAATGTTTGGTGGAGGTAACTGTTGATGGAGTGTACGTTCTCTACCCTGCAATTTGAATGTTTGCACTGTGTTTAAAAAAAAAAAAAAATGAAAATAAAAAAAGTAATGTGTCATTGTTGTTGTTTTTAATTGGTTTAAGATCAAATTGCATGACCAGTTTATGCATGAATCCAGGAAAATCCAAAGGGTTCATGCTTGGTCCTGCATGTTAAAATTTGGCTGCGAGGGTCTGTGCTCACTTGTGTACCTCTGAGTGTACATCAGTGATCCAAATCACCTTTTTGTGTGAGATTTTTGTAAACACACAACTCCATTATTCAACTCCTTTCATAATGTGTCGTTCTCAACATGAGAAAAGCTATCTCCCTATGACTCATGGCTCCATCCCTCGCTGCAAACATCAAGCTGAGACTTTAATCAAAAGACATTTCAGTAAACAAAACACTATCTCACTACCTCGTGCAAGTCAAAGAGACAGAAAAGTGCTCAAACTGAGAGAAAATATGTTGTCAGATCAGTTTTAAATCTGGTTACATTCCAAATTTGTGAAACAAAGGACCATGTGATGTATTGTTGCATTTGTAGGTTACATAGATGCACTCTGATGAGACAATAAATAAGGGATAAGTTGTTTGTTGCTTTGAGGACCAGTCACTTTATTATTTACAATGCAAGTCACAAAGGCTTTACAAAGTGAGTACACATCAATGTGATAGGCTCTAGAGGAAGTTGATGGCTGACACCTCAGGGTATCCTCCTGGAACATCCCCATAATTTTCAGTTCTGCCTGTCTGGAACATTTAAATTGCTGTCTAACAATAACAGGGGTATGCTGATGGAGGAACCTGTCATTCAAAATAAACTATGGTTAAACTTTTTGTCATATTTTCTATGTAGTTCACCATCTTTATTACTATTTTTGGAGCACTTTCGGAACACTCCTAGTGCTTTAACAATGGCTCTTGTATTGTGAAAAGCCCAGACTGACATGCTGAACACAATGCTGTTCTGAGAATCAATTATAATGGTTGAAAAGGACACAAAAATTTGGTATATGGCCATGGTATCTCAACACCAGTTTTGAAGTTTTTTAGGTTGCTGGCAAAGTAAAAGGAAGCCAGAGAACAAATAAAGTGGAAAGTCTTTGTGAGCCTCACCGTTGAATAAAACCCTTTTACAAACCTTACACAAGAAGATGTAAGGAGGGAAGTAAATCTTATGTTCAAGAGTCTCACATCAACTCCTTTTGTCCCTTGACTTCTTTTCTAAAATAAATTATACAAATTTAAACACAAATTCTTAAGAATATATAAAAAATAAATGTTTAATTAAAATTTCATAAGTGATTATCTAATAATGTATTGAATAATGGACTAATTTTATTTACCCCACAGTGTTGTCATATACAGCATTCTATTTTCAAAGGAAGAAAGCAGATAGCATTCCGATCACCATAGCAGTTGCTTAGCTGGCATAGAGGTCTGCGCAGGCCTTATAATGTAACCTAAACCTGACCGATACCAAAGACTGTGTGACCCAACCCTACTCGGGCCTGAACTACTGTATACCGTCAGATTTAAGCTCAAACACGACCCAAACACAATATCATTCTTTACCTAATTTCTTCTCTTAGCAAATACATTTGCAATAGGCTGTAATAATTTGCTGATGTAGCAGAATAAAATCAACCAACTGTTTCGTCCAGCAAATGTTCAGGATAATCATTAGTTCATTCTGAGAACATTTTATTCTCCTGGCCACAGAAAACAACTTTTCTTATTAAAATACAGTATTGTTCAAAGCCTATAACAAGACTGGAATATTTTAGGGACCTTAATTTGTGAGCAGTGAACAAAGCAACAATCTTAAGTTGGGGAGTGGTGGTGGCGCAGTGGGCTAAAGCACATAACTGTTAATCAGGAGGTTGCTGGTTCGATCCCCTCACCCACCACCATTGTGTCCTTGAGCAAGGCACTTAACTCCAGGTTGCTCTGGGGGATTGTCCCTGTAATAATTGCACTGTAAGTTGCATTGGATAAAAGTGTCTGCCAAATGCATAAATGTAAATGTTAAGTGAATGCAAACAAAGGTTTATTAAGACAAAACACTGACTAAATGCTACAATCTACATTAACATTAAACACATACAAAGCATGCACACTAAGCACTAAACAAGACAAATTGAATTTTAGAACCTTGAGATTATGGAGATTGGTGAAATTTGAGAGACCACTTCTTGGCGTACCACCAGTAAATCTTAAATTCATCGCTCTCTAACAAAATAGAGTAGGTCTCTTAAGCTTAATATATCAGTTTAGTGATGACAACATTTAAGAAAGATATGCTCGCCTCAGTTGTTACTTGAAGAAAGAGAGAGAGTGAGTCCTTTGTTGAGTGCTGGATGGTCTCGCTGAAGTTGTGGTCTTGAGGATCTGGAAGAGATTTTGGAGGGCGAGCTGTGACTTCCTGATGAAAATCAACTAACTAACTATCTGTTCCAGGTAGTGGGTTTTTGATCAATGGAATGGACACTCCATATGGAGTGTCTCAGCCAATCCTGGTGTTGGGTTTTGGCGGGAAACAGAGTCCTTTTCTCTGGGATCATCCTCATTTGCATGTCATGAGTTTGTGGTTTAATTTAGTATTACCTCTTATGCTGACATTACTGTGCATATTACTATGACAACATATACTCCAATATTCTGGAAATGAGAAGCTGATTGCTTTGATACCAGAAATGACATAGTACTTTGAGTAGTTAAATAAATATTTAAGCATGCATTACAGAGTCATATTGCTATGAATCATAGTAGCTATAGGATTACAGCAAGGAGACATTACATTGCATTACGTGAAATTACCAGACATGACAGATTCATAAATCTACTCTAATATTAAGTATGCATATCATAAATGTACATAGGAGTGTGTCTCTGTAATAATTAGTTGGGTGCAAAGTTTGTGTCCTGGCCTCCTGAGGGGTGGAGTAATGTATGTGTTTCTTTGATCCTTTGTACTCCTGGTAAGGATGGCTCCAGAGCGGGGAGAGAGGTGTGTGGGCATTTGCACCAAACTTGGTTTTATGGTGAGGGCCAGATTGGACCATTTGCCCCAATAGTCCTGACTTGAGGAGTCAGCTGTTTGGTCTCTGGTCTTTGTGTCTAATTGCACTTTTCCACTGCACCTTACGGTTCGACTCACCTCAACTCTACTCGCTTTACGTTTAATTTCCACTGCAGTTTAGTACCATCTCAACGTGGGTAGGATTATAGGCTGATCGTCATAGTTGCGCCACCTCTACTGCCGTGACATCATCTTAAACACGACAAAAACTGACCAAAACAATAACACAACCGCTAGCTGTTAGCTACAAGCTCATTGTGCTACATAAAGCAGTTGTTGCATGGTGATTTTACACAAGTGTAACAGTTAAATTGGCATGGTTGTTTTAGAAGCAAGCTTCCAGTAGCTGGTCAACCAAATAAAGTGAAGCTTTCAAGCAGAGCATAGAGTTAATGTAACAAAATGTACCATCCTCCATCATGGCTCCAGGGCACTCTCCCTTCTATTGCTCGCTGGTTTAGATAGCGTCCATTTGGTTAAACCACTTCCACTTTTCCTTGATGGTTCTGTAGTCACTTTAAAAAAATAAATACATTTTCCCTACACTGTTGGTAGGTCCGGTGGTAGCCGTGTGCGGCCAAAAGCTGAGACATGTCCTGAGAGACTTTTTCATTTGCTCAACTCTAACGAGCGGACCATCAGCACATCGTTTATTGACCACGGCGTGGTTTTGCGCACAGCCATTTCTTTTTCACAATTTTAAAGTCACGTGAACAAATGATACTGCTATCGCTGTTGCTAACTTTAAAACTAGCGGGTTGCTATTGCATGTAGGAAATCCAGTGACGTTGGTAGTGGTGATTCTCCCTGACCAATCAGTGATCTACAAGATTTTGACATCACATTTAGTATTGGCTCGGCTCGCTTGGAACCTCGACCGAGGTGCTACTAACAAAAAGTAGCAGGTACCAGGTACTAGTCACAGTGGAAAAAACCCCAAAAAGCGAGCAGAGTCGAGTTGTACCATGCAGTGGAAAAGCCCCATTAGGGGCCCTTCCTTTAGGGTGAACTGTTTAGCTCAGGGGTGTTTTATGAGCGGGTCATTTACGAAGCTCTTGGTGGATGTCAGGCTGCATTGATAAACCTTAGGCAAATCCAGAGAGGAGGCTAACCTAATTTGCACTTCTTTGGGATGTTTGGCTCAGCAATAAAGTTGAGATTTGTTTTAATGTGGGGGCTTTGTTCTGTTGATTAGTGGAGTGAGGGATAAATTTAATTTAAATGTGCCCTACATAGGCAACATTCGTAACAGTACTGAAACAGTTAACATACACAGTTTTCAATAGGCACAGCAGCCCCTCAGTACAGTGCAGAAGCAAAAAAGCATTGACTTACCTTTTATTCGCTGAAAATTTACTTGGTGCAGAAGAATCTGGAATAATAGGAAACACTGCAATGTTACCCTCTATGCAGTCTGAACTTGTTCAGAATGCTGAATCTTTGTGACAACTGCGCTAATTACAATCTAGATGCAGAACAAAGAATGAAACAGAGCGCAGGTGTGTCAACATGCGTTTTTTTGTAAATTTTAAGTTCTTTTTAACTTGACACTGTGTTTAAACAGTGCCGGTTTCTCCAGCACGAGACGCTGAATATAAAGCGAGACACGGTGCAAATGTTAAAGACAGTCGTCCAGCATGTGTTAAAACAATGTTAAAATGGAACAGATGCACGCAAACAAACGTTCGGTGTGAACGGCCCCTAACTCGTGTCTGTGAGTGAGAGTGCGCATCCTAAAAAAGTTTGGTAAGCCTGTATATTTTTTTCATGAATTACAAACCCGGCCCAAACCCGAAGTCCTACTTGAGAAACTGACCCAAACCCGGCTCGAAGCCCATTGTGTTCTCAGGTCCTGTCAGGTTGCAGACCTGAGGAACATTGGCCCTACATCAGCAGTGCAGATGTAGGGCCATATCACACTCTTTCTCATGTGATATTGCTTAAATATTATATTATATTATATTATATTATATTATATTATATTATATTATTCAGGCTGGATGGATTCCAAAAACAACTGTGTTAAATGAATCGAGAGCAAAGTTGACCAAAAAGATAGACATATTTTAAAGGGATAGTTCACCTTAAAAATGAAAATTCTCTCATCATTTACTTACTCTCATGCCACCCCAGATGTGTATGACTTTCTTTTTTTTCTGTTGATCACATACTGTATGTTTAGAAGAATATCTAAGCTCTGTTGGTCCATTCAATGCAAGTGAATATTGGCCAGAACTCATAGGGTCCAAAAAGTACATAAAGGCATTATAAAAGTAATTCATATGCCTCTAGTGGTTAAATCCATGTCTTAAAAAGCGATATGATAGGTGAGGGTGAGAAATTGAGACAAATTCCTTGTATGTGTAAACATATAAAGGCAATAAAGCTGATTCTGATTCTGAAACAGATCAATATTGAAGTCTTGTTTTTAGTATACATCCTTTGATAAGCCCCAACCTGTAGGTGGACAAGTGTGAAAGTGAAAGTCACTTCCACACAAGAAAGTGCAAGTTAAAATGGATTAACCACTGGAGACTTATGGATTACTTGTTACATTCACTTGCATTATATGGACCTAGAGAGCTGAGATATTCTTCTAAAAATCTTCTTTTTTGTTCTTCAGAAGAAAAAAGTCATAAACATCTAGAATTACATGAGGGTGAATAAATGATGAGAGAAATTTAATTGAATTAAATGTAATTTTTTAAATATTATATTTCATTTTAATATTTACAAAAATATTTTTTTGTGTGTGTGTGTGCGCGTGTCATTCCAAGTTAAATTAAAATGACTTTGTAAGGTGTATATGTATTAAGCACACATTCACCTTAAAAAGAATGAAAATTCGTATGACAATTAATCATCATAATCGTGGAAGCACTTAGACAATCATTATAATCACAATTATTTGTATGACAATTCATTGTCAGCCAAATTTCATAATCTTGACAGCCCTAACGTATGCCATCAAAGTTCCATGAGATGAGACCAGCTGCCGGAGTCATCTGCTGCAGTTGCTCCAAAGCATCTGCACAAGCTGTAATGACGACATAGCTTATTTATAATTGGTCAACAACAATGTTGTGTGTTTCATGTTTATTCATACACTTTCAGTTCCGAAAATTCTAACAAATATGTGTTTTTAATAACAATAAAATTATCTCTTTAAGTAATCTTATGTATCATGTTTATAAAAAAAGAGGAAACAAGGATGCATAATTTAAAAAATAAGATGTAGAATGTATCTTTAATTAATCTTCTCAATTAAGTTCACCGCTCCTTACACTAAGTGGGAGCTATTAAGATTGACACATATGTTGCATTTAAATGCATTCCAATTGATGTCCAGATGTAATGAGACTACCGTGTTAACTGCATGCACGTGTTAACAAGTCTTTCAAGGTGAGTGCAGCATCTATGTTTTGATTTACTTTTGTTGATAGTGGTAGCAGTGAAATTGCTATAATCATTGCTTCAGCTTGACAAATTCCATATTCCCCATCAGAGGCAGGCCATTTCTTCCAACTTGTTTTAGTGCCGCTTGAGATGGATGGATGAGTGATGTCAGTGGTAACCCTCTACCATGTGCCTTATTTCAACGTACTACAAATCCTACTAAAATAATTGCTCGTATTTTGTTTTCTCATAGAATAAATAGAACATGCACTAAACCTTTCGAAACAGAAATTTATGAATTTCTCTAGAGTGAGAAGCTTTGGATGGCACAATTTTCATGGCATTAGAATGGAAGGGAGATAACTGTCAATGTCATGTTTAGTATGAAATGCGTGCCATATCTTTAACAGTCTGCTGATCTTAGACTTGACTCATACAGACTCTCATCTCCTCTCCTCTCCCCTCAGACAGATGCTTTCTCCTCTGGCTCTGTTTCTTCTCTCTTTTAAACCTTCACATGTGAAATGAAAGCAATTTAATGAGATAATTTAAGCAGAGATCACACAACACATGTTTGTTTGATCAGTATAAGATAACAAAGCATTTGCTAATAGCCAGATATTTAGACAAAATAAAGTTTGCATGGACCGTTATATATTAACCATGTAACTTCCTATGTACCTTTATTTAACAGTGCAAATCTAGCAATAAATAAATAAATAATGTTTTAATATTTATTTCTTCTGTTATTGTAGGGGAATACAGCTAGGGCCTGTAGACCAGTAGGCTTAGAATGAAGACCAGGGGTCAAGGTTTCAATCAATTAGTTTAAGTTTTTACTAAAGTAAGTTGTTTGCAAAATCAAATGGCAACAGTCAGCAGTACAAAAGCCTCTTAGTTCGAAGACAGTAGAAACCCATGCAAAATTACAAACTGAACTCAGGTCCAAAAACATTGATGCTTATTGTCAGATACAGCATCAAACTGACATCAATGCTATAGTCTTCTAGGATTCTTATTAGTTACAAGCATAGATAACTATAGAACACTTCTGAACATGGTCATCTTGTACGTTGTTTATCTCATTGACTATTTGCATGATGCTTTAGATCTGGAAATAGAGTCAGGTCATAGGCAATGGACAGTCCACCCTGTATGGTCAACCATAGGTCTCTGATGTCCAGTTGTCCACCTCTAGACTGCTATTCTAACTCCACTTGACTCCTGAAACAGTGTAGGGCCTTGACCGAATCAAAATGGCAGTGGAAACCGCATGGTCCTTTGTTCTATAATCAAAGGAGAGACTTTGAACTCTGACTTTCCCAGGGTCCTTCACAGTTTCACAGCTGGATGTGAAGTCACACCCATGGACCCAGTCTCAAACGCCATTGGTCGAAAGCGGACTATGACCAATGACATCATCTTGTCAATAAAACAAGCTGGCTGTTAAAGAGACATCTGTATTTGTGCACTTTCTGGAGGCGTTTTCCCTCCTTTTTGGACAAAGAACAAAGAGACCACATTTTTCTGACCTCACCATTTGGCCACGGTAGAGTAAGATTAACATCTTGGTTACTTCTGTAACCTTCATTCCCTGATGGAGGGACTGAGACGTTGTGTCGATGATGTGACACTAGGGGTCGATCTTGAGAGCCCGAAACCTTTGACCTTTGAGAAAAGGCCAATGAGAATTGGTGAGTTGAATTTGCATGCCACTCCCCCCAACATATGGGTATAAAAGGGAGGCCAGCATCTTCGGAGCCGAGTGGTAGCACTACAGCAAGCTGAAGTTGTCTGCTAACTCATTCACCTTACCTCTCAGAGTATTGCTGTTAGATCTACGGCGCTTTCCAGCAGCCTCTCTCCACTCTGAACTCCGCTGCAGACTATACCCCAGGGCGCTTCTGAAAGATTTTATTTTCTCTAGAAGAGTGTGCACAGTATTTGAATGTATTTTTAAAGACGCATCTTTTTAAATATGCCCTTGCGTCTCTGTGCAGTTCCTGGATGCGGTCGTTACCTCTCTGCCTCTGACAGTCACGAACACTGCCTCACGTGTCTGGGCCAATGTCACGTTGAGGAAGCAGTCGGGAATGGTTCATGTTCTCACTACAAGAACATGACCATGGCAACTTTATGGGTGCAGCTCTCAGAGGGAGCGCCTCTTCAGCCGTCCCCCTTCCCGGCCCTCCAACCTACGGGTACAGCGCCGATGTGGCTGACGCTTGAGATGTTTTGCAGGTGTCACTAGGTATGGTCCCGCCGGGTAATTCCCCACAGGCCGCCCACCCCGCAGCATGCTTGTGGCCTCCGTCCACCTCTTGGATGAGACAGGCAGCTCGCCTCAGTGCCAGCCTGATGTCTCTCCCGATGAGATGTCGATCACTGCATCAGAGGGCATCCTAGTAGTGTCGGATGCTGAAGACTTGACCAGACTGCCGCCTTAGGGTGTGGCAGCCCGGTCTGAGGCGGATGCTGAACTCACTCCACTGTCGAGGATTTCGCCCAGCAGTTCTCGGCGGTGATGCAACAGACGGAGGCTATACAGCACATCTTGCCACAACAGTGCACACCCCGTCTTTTCGCCGAGGGCGTTCCCCTGCGGCAAACCAGCCACCGCTTCTCGGCCAGCCGCCAAGACCCCTAAAAGGGCTCCCAAGTGTCCCTGAGATGGGCCACCTGACTGAAGGAGCTGACTGCAGAAACCCAGGAGCTGGTGTACAGACCACTCCCTCGCCCGGTGGAGCGCCGGGAGGTAAATATTTGGTTCCCTTCTTTTCTGTTCGCACATTGTCAAGAAAAGAGCAGTCTCCTCTCTCCTCAGGTTAGATTGCTGGAATTCAGATGGCCACCAAACACCTGGAGATTACAGCCCCGGCAACACGAATGCGCCGCCCCCCCCCTTTTCGTGCCCGGCTGCACCACACAAGCCATATCCCCGGCCGGCCGCTGGTGACAAGTTTCGAGGATGCCCTGAGAGGCCCTCCTCCTCAGTTGCCGGCCTGCCTTGTGCCGGACGCACAAAGCAAGGTAAATGCTTTCAGGGCCCCCTCAGCGCTCCCGCCTCGACACTTCATTTCTTGCACAACTAAATCTTCTATTTGATTCTAAATGCTGATTTTTTTTTGTATAATTTGATATGTTTAACTCTGATCACTGTATGCTGTTTTGATTTTAGAGATCGTCATTTTGGGTAAAATGTTGTTTTGTTGAGTGATATGATCTAGTAATTCAGTCCCGCTGTTACGAGTGGTCACACTCAATTAGATTTCATGCACCCCTTTTTGTTCACTCTCTATCTCACTCTCTCTCTCTCTCTCTCTCTCTCTCTCTGATATTCACAGAGTGAGTGGCACCATGGTTTATGTCCGACTCAGGCTGGTGTTTCAAATTCTCCCACCTTTTTCGTCAGTTCTTTTGTGTGTCCGCTCAATCACATCCTCACTTGGTGTTAGCTCCACTGCTCTGAAACTGATCAAGCCATCTTTCCTTTCTCCTTCCCTCCCACACGTAAATTATCTTTGGCTCCACCATTTTGTTTCCTTTGTTACCAAATCTAGACACAACCCCACACACACATACACACACACTAGCAAATAGCTTCACTATTAGTTAGGATTTCCCTATGTTTTGTGTTATATTCAGATTGTACTGGCGGTGTTATTACTTAATTATAATGAATCTTGTTATATTATAATAAGAAGTTCTCCTTGTTGTTTTTGCTTGAATATTGTTTTAAAGTCAGCCTCTGCCATGTTAAGTACTCCCATATTACCTCAGTGTTTTGTTATTTTATTGGTCTTAGAAGCTAACTGTAATTATATTTGTATGGTAATAATTTGACTAGTTCCTCTGCTTTTTTATTATTTTGATTAATAATTAAGATACTCAACTTTCAGGGTAGATTTTTATGAGACTTGATCAGTAACTCACTATCATTTTTCTCTTCTCTCTTGAGTTAAATTATATTATTTAATTAAATTATTAATTCATAAATATTAATTATTAGTTATTTCTGATAGTAAAATGTATCTAAACAACCAGTAGCCCCTAAACAGAAATACTTTGGAGACTCACACACAGTTTCTCCAATTTATGGTTGTATACTATAAAGCTTCTGTTGTATACTGGCCTTATCCTGTTGTGGATGGAACATCTAAAGTATTAAAATACCAGAAAAGGTAATTAAGTTATTTTTTTTACAAAGGGTAAACTGAGAAACCTTTAATTGGAGTTTTGTGAAAAGGGTATTTGAATTTGGGTAATTGGTATTATTTTATTTATTTAATATTTTTTTATTTAGACTGTTTGTTATTTTATTATTTTGATATTTTTTATGAAAATAAACATAATTGTTTACTATACATTTGAGTTCATGTGCATATGTCTGGGTAGTTAATAATTCTGAAATCAGGGTTATTAGAAGGTGATAGTCGAGAGGCTAAAATTTAAAGAACCTGGTGCTCCTTCCGTCAAATAGTTTAGGTGCAGGGACTTACCTAACAGGAAGGAAGCGTTACATAGATTTAATTCACTCAAAGGATATATATGTATTGAAGAAGAGCAGGTGGTGATTTAGGCATCCACCCCTTCAATCCCAGTTTGAGAAAAATGTGTGGCGAAATAACCCACGTCTGGTCTAATGAGGTCACTACGGAAGGTGAGAGAGGTGAGGCATGCTCCCCTGATGGTCACACTTGTCTCCTCACCTCTCCACGGACATGCCGTAAACAATAAATTTCCGATTCCCATGGTCAAGGCTCTCCCTCACAACAAGGTGTCAATGTTGTCTTTGTTCAGTTGCGACTTCAGGCTGTGGGTCAGTTTCAGAAGTTACTTCTCTTCTTCTGTAAGTTTCACCATTCTGCAAGCAGACTTACACAGATAGGAGAAACCACAGCGGATGATCATCCGTACAATTAAACACAGCGCCACGAATCCTAGGCCTCCCCCAACTGTATTGAGTATGAATTTCCCTATTCCAATCACTATTTGTTCAGATGCTTCAACACTTCTCCCCATACTTCTTCCACAAATTCTTCTGAGTCTGTAACATCTGTAAATATTGCTCATAATGTAAAAGCAAACATCCAAGCTAATGCTAGTGCCGATGATTTCTTTGGGTCCGACAAAAAGGGGCTTCCATTTGACCTAAGCCACACCGAGTTGAAGTATTCATAACCTTCAAAAAAGTAAATACTCTTTGGTTGATTCAGAAAACGTTAATACTTGCACCATCTTTGCTCTTAGTTTATGGTAATATTCAGTGCTATTTTCCAACTTGGCACTCAATATTTGGGCATTCCTCTGCTGGATGCCACTCAGACCCTATTCCGTGCACAATCTTGTGAGTTGTGCATCTGTCACCTCTTGGCATCACTTGGAGTTCTCGCATCTCTTGTACTGATGGAATTGGTATTAAGAATGCGCAAAATTGCCCCCATGGTCACATCCATTACCTGTGACCACATACACACTTGAGATGGGCTAAAATCCTTCCATACTAAGTCATCCATCTTCAAGGGTACACACATCTACTAGCAACCACATCTAAACAGAGGAAACATCTTCAAGTGCATCCATGCATACTGTTACCCCGTTCCCTGATAAAAGCGGAACAAGATGCTGCGCTTACTTAGCGCTTTGAGAACAACTTTAGGTGTGACCAGCTGTGAATATGTGTGCAACACATCAATGAAATTGACCAGAATTTTTAGCCTCTGCTCGTGACATCATTGGATGCACCTGTAGCAGGGCTATAAATAGATGCGTCACAGGTGCATCATCAGGTCTTTTGTCTGAAGAGCAGTCCTGGGGCATCCCAGTGCGGCAATGAAGCACAGCATCTCGTTACGCTTTTATCAGGGAACAGGGGTTACAGTTAGGTAACCCGAGACGTTCCCTGTCAAAAAGCTACACTTTGATGCTGTGCTGATTTAGCGCTTTGAGAACGAGAATACCCACACCGCCGCACTGTGGATGTCTGGACCCTTTACGGTTGTGTAGTGTGCTCACAAGAGCGCGAGATGTCTCAGACATGAGCTTGTGATGTTGACTCATGGACATAAGAACATGAACATCCAAACTATAAAATCTTATGAATGTGTGTGGAGAGGACCAGCCTGCCACATTACAAACATGCCTCAGAGGGACACCTCTAGCCATGGATTTAGAGGAGGCAACCCCTCTGGTAGAGTGAGCCCTGATACCTACTTTCGAAGCTTGACCACGTGCCTTGTAGGCCAGGGCAATAGCGTCCCTCACCCAATGCGACATAGTCTGAATGTCAAACCCCATGCCCAAACCCTATTCGTTTCCACATGGCAAACGAATAGTTGCCCTTACTTACTCCACTGGCTAGTGAGGTGGACATAAGTCTGAAGGGCACGGACTGGACAAATCTTGCTCCGGCGTTATAAACGGCAGGGAGCAGAAGATTTGAGAGTGACTGGATGTACAGTCGTGAAAGGAACCTTAGGCAGGTAGTCAGGATGAGGGTGCAAAATTGCTTTAGCTGTTCCTGGGGCAAAATCTAAGCTGGCTGGCAAGACAGACAGAGCCTGTAGATCCCCAATTCTTTTTAGAGAAGTAATTGCCATAAGAAAAAACATCTTGAGAGTCAGTAGTTTATCAGACGCTGACTCTAGAGGTTCTAATGGGGTCTCAACAGACCCCCAAGGACTATTGCTAAGTCCCATGAAGGGATCCTGGTCCTAGCAGGAGGTCTCAGTCGCATGGCTCCACGAATGAAGCGAGCGAGCAGAGGATGGTCTCCCCCAATGGCACCCCGTCAATCAAGGCGTGGCAAGCCGATAGAGCAGCCACGTAAACCCTGAGGGTGGCGGGGCATGTGCCTGCTGATAATCTTTCCTGCAGAAAGTCCAGAACTGAAGCAATCTGGCAGTTAACTGGATCTGCATTATGTGCACTGCACCATCTTTCAAAGACACCCCATTTATTGGCACAACTTCTAATAGAGGGAGCCCTAGCACTTAGAATGGTCTCGATACCTTCAAGTGAAAGCCCAGTGTCCCTCAGTTGGTACCCTTCAGGGGCCAAACATGAAGGTTCCACAGCTCAGGCCAGGGATGAAATATTGTCCCCTGCACTTGAGACAGAAGGTCCCTCCTTTTTCCCAGCAGATAACCCTAAGAATGAAATCCACCTACCTTATCTGTTGGTTGTCATGGTTACATCAAAATCATGCCCGCATTCTCCACCATAAAGCTGTAGGGGAATACAGCTAGGGCCCGTAGACCAGTAGGATTGGAATGAAGACCAGGAATCAAGGTTTCAATCAATTAGTTGAAGTTTTTACTGAAGAAAGTTGTTTGCAAAATCATATGGAAGAAGTCCCATAGACAGGAGAAACCAATGCAAAATGAATAACTGAATACAGCGTCAAGTTGACATCAATGTTATAGTTTTTTAGGGTTCTGATTGGTTAAAGGCATAAAAAACTATAGAACACTTCTGAACATGGTCATCTTGTATGTCGTCCATCTCTTTGACTATTTGCATGATCCTTTAGTTCTGTATATAGGCTCCAATGGTCCAAGTCAGGTCATAGACCACGGACGGTCCTCCCTTTATGGTCACCATAGGTCCCTGATGTCAATTTGTCCACCTCTAGACTGCTACTCTAACTCCACTGAACTCCTGAAACAGAAATACTTTGGAGAAACACACACACAGCTTCTCCTATTCAAGGTTGAATACTACAAAGCTTCTGTTGGATACCGGCCTTATCATGTTGGAACTTAAAACATAGAGATAACTGTACTTTCTCTCAGGAGAACTGAAGTAGTATTATTGTTAAACATTCATAATCAAATGTAAGTTGTTGGGTCATGAAGACACTAGAGAAGCAGCCTACATGACCTATGCCTTTGAGTAAGCAGGCAGGCTGTTCTCGCTGGTATCAAACTTATTGTACAGGAATGAAACCACAGAGAACATATGTTAAGAGACTATAATAATGAATAATTTTCTCACAAGAATATGATATGTATGTTATAATGTTGTATACAAAATTAAGTCATAAGAATATTGATTAGTCCCACTAAAATTAATAATCACATTAGGTTAAATGCTGATAAGTTTAGATTTAATTCACTCAAAGGTATATATGTATTTAAGAAGAGGAGGTGGTGATTCAGGCATCCACCCTTTCACTATAAAATAATAGTTATAGTAATTTATTATATGTAATTTCATGGTATTATATAATATCTCTTTAATGCATATTTATTTTGTATAAATGCATAACCTTATTCTTTGTTTAATATTACCCTGGCATTAAATACTAAATAAATACTAGTCAACATTGTTGCGATGGCGTTTCGAATACAACTGCAGAGGGGGTGACATTAAATTTGGCATATTTGTCTCTTCTGACTAGTATTCATATCGCTCTCTCTTTATATTAGTGGATTTTTATTTTGCTGTTGGAGAAAAGTTTAATGCAAAAATAATATTTGCTATGGTCTCCTATTAACTGCTATAGAAGTTTACTTCCACATTCCAAAGACAGGAATGTTAAAAAGGGTCTATTGCAGAGGACAAAGGAAGAAAAGTTTATGAGAAAAAGAAAAGGTAGAGCTGAAGCTCATGCCAGAAAAAACTATGAGGATTTGAAGGCCTAAATGCTAGTACACAGTAGCATGCTGGACATGGAAAATGCTGTGCCAGTAATACCACCAAACAAAGTTTCTTTGCCTCATACTGAATCTGTAATAAACTACTTACCCAGCATGTAATTGGAACTGAAAAATGAAGGTAATAAATGTCTCACATTAATATACTCATGTTGTTTTTTTTTTTTTGCTTTGCCTTAATAGTCATGTTTGTCAGCCAAGGATTAAGCACACTGAGGGCTTTAGGCCTGGGAGAGCATGTGAAATACATGTCACAAAAACGTCATAATTTTTTTTGCTTGCCAAATGTAAACAAGTCTCACTTGAATCCATTCAGCACACTTATGTACTGCATTTTGTCCCCAAAACAGCAACCCAACAGCTGTCATTCTATTTATTAAAAATAGTTTGCTCCAGCAAAAGCCTGAGATATTGACAGTCAAGTCAAATCAAGTCTATGTATAGCACTTTTCACAGCAGACATTGTTTCAAAGCAGCTGTACAGGAAATTATGCTATAACAGAAAACAAAGCTGTAATGTTTGTTATCTTTGTGCTATATAATAAAAATGTGATTGTAGATTGTCATTTAATTGGCTTATAATATTTGTTTTAGACCCCAAATTGAGCAAGCCAAAGGCTGTGAATGTACTGGAGCATTTTTGCTAGTTATGCTGTTCTGTACATGCCTGAAGTATCCAAGTGTTTGGTATGTGTTGGTGGCTAGTTTAAGCTAGTTTGAGTTTATGTATGTTAGTAAGTATAATGTTTAAGTTCCCCCCTAATGATAGTGTTCAATTTGACTATTATTTGCTTAACATAAAATTAGCTATGGGTTAATTGCTATCCACCAGGCTTTAATAAATCAGTTCATTCTCCTATTTAAACTTGCTTCTAATATTTTTGGAGTGAATATATTGGACTATATTTTTTAAGTGAAATTAATAATAAATTGCTCATTTGTTTTATATGGAGTACATTAAAAATATAAGATTTTTTTATTTTTATGAAGGTACATTTTACTGTTTATTTGCTTTATATAAAGTTAAATAAATGATCATCAGACTATATTACATGATGTAGCAAATCAGCTCTATGAAATATTAATAATCAATCATAACTTGTTATAATCGATTATGAATACTTGGATCAGTTAATCGGGTTAACTTGATGTAGCTACATTAACATTACAACCAAATACTCGGTTCATCCCGTGAACACTCAATATTGGTTATTAATTAATTAATTAATAGAAAGGTACATTTCCGGGGCATGGGAAATGTCTTTCTTACTAAGTATTAAGAGCAAGTAGTCAAAATCTATGATTAGTGACTTTAGATATGAGCTTGAGACACAGACAACTTTACATGTGACATGAACAAGACTTTATTAACTAGACTAAACATTTAAACTACTCTAACATACATATACATACATTCATACAGTTTACCAAGGGAAAGAGGGCTGAAGCAGAATACAGGAAGGCAAGAAGTTATAGCATTGTTTGAAGTTCAGCAGATCAACAGCCTGAGCAAACCATCATATTAGTTCTGACACGCCCTTTTTAGAAAGGGGTTAAGGATACTTAATGTATCAAATAATGAGACTAAGTTTGATACTTGCATGTCCCATTTGAATTAAACTGTCCTGATGCAATTTGTTGAGGCTCCAGTTGATCTTTGATGTTGTCTTGATGAGAGAGAGAACCAGTGGGAGTCAGAGACAAGGCCGTAGCCTGGCACATGCTTGGGAGTCCTTGGGGCCTTCTAGTTTGGCATCATTCAGCGAGAGAGTGAGAGAGCACAAGGCTCAGAGGACCAGAAAACAAGAGAGGCAGGAAGCAAGAGAGGCTAAGAGGGGGCTAAGAGAGGGCTAAAAAGGGCTGAGGAAGTGGAGCAGCAATTTTATACCCTCAGGAAACAGGCCCCACCTCTCATTGGCTCGACCAATGAGAAGGGTTTGGGTTCCAGGCGGGAATTTGGTTTATTGCTCTTTGTTGTAAAATTGCCCATTGCATGTGCAAGAAAGAATATAGGAAATATACTTGTAATACTAATATGTTGTTGTTATCGACATATCATGTACACAGTCATTTCAATCTTCAAAATACCAAGTTATAGAGACCAAATATGCCACACATATGATTTTGGTTAACCATAGTATGCAAAGTCTGAAACATTAACCCATTAGGTTTGCAAGAAAACATAGATCAAGCAACATTTAAGGGAAAATGTGAGATGGCACATTAGATACATGTCAATATTTATCACATGGATATATAGAATATATATATAGGATTAACAGGGTTCATTTCTCTTTCTCAGTAAGAGAATGAAGTGAGGGACAGCACTTCTCTGAACATTCCTTTGGAGGTCGTAAAAGTCTCCCTTACTCTGGGCATGAGAGAGTTCCTTTGTCAAGGCTCATTTGCATGACAGTAAGAGATTTTGGGCTGAATGACTCAAAAGATAGTAAAACATCGCGTAATATCATTCTACAGAGATCTTATATTCGAATTCAGCTCGGACAAACCGTAAGGTTTAATTTGATACCAAGAAACGTGTGTTTAGTACACTTAAAAAGGGAATATACACTCTGAGGCTATTAAATATGAGGCCTCAGAGTTTAAAACACACAACGAAACAGTTCTAACGAGTTTGATATACCTCAGAAATACACAACATACAGGGATTACACGTATTTCATTAGCAATATGCAGTTCTGTGTTTAACTGAAAAACACACACACACACACATTGTTACGTTCAAAGTTTCCCCCTTCCTGTCCACACGATAAGCACGTGGTGAGCATGCGGATGTCACATGCGGTTCTCTGTCAATAGTTCATTGTCTCTTTGTCAATACATTTATTGTGCTTGTGGAGACTGGTTGGCGCTATTTCAGTAATTAGGGGAGTTTTTAACAGTAAGTTCTTGTTTGTTCGTGAATCTGTTAAAGCCACTGATCCTCCGCCATACCTTACAATGATATATGTTTATTTATGTATGTATACATGATTTATTATGTAACACTAAAGCATTAGGCACTTATTAACAAATTAATTATAGGAGATGGAAATTCTTTAATACATTTTTGTGTTTATTTTAATTGTCTATTTTACATAAATGTACACTTTATGGGTTACTAATGTTGGTAGCTCATTAATAAATGTTTCATAGTTTTCCACTTTACATAAAGATACACTTTCAAAGCCAGTGTTGGCGGTAACATGATAAAAGTAATGTGTGTTACGTAATCAGATTACTTTTTTTGAGTAACGAGTAAAGTAACACAATATTTTTATTTCAGACCATAATATCTGAGTTACTTTTTAAATTAAGTAACGTATTGCTTTTATACACCACTACTGTCCCTGTATTGTGAGAAATCAGGAGTGAACTTCAGGGAGGAGACGTAGTGCATGATTGGCATTGTTGTTCTATAGAGTGTGAGGCAAGAGACTATTTAGCAGATAGAGATGAGTCACTTCTTTTTAAATGAATGGGATAAATTGGAACACCCAAGAAAGAAGCTTTACCACCCAACAGTATAATGGATGTAGAAAGGAAGTCCTGCCTTACAGGTAAAAGAGTCAATCACCTTTTAGATACAGACATCGCCTGTCAATCAACTCGCTAATGCACATGCACATTTTGTGTTTTAGAGTAATATAAGGGTTAATGTTCATTTGAGTGAAATGCGGTTGCACTCAAAAAAATATTTTAGCCTATTTTTAAGATGTATCCATTTCAATTGAATAACACATTTCCATCTAATTGAATTGAATAATCTTATATATAATAAAACTTGCATTTTGTATCATTTGTACATTTTGTTTTGTTAAAGATATGTAAACACGTTTAGGCAGAGGGATTTTAAGACTAGTTTTCCACTGGCCATGACATGTGTTAAATGGGGTGAATTACTCGCCCAATTCACTGACTTCAGCAGCCAAACTGTTAGAGCTCTCTGTAACTGGGAGAAGGGGTCAGATCAGTGACTCCAAGCAATGTTCTACATCAATTGAGTACACAGAGAAATTTTTTTTTGTTTCAAAATATATTTGATATTTTTGTTTTATAATAAACAAGTAGTTTGATTCATGAAACAAGCAGTTTTGGTAATGTTTTAAGTTACAGCCGGCAATTTACAGCATAAGTACACTGAATTTTCAGCGTACCTTTTTGTAATAATAGTGTATCTATAAATTACTTATGTGCAGGTATAAGGGAACAATATGCAAAGTTTGGGGAATAAAGGGGTAACAACCTGGGAAATTACAAATAATTGATATTGTAAATATTTTATAACTAAGGGGTAACTATTCTAATATTACATTGTATGTATGACCTACTATGCTAAACAACATGGAAAATTACAAATAATTTATACTGTAAGTATTTTATTATTAAAGTGTAACTATTCTAATATTACATGGTACGTATGACCTATATATATATATTATAACACAATACCTATTTATTATTACAAAAAGGCATGTTCTTTCTAAATTGCTCCAAACAATTGTTGTTTAGCAAAGTAGGTCATATACCACGTAATATCTCCATCATGTCAAGTCAAGTCAAATCACATATATATTTTTTATACTATAGGCTACAGATTGTTTCAAAGCAGCTTCACAGTAATAAAAATAACAGTAATGTTTCAAAATGCATCAATTTTGGAAAATACTTCAATTTCAGCTATAAAGCAGCTCAAGACGGTAATGTAATTATTCAGCTCAATTCAGTTCAAATTTTTTTGTTCTCATCCGACAGTGTCAATACAGTTAGTTTGAAAATATTTTCGGAATATTAATAGTCATTTAAGCCCCCAATGAGCAAGCTAAAGTCGATAATGGCAAGGAACCAAAACTCCATCAGATGACAGTAGTGAGGAAAAAAAAAAGAATATATCATAATAGAGTATGTACCCCATAGTTAAAAGATACCTACAGTAGCCTATATGTGTAGGCACACTATTATTACAAAAAGGTACGCTGTGTATGTTTTTGCTTAATTGCTCTCAAAGTAAGATTGTTGTTTTACATAGTATAAGGTCATGTACCACGTAATATTAGAATAGTTACCCCATAGTTATAAAATACTTACAGTATACATTATTTGTAATTTTCCAGGTTGTTACCCCTTTATTCCCAAACTTTCTATAATGTTCCCTTATACCTACAAGTACGTACTGTGTAGTTACACTATTAATACAAAAAAGGTACGCTATAAATTTGGTGTACTTACACTAAAAATTGCAGGCTGTAATTGAAAGCGTTACTACTGTTTTTATGACAATTTTGGTATAATTAAACATTATTCCATTCAAGTTGTATCAACATTTGCATTTGAAGTTGTGGCATCTGTACTCACTGTGGATCAACTCAAAACAAGTATGCACTGAGATGACTTGAGTGAAAATTATGAATTTATTCATCAGACTTATTCCTTGAACATGAATAGCATAGCAGAAGAGAAAGTGGCTACAAAAGTAATGCAAAAGTAAAGTAACGCTTTACTTTCCATAAAAAAAATGACTTTTTAATGAATTAAGTTGCTTTTTTAGGAGTAACGCAATATTCTAACAAGTTACTTTTAAAAGTAACATTACCCAACACTTTTCATAGCTTATGAATGTTGGTACGTCAATAATATTTTATTCTCTGTATAATAATTTATTGTTGCTGCATTATGGCATAAATTATGAATTATAACATTTCATGATGTTGATTAAAATAAGTATTAATAAGTACCTTTATTAAGCATTTATTACATGTTAGTGTAAATTAGCTAACTCTTTGGCAATTTTCGTATGAAAGTCACCCTTTTTATTCATGTTTTTATAACTGCATATAAATTATATATAATGCATTTGTAGATTATGTGGTAATTTAAGGAATAATTGATAACGGAACGTTGAAATATTGAAAAATAATGCATACATGAGGTGGTAATGCAGCCACGATGTGCAGCGGATTTAATGTGTGAAAGTGTCCAATAACAGGGCTGTTACTGATAGTAATGCTGCATTTAAGTGAACCTGGGAGGCTTTTCCCTCAGTTGGGCATTCATTACTGTGACATGTCACATATTCAAGTGGTAAACAAAATATGGAAGAAGCCTAACTTAAATTCACAATGAACAATGTCAAAAGCTCTTTTCTGTTTTACCAGTGAATAGACATAATTGAATAAAACTGCATCACTTATACACAAAACATTCTATATGATTTATCAATGCATTGTATCTAAAAGAAATATTAATTAATTTGATTAAAACAAACCTCAAAGACTGAATCATTTATAACAAATTAATATTTTTTAAATAAAGTACAGATGTTAAAATAATTTAGCAAAATAATTGCTCTCATTAATACGGCTTCGCTAGGTCATTTATATGGTCGGAAATCGTAATTATGATATTTACGACTATACATCAAGGGCACATAAGTAATGAAAAGTATTCAGTTGTATTCAGCTGGTCATGTGATTCTAACATGGCAGCCCTCATGATGAGACCCTCTCCATGTAGAATAAAACTGCTTTTATAATGCTACTGATGTGTAGAGAAATTTTATGTATTTTAACTCTAGTCATAAATTGGACATGGCCCCTTTATGATTTTGGCAACACACACTTTCCGGTACACTCTTGTGTTAGATATGTTAAAACAAATGTTGTGCAAGAGAGCTTCCAGTTTTTTTCATCATTTGAGACTTCTTTGGGATGCATATGGATTGCATGTGTGCAGTTTGACCACGCTTTGTGACATTTTGAGGACTGGCCTCATAACTGTATTTTATAACTGTATTTTGCTGAACCAAATATCATTTATTTCCGTTTTCCATTTTTTTTTCCTTTTTTTACATATATACACCATTGACATTCTTTTAAATAACAGCCATCAGAATAAGTTTGATGTCTCAAACTGATTAAGATCAAATATGCCTTTAAACACCTGTGAGTCTAATGGCCTTGCCACAAAGGTTAAAGAGTGGAAAAATGCTTGGGTTTTCTTAACCTATTTTTAATTTGAATGATAAATGAGCTAATTGTTTTTTGTTTTTTTTTGGACTGAATAACAGGTGTTCTTAATGACAAATGCATAAAGAGCCCCAGAGCGGATAGACAAAGATTAATGACCAGTGTTATCATTTACGCATATCTCTCACCTCTATTTTAGCCATATTATATATCAGCTCCCATTCTCTTTGTTTACACTGTGTGAGTGTAAATACAAGAACTAGTGTGATTGTTTGTTTGACACAGGTGGATTTGTAATGTGACCTGTGGTCGTGAATGTTAACTACAAGAAAAGAGAGATAAAAGTTTGATTTATCTTTATTAGGGCTGTCGAGTTAACGCGTTAATAATGCATGATTAATTATACAAAATTAACTTAAAATTATTAATGCATTTAATCGCATGCTTGTAGTACCATCTGTATATTCCAGAGGGCAGTAAGTGAAATTTCAGCTGTGTGAGCAACACACAGTTTATACAGTGAAGAAAACAACACAGATATGCGTTACTAAGGGTTCAAATGCGAACTAAGGGATCTCAATACCTGTTTAAAAATTGAGTATTGAACTTTATTTAACTTGACATAATGACCTAAATATTTTATGTTTATGACGCAACACACCCGAGACGCGACAAAAGCATGTCTGACGCAGGCCGTATGGCAGGGTGACCCAGTCCTGAAATTGGGAGCTTTGTTCCACGTCCCGCATTTCAATTTTGTCTGTTTAATTTTTTATCTTTATTATTATTTTGGCATCATTTTATTTCATCGTCATTTAATTACAAAATCACTCTAAAAAATTGTAATAAGAAAACACTGAACATGCGCAGCGCAGCCTTTTTTTCTTGCCAGAGCGGGAAAACACTGGAAAAAAAAATAAAAAATGGGTCTATCCGGAGCTCCCCGAGAAGAAAAAGTGTCTTTGTTCGTATAATAAAGAATTGGATAAAATATATACATGGTTAAAACCAGTTACTGGTGACACTAAAAAAGGAGAGTGCAGGGTATGCCACCAAAGTTTCATGGACAGCTCTGCTGAAGCATTACAGTGCCCCAAACATGACAGCTCTGATATCTTTGGCTTTGAGCATTCCTGTCACCAACGCATTCGTGGAGAGGGTGTTTTCACTGATGACTGCTTCGTGGACAGAGACAAGGAACTGAGCATTTGTGGACCTCATCAAAAGTGAACACCTGGTGAAAGTGAACTACAGCTACACCTGCCAGGAGTTCTACAGTCATAATGAATGAGAAGGCCCTACTCGAAGCAGCCAGATCAGACAAAAAATGTAATTCAAGATACACTACATCTGGTAAGAACGCATTTAATCTTTCTAGTCTTTAATAATGGAATTGATGTGCTTATTTGGAAATGTGCTTTTTATCGATTAGATTATTATTTTCACTTCATTATATTTACATTGAGTAGGTCTGTGCTGTTAAAATTAGTTTGTATCATAAACCTTATGCCAAACTGAGTGACGTTCACAGCGCCGTCATTAACATTTAACATCACTGCAAAAATACATCTAATATAAAATCAATATTTATTCACCTAGGAAGTTATCTCTCCCTCGTGTCCCACATTGTCCCGCAAAATCAGGTCTGCTGACCTACAACAGAGCAATAGCCAGGTGATCACCCTATCGTATGGTCTGTACCTCACAAATATTTAATTATCAACATGGTTAAGGAGGTGTCCTTTGAACTGTTACACCATTACACCGTATAATTCATCGCGATTAATTAATCGGGACACCATATAATTAATTTGATTAAAAACTGTAATCGATTGACAGCCCTAATCTTTATCTCTTTTTGGAAGAGTGTAATGTTTGCATTGACTGAATAATAAAACTTGTTTGGACTTTGTTTGGCCCATTTACACCTGGTATTAAGATGTGTCACAAATGCATCTTCTGTGACCACTTGTGTTCAGATGTCGATGGGAGGATCTATGATTTCAGGATGACATACATCAGTCACTATTCAACTGTGTTACTGCATGATAATAAACCAAAAGTCAGACAAGTCAAGGAAATGGCAAACAAAACTGGTGTACTATTCTTTGATATTATTTTCACCACTATTTAAATACTGACTTACTGTATTTATATCAGCTTTAATTATAACGATGTAATGCGATGATCTTCGCTGTCTTTCCCATCTTTCTCTTTCTCTTCCTCATTTCTCTGAAAAGCAGTCTTTCTCTGAAGGGCAGACTTTCTCATCTTTCTCTGAAGATAATGATTTGTAGGGTATATTTAAGTCCATACATAGGGGAAACAAACAGCTTTCCTTTGTCTAAAGCAGACCCCATTCTCCCCCTTAATTTGATCCATATGTGTATATGGAAAAATATGCATGAGGTAAAGTAAATTACTTATGTAAGACTTACATTAATAACTTAATATAAATTTACTTACAAGTGAGTGTAAGTAAGCGAATAAGACACATGATGCAAAAGCATAACAAATCCTGATGATAATCAATAATACTGATTAACATGAAAATGTTAGTCTTCACACCCATTTGCCACCCCAGCATAAGTATCCAAATGTATTAAATATACATTTAAGTATGTAATAATTGATTTTGACATTGTGAAGGGGTTTATGCCTGTCAAACTGCCTAAACTCACCAAATGCACAAATTGATTACAGCAGAAAGCAATCACAGATTCGGGCAATTACCTACTTACTATTGTAGTGCGTGTACAGTTTTTGGGCTCTCTTGGATTGAAGAGCTTCTTTCCTCAACAACAATGACCACATTGACAAATACGTGGAGAAAAAAAAGAGATATAAAGATGAATTACTCAGTAGTTTTCATGAATTCACTGAATGATTATTAGGTACATTGCTATCAGTTATGGATTGAGACAGGTGAGACATGTCACCACTTTTTGAAATAGTTTTCATCAGGTATGTGTATTATCCACATGAAACATCTCCAGTTCTTGACTAGGATATTCTATTTCAACTGTTTGTGTTTTGAATGGTGATCCGGTGATGGAATGTGTTATTTTGATTGTTATGTTAAGTGTTCATTGGGGCTGTTATCAGTGTTGTTTGGTGTCAGCAGTTTTTCCACAGTTCGCGCTCTTTTCCATGTCACCCATTGTGATGGCCTTCTCTGCCGTATTGTTAGTGTGTATGTAATGTGTGTGTGTGTTGTCTTTTTCTCTTTCTCTCCATCTCTCTTAATCACTCTCAGGTGTGTGGTAGCCAGGTGAGCTGATTGTGCACCAGTACGCCCCATCAACAGTGTGTTTCCTCCCTATATAAACTGTGTTTCATGACTGGGTTGGGCTATGGGACAAGGTTGTTTGTGAGCTCTGCCATCTTGTTCAAGGGCACTCAGGCACATATTCATTTATTTGTTCCGGGTTCCCAATGCTGGAGCAGAGAGTTTATGGTTGTTGCTGTCTGAATTTCGGAGTTTGGTGTTTTTCAGACGCAGAACTGTCAATAAATGTGGTCCCCTTGTGTCACTCACTCGACATTGTGTCGATGTAGTGACACTAGGGGTCTCTCTTGAGAGCCTCTGTTACCTCTTATATTTGAGAAAAGGCCAATAAGTATCCCCCCATCTCACGAACCACCTCCCAGAACAGAGAGAGACAACCTAGGGCAACACAGGGAGAGAGATATCTGCCATGGAGCGGGTATATAGACCACTCATCCCCCAGTTGAGGGCCTTGTGGAGAATCTTTTGTTTCCTTTTCTTTGTATTCCGCATCCAAATGGCCTGCGGTACCCACATTTTTACAAAGAAAGCTGTTTCCTCACTCCCTGGGTCACTTAGCTGGTGCTCACCACCACTGTTCTCATGGCGATCAGACACAGAGCACTTGCAGTCTGACCCCCATGAACGCGAACCTTCCGCCTTCACGTGCCCAACTGCACCACACTCACACCTCAGGCCGGCAGGTGGTGACGAGTCTAGAGGTCGTCGCTACAGAACATCCTCCTCAGTCACCTACCTGCCCCAGGCCGTGTACGCAGAGCAAGGTAAGTGCTTCGAGCCTCTCCTCAATACAAACACCTCGGCACTAAGCAACGCTCCCCAACGTGATGTTGCCTGCTCTCCCCCTCCTCGAGGCCCCGCTTCAGCGACGTCCGCATCACATCGGTACATGGCGAAAACACCTCCACCCTGCATGTGGAGATTGCAACCCTTCTGCACAAGGACGTGATAGAGCCTGTCCCTCCAGCCAAGATGGAGAAGGGGTTCTACAGCCCTTACTTCATCGTACCCAAGAAAGGCGATGGCCAATCTTGGACCTGCTAGTTCTAAACTGGGCCTTACACAGACTACCGTTTCTGACATAGGTTTGGCATCAAGATTGGTTTGCGGCAGTAGACCTGAAGGATGCATACTTTCACGTCTCAATATTATCCCTTCACAGACCCTTTCTACGGTTTGCATTCGACAGCCAGGCATATCAGTACAAGGTCCTCCCCTTCGGTCTGTCCCTATCCCCTCGCGATTTCATGACAGTCACAGAGGCAGCTCTTGCCCTGTTAAGGGGCTCAGAGCATCTCTTTTCTCGGCATGTTACGAGTTAGACTCGGTCTCAATGACAGCATGCCTTACAAGCGTTAAGAAAACATTTAAACACATCCAAGTAAAATGTGAAGCAATGGGGCAACATGAGAATCAGAAGCTAAACCAAAGCTTGTTGTTGTTTCTAAAGCTTATTTTTCTTCTTGATTGTCTCTCTAACGGGATGAGTTGGAACTTATGAATGGTGTTAAATCTTATTTGACTTTTAGGTGTCCAGATCAAAGACTTTTTGTCTTTCCACTGAAACAATTTTAGAGGCTCCTGGGGCTTATGGCATCCTCAGCGATGCTCGTGCCACTCTGGTTGATGCATATGAAATCACATCAGCACTGTCTTCAGACTCGAATCCTGAGATGGGCATAGCGCCACAGCACATACTGTGTGACCCTCATCCCTTCCTGCTGTCACTTATTCAGCCCTTGGACATACCTGTTTTCTACATGCATGAGTACCCCTACAACAGGTGTTCAGACGTGTTGTAGTTACTACAGATGCCTCCCAGTCGGGCTGGGGCACCATGTACAATGGGCATGCAGCCGCTGGCTCCTGGATAGGGCCGCAGTTGGGTTGGAACCTCAACTGCCTAGAGTTGCTGGCTGTATTTCTTGCCCTGTGCAGATTTCAGATTTGCAGATCAGTTAGTGAACCTGCAAGTGCTGCCCTGAGAGGAGGTAGACCCAGCCTTAGCACTGTGTCCGGTGCGTGCTTTGCGCACCTATTCAGCTCGGTCTGATTTGGTGGACAGCAGAAGGGGAACACTGTCCTCTAAACAGAGGCTTGCCCACTGGATTGCGGATGCCATTGTGTTGGCCTACCAGACCCAGCACGTGCCCACCCTCTAGAGGGTTCGAGCACACTCTACGAGGGTGGCATCCTGGTGGGCACTGGCCAATGGCACCTCTCTAGCAGACATCTGCAGGGCAGAGGCTGGGCAACACCCAATACCTTTGCAAGATTTTACAATCTACGGGTTGAGCCGGACACGTCCCGTGTTTTCACAGGTCCGAACACAAAGAATTTGATAATACGGAACAGCTGGCCAAGTGTATCAGAATCAGAATCAGCTTTATTGCCAAGTATGCTTACACATACAAGGAATTTGTCTTGGTGACAGAAGCTTCCAGTGTACAACAATACAAATGTAGCGAATCAGCTCTATATTCTTCCACCATTAGGTAGCGAATCAGCTCTATGAAATATTAATAATCAATCATAACTTGTTATAATCGATTATGAATATTTGGATCAGTTAATCGGGTTAACTTGATGTAGCTACATTAACATTACAACCAAATACATCCCGTGAACACTCAATTTTGGTTATTAATTAATTAATTAATAGAAATGTACATTTCCGGGGCAAGGGAAATGTCTTTCTTACTAAGTATTAAGAGCAAGTAGTCAAAATCTATGATTAGTGACTTTAGATATGAGCTTGAGACACAGACAACTTTACATGTGACATGAACAAGACTTTATTAACTAGACTAAACATTTAAACTACTCTAACATACGTACATATACATACATTCATACAGTTTACCAAGGGAAAGAGGGCTGAAGCAGAATACAGGAAGGCAAGAAGTTATAGCATTGTTTGAAGTTCAGCAGATCAACAGCCTGAGCAAACCATCATATTAGTTCTGACACGCCCTTTTTAGAAAGGGGTTAAGGATACTTAATGTATCAAATAATGAGACTAAGTTTGATACTTGCATGTCCCATTTGAATTAAACTGTCCTGATGCAATTTGTTGAGGCTCCAGTTGATCTTTGATGTTGTCTTGATGAGAGAGAGAACCAGTGGGAGTCAGAGACAAGGCCGTAGCCTGGCACATGCTTGGGAGTCCTTGGGGCCTTCTAGTTTGGCATCATTCAGCGAGAGAGTGAGAGAGCACAAGGCTCAGAGGACCAGAAAACAAGAGAGGCAGGAAGCAAGAGAGGCTAAGAGGGGGCTAAGAGAGGGCTAAAAAAGGGCGAGGAAGTGGGCGCAGCAATTTTATACCCTCAGGAAACAGGCCCCACCTCTCATTGGCTCGACCAATGAGAAGGGTTTGGGTTCCAGGCGGGAATTTGGTTTATTGCTCTTTGTTGTAAAATTGCCCATTGCATGTGCAAGAAAGAAAATAGGAAATATACTTGTAATACTAATATGTTGTTGTTATCGACATATCATGTACACAGTCATTTCAATCTTCAAAATACCAAGTTATAGAGACCAAATATGCCACACATATGATTTTGGTTAACCATAGTATGCAAAGTCTGAAACATTAACCCATTAGTTTGCAAGAAAACATAGATCAAGCACATTTAAGGGAAAATGTGAGATGGCACATTAGATACATGTCAATATTTATCACATGGATATATAGAATATATATATAGGATTAACAGGGTTCATTTCTCTTTCTCAGTAAGAGAATGAAGTGAGGGTCAGCACTTCTCTGAACATTCCTTTGGAGGTCGTAAAATTCTCCTTCCATTGGGACAGGAGAATGATTCCTTTGTCACGGCTCATTTGCATGTTTATGACAGTAAGAGATTTTGGGCTGAATGACTCAAAAGATAGTAAAACATCGCGTAATATCATTCTACAGAGATCTTATATTCGAATTCAGCTCGGACAAATCGTAAGGTTTAATTTGATACCAAGAAAGGTATATTTGGTACCTTTAAAAGTGGGTTTAACATTCTTACACTCAGGCTTATTAAATATAAAGCCTCTTATTAAATATAATGAGTTCTCCTACACTACTAAACAGTTCTACTAATTTTGATCTACACCAAAATACATAGCACACAGGGATTACAACATATTTCACTAAAACTAAGCCCTTTTAGGCTTTATAAGAAAGACACACATTTTTACGTTCAAAAGTCCCCCTTCCTTTCCACAACGATAAGCACGTGGTGAGATTGCGGATGTCACATGCGGTTCTCTGTCAATAGTTCATTGTCTCTTTGTCAATACATTTATTGTGCTTGTGGAGACTGGTTGGTGCTATTTCAGTAATTAGGGGAGTTTTTAACAGTAAGTTCTTGTTTGTTCGTGAATCTGTTAAGGCCACTGATCCTCCGCCATACCTTACAGTCCCCCTTTTTCGCCAGGTGGTGTCCCTGTTGGAGACATCATCGGACGACAATCATCACAATGGCGGATGGCAGGTGAATCATGAGGGTTTTGTAGCAGGTGGTTGTTCCACGGTGGGTGATGTAGACAGTAGCCACATCCAGGTCTCTGCAGCAGGTGCAGAGGCAGCAGGTGCAGAGGCAGCAGATGCCTTGACAGTGTGTCACCTGTCATTATGAAGTCAGTTCGTTTGAGGCAGGTGCTTGTTTGTGGCTGCAGGGAGTGGTTATGGGCATTGTGTAGTGTGGAGAGAGTTTCAGACTGACCTAGTACTGGTAGCAAAAGGGCAGCAGGTGGCCGTTCGCCCTTGGTTCGGCACCCAGTCACCAGGTGTCTGAAGTCTGCAGTGTTACTCTGCTCTGGCAGCAGTGCTGACTTGAGCTTGCCTGAGTGGTGTTGGGCAAGAGTCAGAGGTTTGTTCTTCCCAGTACTCCTCAGGGGAGTTCTGTTCCAGGAGCTCTTTTGCTAGTGCTAGCAGCTCTTGTAACTCAGAAACAGGCGTTTCTAGCTGTCTTTGTGCAGCCTCTGTTTGGCACCTGTTTGAAAGGTGTACAGGAGGATGTTGTTGTAGACTGCTGTGGGACATCCTGTGGTGTTTGCTGGGTGAGGCCTTGTGTTTGTTAAAGGCCTTCTGTGTCAGGTCACGCAGTTGTTGGATAGGCATTGTGTGGGGGCAGGCCATAATGCCTAAATGGTGACTTACCATAGGATGGAGGTTTCGGAGGAAAAGGCACTTGAAGCTGGTGTTCTCCTCCATTCCAGGTTTGTTGCGAGCTCCGAAGTAAGCTCGTCTGAGTCTGTGGTAGTAAACATAGGGAGTTTCATGCCGACCCTGTTTGGTGTCTAGGGCAGCGATCAGTCCATTGTTAGACTCTGAGAATTCCCTTATGATGGCTTGTTTCAGCTGCTGGTAGTTAGACTGGATGTTTTCTGGCTGTCGAGCCAGAAAGCGTCGCAACTCTGGGCTGGATGTGATCCAGATCAGATGAAGTCTATCTTGATGGTTCACACTCATCAAAGACTGCAGGTGAAAGGCAATGTCTCGCAGGTAAGCGTGGACGTCGTGGTCTCCTGCAAGCTCTGGTGTAAATGCAGGGATATGTCTGGCCATTCGGTTGAGGTCTTTGAGTGTTGCTACACGTGTCGTTTCAAAATTCGTCTGAATCAATCCTTTTCCTTCCGCGGCTGCAGAAGCTTTAAGGAAACTGTCCGATGACGTGTTAAGCAGAGGGGTTTGTCTCCCCCCTTTGTAAATCTGTGCTTGGCTGGGGAGGTTTCTCTGCTGATTGCAAGTGGGGAGTGAGATGTCTCTCCTGCTGTGGTTCCTTCTGCAGCAGGTAAGAGTGTCTCAGTTCTCGTTGGACCATGTCAAGTTCATCTTTGGTGTTTTCCAGCTGCTGAGTCAGCACTTTAACTTCAGCTCTGGACACATTCAGTTGACCTTCACAGGCCATGATTCTGGCATCTTTGTCCAAGAGTTCAGAATTTGCTGTTTTTAACATTGAATCTTTGTGAAAGAGTACCTTTTCCAGGTGCTCTCTGGCTGTCTTTTCCAGCTGCTCTTGTTGTTTAGCAGCTGTCAGAGCCGTTTGAAGTCTGTGGATTACCTCCTGTGACTCCCTTCTGCCAGGGTCCTTGTGTCTGTCCTGAGCCCCCATCTCTAGCTGGTCTATGCGGCTTTTAGCATGTGTCAGCTCCGTTTGGGACTCAGTGATCTGGCGTTTGAGGTTGTTTACCTCCTGTTTCAAACCTGTGAGGTTGTGGGCCAGGACGATAACCTCAGTCAGATATTTGTGCTCATACCTCTGGTTTGAGTCGTCTGTCATTAGTTCTTTTCCCTCGTTTTCCAGTTGCTTTTTGTTGTGTTGCTGAAGGTCGTCAGCAGCCATGGATAAAAGGGTGTTCCTCAAAACACCTAGCCAGTCCTTTTGGCCTGCCGTCTGGGCAGTTAGGCTGAGCATCTGCAACATTTTTGGCACACTTCTGGTGAGAGTAAGGGCAAGAGACTAATGCAAGATCAAACAGAATTTGGAGCTAAAGGCAAAGTGAGACAGCAAGGTGTATAATGTACAGCTAGGTTTTGCTAGGTGTGGTTAACAATTGAAATGTGTTCCTGATTATTACTATCTTAGCTGCAAATAGCAGGATGCTCAGATTTGTGTGGATCTGAGTGGCTTTGCTAAAAGAGCGTAAGCCTAGATTTAATAAATGACTTAAGATGTTTCTTTGGGTCAAATTATTTATCAGCACTTACTGATAGCATACAACAGGCTTGATCTTTGAACACACGAAGAGGAGAAAGAAAGAGGAAGAAAAGAGCTTTCCTATTAGATTGTGTCTATTAGTGGTGCTCAAAATTATGCCATAGAAATCGTCTAGATTACTAGTGTAGCTGGCTCATAAAATTTAAGCAACTTGTTGCAAATAAACACAAAATCGAGAAGAAAAGTATGTCTAGTTACTTTTGCAGTTTTATGGGGAAATAAAACCACACTAGACCAAGAGGGTTAAATGGGAAAATTAATAGCTGACTTCTATTATTAGTAAAAATAATAAAAGGACTTGAAGAAGTGATTAAAATAGCAGAATAACCTTGTATTGGGAATAATCAATAGCACTTATGATCAACAATTAGATTTGCTGTGGACATCATTCTATAGTTGGTCACAGCTGTTAGCGTGTTCAAGACCACACAATGTGTTTGTCCCTCTATAAAGTTTAGTCAACGTGCCATTGAAAGTTTCCAATAACTATAAAAATTATTCTCTATCTAAACAGTTTACATGTAATTAAGTTTTTAGATTTAATTAACAAAGTAACTGCAAATTTAGCTGAACAGCGTTCAGTAAGGGATGCACCTGAAAGGTGCAGGTGAAGTTAGATGAGAAGAATTAAAGTTAAGGAAAGAGAAAGTGAAAATTCAGAAACCAGAAATGGGGTTAAAGGAAAATGGTTTAGATCACTTCACTCTGCATGCACACAAGCTGTAGATAAAGGCTTCATGTAAATTATGCTAGCAGCTAACTGTTGAAGCTATTAGTTAGCTTAGCCTAAGCTAAGGGGCTGCTAAGTTGGGTTAGCTTAGCCACCTAGGCTGGTTTGTTTACAAAATGGCGTCGGAAGGAAATACATGTGCTATCTGGAGTGAGCACTTCCTGTGACAAGTCGTTGTCATGGGAACCAATGCACTTCAGAGTTTCAGTGAGTGAAACACAGTTTTGATCACCAGGAAGCTAAGCCTTTTAGATGCACAGATAAAGTTTAGATGAAGGACATCAATCTAACTATAATTTGTAAGGCCTTTATACTGTGAAAAGGGGAGCATCGCCCAAATCTACATTTATATAACACTGTACTGAGATTTCTTCATCAGAAACAGGTTAAGCAATCAATTCTGGTACAGTTTACATGCCGCTGAGCTGAGATTCCTTCATCAAAACAGACTTACACTTTAATACTGAAATTAGGGTTTCTCCGCTAAAATCATATTACTCAGTACACTGATACCTTTTGAAAATATGCTTAAATGTGTTAAGACTCTTTCAATTACAGTAGAGATGTCAATTCAAGCCATCACTTTATCCGCATCCAAACAAGCCAGCAACTAGTGAAGCAAATGCCGTTTCGCATGTCATGTCCTATTCTGACCGGAATTATTCAATGCACACTTTTAAGTTGACAGTGGTTAAACTCATAACCTTTGTTTAATCATGCCCGCATCATTCTCCACCATTATGTAGCGAATCAGCTCTATATTCTTCCACCATTTGGTAGCGAATCAGCTCTATGAAATATTAATAATCAATCATAACTTGTTATAATCGATTATGAATATTTGGATCAGTTAATCGGGTTAACTTGATGTAGCTACATTAACATTACAACCAAATACTCGGTTCATCCCGTGAACACTCAATTTTGGTTATTAATTAATTAATTAATAGAAATGTACATTTCCGGGCAAGGGAAATGTCTTTCTTACTAAGTATTAAGAGCAAGTAGTCAAAATCTATGATTAGTGACTTTAGATATGAGCTTGAGACACAGACAACTTTACATGTGACATGAACAAGACTTTATTAACTAGACTAAACATTTAAACTACTCTAACATACATATACATACATTCATACAGTTTACCAAGGGAAAGAGGGCTGAAGCAGAATACAGGAAGGCAAGAAGTTATAGCATTGTTTGAAGTTCAGCAGATCAACAGCCTGAGCAAACCATCATATTAGTTCTGACACGCCCTTTTAGAAAGGGGTTAAGGATACTTAATGTATCAAATAATGAGACTAAGTTTGATACTTGCATGTCCCATTTGAATTAAACTGTCCTGATGCAATTTGTTGAGGCTCCAGTTGATCTTTGATGTTGTCTTGATGAGAGAGAGAACCAGTGGGAGTCAGAGACAAGGCCGTGAGCCTGGCACATGCTTGGGAGTCCTTGGGGCCTTCTAGTTTGGCATCATTCAGCGAGAGAGTGAGAGAGCACAAGGCTCAGAGGACCAGAAAACAAGAGAGGCAGGAAGCAAGAGAGGCTAAGAGGGGGCTAAGAGAGGGCTAAAAAGAGGCGAGGAAGTGGGCGCAGCAATTTTATACCCTCAGGAAACAGGTCCCACCTCTCATTGGCTCGACCAATGAGAAGGGTTTGGGTTCCAGGCGGAATTTGGTTTATTGCTCTTTGTTGTAAAATTGCCCATTGCATGTGCAAGAAAGAAAATAGGAAATATACTTGTAATACTAATATGTTGTTGTTATCGACATATCATGTACACAGTCATTTCAATCTTCAAAATACCAAGTTATAGAGACCAAATATGCCACACATATGATTTTGGTTAACCATAGTATGCAAAGTCTGAAACATTAACCCATTAGTTTGCAAGAAAACATAGATCAAGCACATTTAAGGGAAAATGTGAGATGGCACATTAGATACATGTCAATATTTATCACATGGATATATAGAATATATATATAGGATTAACAGGGTTCATTTCTCTTTCTCAGTAAGAGAATGAAGTGAGGGTCAGCACTTCTCTGAACATTCCTTTGGAGGTCGTAAAATTCTCCTTCCATTGGGACAGGAGAATGATTCCTTTGTCACGGCTCATTTGCATGTTTATGACAGTAAGAGATTTTGGGCTGAATGACTCAAAAGATAGTAAAACATCGCGTAATATCATTCTACAGAGATCTTATATTCGAATTCAGCTCGGACAAATCGTAAGGTTTAATTTGATACCAAGAAAGGTATATTTGGTACCTTTAAAAGTGGGTTTAACATTCTTACACTCAGGCTTATTAAATATAAAGCCTCTTATTAAATATAATGAGTTCTCCTACACTACTAAACAATTCTACTAATTTTGATCTACACCAAAATACATAGCACACAGGGATTACAACATATTTCACTAAAACTAAGCCCTTTTAGGCTTTATAAGAAAGACACACATTTTTACGTTCAAAAGTCCCCCCTTCCTTTCCACACGATAAGCACGTGGTGAGCATGCGGATGTCACATGCGGTTCTCTGTCAATAGTTCATTGTCTCTTTGTCAATACATTTATTGTGCTTGTGGAGACTGGTTGGCGCTATTTCAGTAATTAGGGGAGTTTTTAACAGTAAGTTCTTGTTTGTTCGTGAATCTGTTAAGGCCACTGATCCTCCGCCATACCTTACACAAACAATACCAAAAACAGCAGCAAGACATAGGTAATTAAAACAAAACACAAAAAAGAATACCGTAATTTCCGGACTATAAGCCGCAACTTTTTTCCCACGCTTTGAACCTCGCGGCTTAAACAACGACGCGGCTAATATATGGATTTTTCCCGCTTTCCAATTTTATTTAAAAAAAAAAAAAAAAAACATTCTGTGACGTGCTCAGTTTTTTGGCGGCATGAAGCTTTCATTAGACCAATGAAATTGCCGAACGGGTTAAGGTCAAACAACTTTTTTGTTTACTGTTTAGATTAAATCGAGCGCGCTCAAACTTCCCATCATTCTGATTACGGTAGTCATTTTGTCACCCTCAAGACACGGAGAAATGCATATGATGCAGCTTTCAAGTTGAAGGCGATTGATCTGGCTGTTGGAAAAGGAAATAGAGCTGCTGCACGGAGACGTTGGAAACAGCAGCGTGATGAATTGACTCAGTGCAAAAGACAACTAAAGCTGAGGCTATTCAACTCCGACACCGAAGGAGATGACTTCAGTGGTTTCATGTGCACAAGAGGAGGAAGATAGTGACCAATGACTTTCTTGCTAGGCTACTGTTTACTGCTAATTTTAAATTTTTTGTTACAAGCCGTGTGTGGCAGCGGGGGCGTGGTCAAGCGCCCGTCCGGGAGAGAAAAGCGGTAAGGGCGCTTACACCTGAGCTAATGTCTAACACCTGTGTCTAATTTCAGTAAGCGTGGGGAGAGCGGCATAAAAAGGCAGCAGTGAGAGAGTGAGTGAGTGACAGACACACGTCAGTCTAGTGTTGGCGCATAGAAGATCAAGAATTGAGAAACTTTATAAAATTGATTGATTGCACCAGTGTGACAGTTTTCAGCACTTGATGTAAGCGCCCTTACCGCTTTTCTCTCCCGGACGGGCGTTTGACCATGCCCCCGCTGCCACACCGTGTTTCGTTAAAGCCTATTTATTTTTGTTACAAGCCGTGTTTCGTTAAAGCCTGTGTAAAGTTCATTTGTTTCAATGTACCGGAAGGCACCTGCGGCTTATAGACAGGTGCGGCTTATTTATGTTCAAAATAATATTTTTTTTTAAATTCAGTGGGTGCAGCTTATATTCAGGTGCGCTCAATAGTCCGGAAATTACGGTACAATATAAATAATTATACATATACATACATACACTCACCTTCATACATACCCACATACACACACGTGAGTGCAAATCTATTACAATCTGTTATATAAAGAACAAAAAAACTGTATATTATGTACAGAGCAATGTAAGTAATGGCAGAAGTGGATATGTTGGATAATATAAATAGAATTAAACTGTGTATTGCACATAATTATTGCTCAATGGGGCAATTTAATTGTTCATTAGATGGATGGCCTGAGGGAAAATACTGTTCCCGTGTCTGGCGGTTCTGGTGTTCAGAGCTCTGAAGCGCCGGCCAGAAGGCAACAGTTCAAAAAGGTAGTGGGCAGGGTGAGTGGGGTCCAGAGTGATTTTTACAGCCTTTTTCCTCACTCTGGAAGTGTATAGTTCTTGAAGGGGGGGCAACCAATAATCCTCTCAGCAGACCGAACTGTCCTTTGTAGTCTTCTGATGTCTGATTTCGTAGCTGCACCAAACCAGACAGTTATTGAAGTGCAGAGGACAGACCCAATGACTGCTGAGTAGAACTGTTTCAGCAGCACCTGTGGCAGGTTGAACTTCCTCAGCTGGCGAAGGAAGTACAACCTTTGCTGGGCCTTTTTCACAATGGAGTCGATGTGTATCTCCCACTTCAGGTCCTGTGAGATGGTAGTGCCCAGGAACCTGAATGACTCCACTGCTGCCACAGTGCTGTTTAGAATGGTGAGGGGGGACAATGTTGGGGTGTTTCTCCTAAAGTCCACAATCATCTCCACCGTTTTGAGCGTGTTCAGCTCCAGGTTCTTTTGAAAGCACCAGACAGCCAGCCGTTTAACCTCCTTTCTGTATGCAGACTCCTCATCATCTCGGATGAGGCCGATGACAGTGGTGTCGTCTGCAAACTTCAGGAGCTTGACAGAGGGATCCTTGGTGGTGCAGTCATTGGTGTACAGGGAGAAGAGTAGTGGGGAGAGCACACATCCCTGGGGGGCACCAGTGCTGATGGTACAGGTGGTGGAAGTGAATTTTCCCTGCCTCACAAGCTGCTACCTGTCCGTCAGAAAGCTGGTAATCCACTGACAGGTAGAGGTGGGAACAGGGAGTTGGTTTAACTTAGTCCAGAGTATATCTGGGATGATTGTGTTGAAAGCCGAGCTGAAGTCCACAAAAAGGATCCTTGCGTATGTCCCCGGTCTGTCCAGATGTTGCAGGACGTGATGCAATCCCATGTTGACTGCATCATCCACAGACCTGTCTGCTCGATAAGAAAATTGAAGGGGGTCCAGAAAGGGTCCAGTGATGTCCTTCAGGTGGACCAACACCAGTCTCTCAAATGACTTCATGACTACAGATGTCAGGGCGACAGGTCTGTAGTCATTAAGTCCTGTGATTTTAGGTTTCTTAGAGACAGGGATAATAACTGAGCGTTTGAAGCAGCATGGGACTTCACACTGCTCCAGTGATCTATTGAAGATCTGAGTGAAGATGGGGGCCAGTTGGTTAGCACAGGAACGAAGGCACGCTGGTGAGATGCCATCTGGGCCTGGAGCCTTCCTTGACCTTTGCTTCCAAAAGACACGGCACACATCGTCTTCACAGATCTTGAGTGCAGGTTGTGTAGCAGGAGGGGGGAGGAGGGGGGTTGCAGGAGGTGTTAATGGTTGTGTGAAATGTAGGTCCGAGTGCATGTGGGGCGTGAAATTGGGCCTTTTAAATCTGCAATAGAACACATTCAGGTTGTCAGCCAGTCGTTGGTCCACCACAGGGTTGGGGGTAGGAGTCCTGTTATTAGTAAGTTGTTTCAGGCCACTCCACACTGATGCAGGGTAGTTAGCTGAAAATTGTTTTTCAGCTTCTAAGAGTAGCTTCTTTTAGCCACTCTGATTTCCCTATTCAGTGTGTTCCTGGCCTGATTATACAAGACTCTATCCCCACCCCTGTAAGCCTCCTCTTTGGCATGACGAAGCTGTCTGAGTTTTTCTGTGAACCATGGTTTATCATTGTTGAATGATAAAAATGTCCTACTAGGGATGCACATATCCTCACAGAAACTGATGTATGATGTAACAGTATCTGTGAGCTCGTCCAGGTCTGTAGCTGCAGCTTCAAAAACACTCCAATCAGTGCAGTCAAAGCAGGCTTGTAGTTCCAGTTCTGCTTCATTAGTCCATTTTCTTGCAGTCCTTACAACTGGCTTTGTTGATTTTAATTTCTGAACCGGCTTGTCAACATAAATCATAATTTAATGCAAACTTAAACCAAAAGTACAAACATAAACACACACATGATGGACATGCCCGTAATTCTCTCTCTCTCGAACCATCATCACCGGCCGCCTTTATCCCTCGCGCGCCTCATCAGGCCGATTGGGGACCGGGCGCGCGATATTCCAACCCGGCCCCGCCCCCCTCCGCTCCACACTCCTCCCGGCGTTATCTCAGACCGGGGTGCCACCGGCATGACGTACACACACCTCCTATCCCTGGGGCGGGGTGTCACCCTCACCCTGGGAGGAGACAGGAGGGGAAGACAACAACAACAAAAAAATAGGCGAGGGAAAAGGCCAACACAGTGCGAAAGAGAGAGAGAGGAGAGAGAGAAAAAGCTCACTCACCGGTTCTCTGACGTACCATCGCGTGGTCCTTGAACACTCCTCCACACTCAGGCGTACGACAACCGCTCCAACCCCGGGCGAACCAGAGTCAAACCTTCGACCCCCAGCGGGCAGAACACCCCTCTGCTTTTCTGGCAGCAAATGGGGACACTCCTCTGCCCCTGGCAGCGGCCCTACCGCTCCGGGTTGTCGGAGAGTTTCTTCCCTCCTCCCCTCACAGACGGCGGTCACCCTCGACATCTCCGCATCTCTGGGGACGGCAGGGCACTCCTCCACCCCCGGCAGCAACTCCCTCGCTCCAATGTAACACAGTTAAAGGATGGGCAAGGAGGAGGTGAGAACTGGCTTGTCAACATAAATCATAATTTAATGCGAACTTAAACCAAAAGTACAAACATAAACACACACATGACGGACATGCCCGTAATGCTCTCTCTCTCGAACCATCGTCACCGGCCGCCTTTATCCCATCAGGCCGATTGGGGACCGGGCGCACAATATTCCGCAATATTCCGTGCAATAGTTTCACAGGAAGCTATTGTAGAGATGCTAAATTCAGGGAAATGTGATCTATCTTTCTTGACCCTGTTAAAAGTCTAGCTGCCACATTTTGAACTAGCTGCAGGTGGGAAAATGCAGTTTGGGGAGACCATTGTACAATGAGTTACAATAGTCTAATCTTGATGTAATAAGTGAGTGGATTAAAATTTCCAAGTATTTATGGAAAGAAAATGTTTTATTTATCGAAACATTATCGAATATTATCAAAGCTACCCTTGACAACAGCACTGATCTGCTTATTGAAAAGTAACAAGGAGTCTAAAATCACTTCAAGACTCCATACATGATCTCAAACATTTGATTATAGAGGAAAACACCGAGTCATGGGCTGCTCTCACTGCTTCCATCAGGCAGGCGGTATCAGGACCCGCACCAGCCTGCTACATGATAGCTTCTTCCCCCAAGCAATCAGACTTTTGAACACTTGATCTATCAGGATCAATAATTGCACTGCACTTTATTAATCTATAATCTCACACTGGACTGTCAAATAAATTCTCCCCAATTCAACTACTGTATATATATTTTATATACCCTCACCATTATTTTTAATTTGTATTGTATGTGTATTCTATTTTGTGTGTATTGTTTACTGTACATTGTATATTGTGTTGTGTAAGTATGTGTTGTTTATTGTAAATGGTACTGCTATGATATTCTGAACTGCACACAAGACTTTCACCTACTGTTGCACTTGTGTACACAGTAGTGTGACAATAAAGTGATTTGATTTGATTTGATTTGACCTAACTGGGCAACCAGGCCAGGTAAGGAGGAAGTGGAGGAACATAACATTTTTACATACTGATATAAAAAGAGCATCTGTCCATTCAGATTTTTTCTTCAGAGCCGAGTGGTTGTGTGATCAGTGAGCTGCACTCACTTACTGTTCCACTCATCTCTGTAGAGTGTATGCTGTTGGATCTATGGCGCATATCAGCGGCTTTCTCCTCTACTTAGCAGTGCAGCTTTGCCCCTGGGTGCTTTGACAGCGCTTATAGAAGAGAATATTTTCCTAAAAGAGTTAAATTTCTCGAAAAGAGTAATAAACAGCGGCGTTGAACATCCTTTTCAGGACGCGTCTTTATAAAGATGCCCTTCCCCTCTGTGTATTTCCGGGATGCGGTCGATTTTTCTCCACTCCTGATGGTCACAGACGCTGCCTCTTGTGTCTGGGCAGCGAGCACACCGAGGCAGCATTTGTGGATGGTTTGTGTTCTCACTTCGAGAACTTCACCATGGCAAGAAATACACCTCTCAAGAAAGAGACACCCCTAGTGTCGCTTCATTCGACACAATGTCTCATTCCCTACATCAGGTTACAAGAGTAACCTAGACATTGATCGGCATGTGATGCTCAAATGGCTTGCATGTGCTGTGCACACTTTAAAAGTGTTTAATCTCCCATTCAGCAGATGAAAACACGCTGCGTGATCATGAGGAAGGACTACATCAAGATGTGGATTGGAATGCACTAGCAAAAACGTCATATAAATAAAATGTATTTATGTTGCTTGCATGCTAGTGATTACATGATAACAATGACATAATATAAGAAATATTTAAGATTCCACACACTTTCGTGATAAGCAAATTTGTAACAATAACTGTGTTAACTCATTTTGTAGAAAATGACAGGTTTTCTTTCATTAAATAATTTAAGATGCTCTGTGAAAATTCACATTCACATATATCATAATCATTGAATTTTGCACAAAATTTTCACTCAAACTGTTATGCTGATAATTAGGGCTGTCAATCGATTACATTTTTTAATCTAATTAATTACAAAATAGAAACATTTTCACAATTGGACTGGGAAAATATCATACATTTGTATGGGGGGGGCATTGGAACAGCCATTGACCAGGAAAAAAAAATGTAATTAGAACAGAAAAGCAGCTGGTTGGGGAGGTTCCTCTACCTCTGGGAACTGACTAGGAGAGAAGTTCACATGGAATCATCTTACTTAATCCAGAGAAAGGGAAAAGGCTCCATTGCCTGTCTAACCTGTGAGAGAGTGAACAAAACAGAACACAGTCTCTAAATGGGTTATATAAAGAGTTATTATGATAAAGTAAGTTATTAGCAATATTCAAAGCAGTACCGTTAGTTGGATAGTTTTAAAGGAAAATGTAGTTATTGTAATTTAGAAGTTTCATATTTTAACTGTAAAGATCCATTAAAGGTGCAATAATTACAAAAGTCGAATACATAAAGAAATGCATCATACTTTTGAAAGATATGTTTATTACAAATCATTTAGGACACCTGAATGAGATGAATTCTCAATTTTTAAGTTATTTCAGTAGTCTTATAAAAGCTGTTAAATTTTACATGGAGCACATTGATGAGATTAACATGCAAGCATTACTAGCTTCAAAATTTCATTTAAAAATGCCACATAGGAATATAATGTTTATGAATAACCTGCATTTACAAAACCACAAAGATCTTATGGCAGGAAAAAACAATCTAACTCTTTTGTTTGGATGTATTCAAATACGAAAAAGATCAATAACAACATCATGTTAATTCACACGTTGACTTGTCCTCTCCTTGCCCTCTCATTGCTGAGAGCCAAGAGTAAAAAGTCAGGAGGGCAGGCCAGAAGTCTCTTCATGATCTAACCTTCAACAAATGAAGCAGGGAATGTTTGAACTTTATCTCTCATACAAACTTACTCTCAGACCTCTATGATCTATTTTCTTGTCCACATCAGAATGTAATATATTGTGTATTCATTGTAGGTTCTGTTATATGTGGGTCTATCCACCATGGCATAGCCTAGTTCTGAAAGCCCAAAGTAGTGAGATAGCTGACAGTATGTTTGATTTGCGATGTCTAGAATCTTTCCTCCAAAAATGTCCTCTAAAGGGAGAAATAGTTAGAAGTGGATCTATTCTGTAATCCATGAAGGGAAAAAAGGAAGCACATTTATATAAGTCATTCACTATGGATCATGGTTACGACAGAAGCATTCCTATTTCTGGCACAATGAAGTCTAATCCCAAACTTCAGACTGGATTGAGCTAGCCACGGCTGTCAATATTCCACCCCTGTCATCTCCAATGCAGCACCCATAAAACTAGAGGCTCTGAATAGAACCTGAACATGTGCATTTCAAATAGCATTAATGTGAAAGGGTGGAACAAGTCGCTTTGAAAGTCATCCAGTGTGAAGCTCACAAGTATTAGCAGAAAGGGCTGGAGGGAGGCTTTCTGCCATGCTATATCCTATTCCCCAGTTATGTCTCTTTGCTGGAATCGCTGGTGTATTTCATATATGGGCTTATGACTCCACACTGTGTGGAAAATCCCCCAGGCACCAGGGTCCTTGGGCATTGTAAATGTCATTTTTAATCACACTTCCCTCTGAGATTGCATGTGATCAAAGACGCCCGGACTTAAAGTTAACATGTCAACAAAGATGCAGTATGGGGACACCTCTACCCATGCCTTGAGTGAGGAGAGATTATGGCAGTACACAACAGAGTAGAAAAACTGTGGTTTTGATGCAGGTAAACATACAATCTGCTGTTATAAAATGACAAAAAAAATAAATAAACACACCAAAAAAATCAGTGATCACTTTTCTATGCATCTGGTGACCTTCAGTTTAAAACCTAAAAAATATATATATAAAAACATAATATATATATATATATATATGTGTGTGTGTGTGTGTGTGTGTGTGAGCGTGTATTTATCACTTTGTGGGGACCAAATGTCCCCATAAGGATAGTAAAACCCGAAATGTTTGACCTTGTGGGGACATTTTGTCGGTCCCCATGAGGAAAACAGCTTATAAATCATATTAAACAATGTTTTTTGAAAATGTAAAAATGCAGAATGTTTTCTGTGAGGGTTAGGTTTAGGGGTTGTGTTAGGTTTAGAGGATAGAATCTATAGTTTGTACAGTATAAAAACCATTATGTCTATGGAAAGTCCCCATAAAACATGGAAACACAACTGTGTGTGTGTGTGTGTGTGTGTGTGTGTATGTATATATACATGGTCATAAGCAACTGAGAAGACTTCTGCTAAAGTAGTAATGAAATGTAAAGGTTTTCATTTTTTATAAAGTGTTGTAAGGTTTTATTTATTTATTAAACAACAAGCAAAAAATGTCCTTATTATTGTCCAATATCATTGCAATATGTGCCATGAAATATTACACATGTCTCTGTAACAGCCCTAAAATCATCAGAAGAAATCATTGTGCATGTTTACAGGGTAGTATATATTGCTCGTATAAGTGCCAGTACAGTGTCCGGCTCCCGCATAACGCTCATAGTTGGATGGCAAATCACCCAGGGGTATCCCTGCCCTCCATCTGCTCTAATACAATGGTCTCAAAGTGCGTTTGTGCATGCATGTGCAGTAGAATATTGGCTCACCATACCCTAAGTCTGGTTGTTCATCTTATTCCACACAAACCATTTTTGTAGGAAAAAATGCATCAGAGCAAGTTAACTAAAGCTAACTTTGGTTTGGTATTACATTTTTGGATATAAATTAGGCTACTACTAACTACATTCACAATGCACTCTCCTTCCCCAAGGAAAAAATTAAACGATTGATTCCTTCAGAAAATGCTGCCACATACTTTATTTAGTGTATTTTTGCTTAGAAACCTGAATGGCTTATCTTACCTTGAGGCACATTTTACCCCATTATACCTTGAATGCACTACTGCAAAATGTGTCTGACAAATGAATGAGTAATAGGTACAGTAAGAACCTCAGTGAAACATGACATATTCTGTTGTGCTACTGAAAATAAATCACGTAATAGCACACACAGCCAGTACCATTACTTCTCTGTATCTTTTTGTGACCTTCACACATACCTTTCATGATATTACACCAACCTCTGTGAAAATAATTGACATTCGACAAAAGGGTCAATCAACTACTGAATGTAGCAGAGCATTCTCTTTCACATTATGAGTGTTGTGCGTACGCATTATTATGATTTCCTGGCGAGCTCCACTGCAAGCAAATATCCCCCTCTCCACTGTGAACTGCAGTATGTCCATGCCAGCAGAGTGTCCCTGTAGTATCACTCTTTGTGTGCACATTACCTTTATTCTATGCAGAACGGCCTACACTGTGGCACATCATACACACACACACACACAACAATGGGGAAACTCACACAGCAAAGATTTGTATTGGTCTTGACCTGCTTGAAGTCACCAGCAAAAACATTTAGTGTAGTATGAGTGTCTTTGCGGTGGCTGATCTCAGAGGAGCTGGGAGAGGAGTATTATGCAGTCGTAGCTGGCAGTCTGCAGTCTCAAGGAGAAACAGAATTCACTGAAGAGCGGCTCGGTGCATACGGCAAATATTTAAATGCAATGACGATTTAAATGCAATTCCAGTCAAAGAATCAAATTTCTCTGGTTATCACACTCGAGCAAACGGCACTCTCCTCTCTGCTGGACTGAGGGACAAAAATCTTTACTTTGCTATACCTTTCCTCCTCTCACCAGGCTTTGACCACTCTCGGTCACACTCTGTCCTAGCTTTGAGACTAAGATATGATACGAGGGGCATTAGACAAGTACAGATCCCTCTTAGCAAACTCACCCAATTTCTCTAGCCCTGTAATTACTGGCTCCCTCTATAATTAAGCTCTATAAATGAGCAGAAATAATTAGGGGAATGTTATGCAGAATAAATGTGCAGGTGGAATATTTTATAGCCATTTGAGGAAGAATGGAAGGTATATCCTAATGTGTTACCTGAACTAAGGAGAACAAAGTTAATTGGTTATGACCTAAATATTGCCCTATTATTGCAGGGTTGCATGTGGTGTGTTATTTTACAATGTGCTGCTATGCTATTCATAGGTTACAACATTGGGCAATGCATAATAAAAAGTGCTATGCTGTGAATATTCAAGACCAGTCAATATGAATTTTGTTTAGCATAAATGTTAATGGCTATATACACACGTCATACACTTTTTTGAGAAAACAAGATGGCTGTCAAATAAACTGTTTATTATGAATAATTCACTTGACCTACTTGCATTTTCTGATTTACTGTTGGTATTTGCCATTGTACACTGTGCAGCCATGTACTCAGAATAATTTAGAATTATAATTGATGCCTTATACATAATATTCAAAAGTAGTTCAGCATCAAGTGTGTTTAAAATTAAATTGTATTATTTCACTTCAATAAAGTGAAATATGTTGATTGCATCCCCTGCTGCAGCCTTTGCAATAGTGCCACGGAAACCTGTAATTTCAGTCAATGTTACAGCATTCAATTCGACAGACATCTGTATTGCCAACCATAGCTGTGTAATTTGCTTTTGTTACTTCCATTTCTCATGTTGACAGAACATGCACTTTCATACACTCGAGTATCACTGGGTTTGGTGTGAGGTCATGTAGCGGACTGATAACAGGGTACCAGTAGTTTCTCAATGAGTTACGACTCCCTGTGGCAGAGCCAACACTACTCAACATGACATCTGCTGAAATACAGCTCATATAAATCTCTGAACAAATTCAAACAAGCTCCCGTAACAGCCTGAGAGCACGAGAAGTTATTGGGAACAAAGTTGTGCCTCTCACAAGAAACACAACCAATTAAAAAGGTTTAAATAGCCTGGTATTATTTCTAATCTAAAGATTAATAAGCCTCTCCGTGTCCTCTTTTATTTTTCTCATGTGTATAGCAAATAGTTAATAGAAAATGTGAAGAAGAAAAAAACATGGAAACACATATGGGGAGTCTTAATGAAAGAAAGATCAAAAGATTACTTAATATGCAACTGCGTTATTAAACACAATACTGATGGTGAGCAAACAGTGTATTTACGAAAACCCTTGCAGGGCACTGGATCAGCGCAAAGCTCCCTTTTAGTTGAGCAGACCATATCTGAAACCCTCCCAAGATCCACTGTATTATGAATTCATTACTTGGGGGCAGATTTAATAAACAGTTTTGCCACTTTTGTGCATGGTATTTCAGCACAAAAACCTGCATCTTATTCACTAACCACCCGCAATAAGCACTGAAACTGAGCTGCGTCTTGAGTATTTCAACGAAGTCATTGTCATTTTATGGTTTGCAGTTGTCCTGAAACTGTTAAATGTGCAGGAAGTGTACTGGCATGTCTCTGTATTTTGTAAAGTTTCATTCTAAAACCTGTAGGAATATCATGCAGTTTGTTTATGTGTCATGCAGTTTGTTTATGTGTCCTGCAGGATTTAAGCATTTCTGCAGGATTCCTGTAGCTTTTTAAAACATTTTTATGGGAATTCTAATTAGATTTACTACCCTCAGCAATCTGTTACCAAAAGATGAGATACTTTCAGATCTTAACAGAACATATTCTCACAAACATTGTGTTTATGCAGACTTTTTAATTAAGATAGTTTAGTTATTTAGTTTTTATAAAGTATCACACAATTTTTAAACTTATAATGTCTTGCCAATCCTTAAATACTCATTTTCATATCAACAGCCATCCAGTAATTACTAGGAACTCTTGGTTCATTTCAAGTCAGGCATGATAAAATTAATGATTCGTGGTTCAGTATGTTTTTGATTCACTAAAAAGAATGGACTGATAAAAGTAATTCGTACAGTAAGGAAGCACTGAATGTTTTACAGTGTATAGATTCAGTAGAACTGACTCGTAAGTAACATTCATTTGGGAATCGGGCTACTCTGGTTTTCCTATGTTTCACACTGTAAATTCAAATGAGCTGGTTCATTAGAGTGATTTTTTTGGGGGGAATCGGACTACCTTTGTCTTGAAAAAATAAAAAGTGGCCAACAGGACTTAAGGAATGCTTATTTTATATTCCTAAAATCTTGATGTTTATTAAGTCAATGGACACATTATTGCTTTTCACTCTTGAAGTTGTCCTTAATCCTAAGTAAACTAAATCCGTTATATCTTGTTTCATGTTTCACTCTGTTCATAATTAATCCTGGGTTTTTACATTCTGATGTTTCACACTGTATAGTCTTAAACCCTGGGTTGGCATTATTTGCAGTCAGGAAATTAGCAAGGAATTCTGGGCCCCCTGACTGTATATTGCTCTGGGCCCCTTTCCTATTAAAAGCAATACAGTTTTGAATTTGTTGTGGGCCCCCCTGGACCTTTGGGCCTCTAGACACATTACCACCTCTGACCCCACTTGCTACAGCCTTGTTTGTAATTTCATTTCTTCTCAATAACATTGGATAAAAAACAGCTAGCAACCTGTCAACGGGGCTTTCCTTCTGTGGAAAAGTTGCCAAGCAAATCAGCCTTGTGCCTTTCGTCTTCTGAAACAAACCACAAAAACACACACAAAAGGAATACTTTCTCTTCATCATGCCTGTTATCACATCTGCCCTCACTGTTTGACATTTTACTGGTTTCTCTCAGATGGAGATCGTAAACAGTGTGTGAATATTTCTGTGAATGAACAAAGTGCATGAATATTGTTATGGTTACCCTGTCTTGTTTCACTGTTGCCCTCTTGTTTTCCATCTTGTCACTTTTGCACTTCTTAGTTTTCACTTTAGTCCCTTATGTAACTCCATAGTCCTCTGTTAGCGTTCGTGTTCCCTGTCATTGTTTTCACCTGCCCTCATTAGTTTGCCGTTTGCTTCTGTTAATCACCTTATTATCTTGTTTGAGTTCTGTTCGTTCATTGGCCCCTTTTTCCCTTGTTTGTGTATTTATACCCCGTGTCTTTGTTCAGTCTTTGTCGATCGTCGTTTGATGTCAACCTGGTGTGTGTTTCCTCCTCGAGTCCCCTGTTGCTTACCTCGTGTTTAATTCGCTATTTTATGTTTCATTTCCCCATCGTGGGTTGTTCCTTTGTGTTTTCCTGTTTGGTTCACGTAATAAAGTTCAAACTGCGTTTGGATCCGCATCTCCTCGTCTGCCTCGTTACTCAAGCATAACAAATATTAACTGAGGTAAAAAATGTATGCAATATCTGTTTATTTGTCTTTTGCTAATCATGTTTATGGAACATTCTAACACTGCATCCTTTCACACTGTAAAACCTTGGCACCATAATGTGAGGTTTACCCCTCAGTGTGGTGCTAACCCTGTTTTGTAGCAGGGTTTCATAACCCTGTGTTAAAAGCGGTGCCATCCCCCTTTCAAAATTGCAATTCTAAAACGTTGCTTTACCTGGGGTTCAAAGCGGGACTTAAAAAGACAACCCTGGTTTAAGTTCAGTGTGAAAACCCCATATTATGTGTCAACTACTCATAAGTAATCAATTCATTTTAGTTTTGCAGGACACCTAACTATTCACTTGAGCTCACATTTCCTGATCCAAAAACCCTCTTCCAGGTTTGAATGTACAGTGAATATGAAATATTATCCATAAAATCCCATGAATAAATCAACTTCTAAGTGCAGAGAAGACTCTGTAGCCATTTTTAATGCTTATGTCACAGAGGATATTCACATCTCTGCCCTGTTCAAACTATAAGAAAAAGTGCTAAAGAAAGAGCAGTTAGGCCCTAGGAAAATCTTGAGTCTGCAGAAGCCAGACATGTATTAGTGCATAAAACGTCTGGGGTTACATGTGTAACCCTTGTTCCCTGAAAAAAGTGGAACGAGATGCTTCTCGATCCATGCATTTCATGAATGTGCAGGGTGATAGGGCTAGGCTGAATGGACGAACCCGATACTGGAAGGCTTCGTCCCCGAAAGCGAACCTCAGGAACTTCCTGTGCTTCAAGATTTGTATGAATAACTATTGGTTTACATTACATATCAATTCTGAGAAAAGAAGTCCTCCAGTTGCCTGGGGAAACAGACACATTTGATGTATACTTTATTGATTCTAAGTCTATTAAAATGTTTGATTGATATTTAGATATCTTAAGAGTGCATTTAAATCCTTGAAAAATTGAGAACATTTACATTGTTTGATCCAACATTGTGTCAACAGCAATATAAATACAGTTATGAATATTAAGAGTTATTAAAAAAACAAAACATCACTTGATCCAAAAAACAAAAACTGAGATCAAATCAAAATGTAATTAATCAACTACTGTAGCATTTGTAAACAAAAACATGACCCATGTTGAAAACAGCCTTTGTTGTTATTACTTTGATTTAGTTTGTTTTCACAAAAGGGAATTAATGATAACAATAACTGTGATGTGAAAAATATATATATACTTTTTAACAAACACTGTGTGTGTGTGTGTGTGTGTGTGAGTGTGTGTGTGTGTGTGTGTGTGAGAGAGAGAGAGAGAGAGAACAAAATGAGCTGTCTCTGGAGAAAGTTGTAATAACTCTGTATGTGAAGAGGTGAGGAAGACCTGCCATGCATAGCTTTCACATTTATTATTATGCATTAATAAATTCCAGATCTGTCTCTAATTAGGTCTAGGAGTGAGCCAAGTAAGTCTAAATATTACCTCTCTATAGGGACTAATGATTACCTATTGCACATAATCTGGAGCCTTCTGTTGGACATCTTGTAAATTCAATACTATTTGTCCCACATTATGTTGATAATCTATATTTTCTCTTCTGTACTAGCCAAACAGATCAAAGCCACAACATTGAAGTTACATTTCAAAATATACAGGTATTTACAGCATGTCTGTTTTGAGGTATGATGTCAAACATGTTTTTGTGTTAAGTTATACTTTGAATTGATGCATGAGTATTGATTCCTCACGATCTGCGAAATTATCTACTTCACAGCAGATGTTCTGTCATAGAGCCACAGGCCCTATTCTAGTCTAGACTGTGAGAAATTGGCTATGCAATTGTGTGTAGTTTAGATAGAGTGACATTGCTCTAGCAGCTAAAACCCTAGGGTGAGCATGTCATTGATGTAGTTAGATTTTCTAGTCTATTCATAAATAATGACTTGAGAAGTAAAAGCACTTCAACATTTTCATAGCAAAACAGTATGTTTTTTTAATCTCCCTGTACTAGTCTGAAAGTACTGTACAGAAGGCTTCAGCCCTGTCCTTTCTCAATGATTCTAGAGCTGATTCTAGGGCAGTGATCTGAAGCCACACTTGTACAGAATGATATATATATGCATGTTACTTACTTTTATGTATATATGCTAAATTAATCCATGTATTTCAGGCACATAGTAAAAAAAGGCAACTTTTTGATCTCATACCCACTACCATACCTACATGTTTTTTTTTTTAGCCGGTTGTACGTGATTTGTCAGTTTCCTGGTGAAATAAACACTAGAAGCATACAACAACAATGTTTATTTACTGTGGCAGGGCGGAGGCTTCATTAGCCTAATACGGGACCGGGTGTGTATGATCACGCCTTCTGCGCTGTCTGCCGGCAGGAACCGGCAGGAACCAAAACACTGTAAAATTTAAAAGAGGGTAAAGGCCAACGCAGAGTGACAGTGAGACAGAGAGAGGAGAGAGAGATAAAAAGAAAAAAAAAAACCTTGCCAGTTCTCCGATATGCCGCAGCTTGTTCCTCGGCCACTCCTCCACCCTCTATCGGCGCCTCTCCGGGCGGATCAGAGGCAGTCTTCCAGCCCCTGGCGGATGGAACGCCCCGCCGCGTTCTCGGGGAACAGAAGGGGTCTCCCCCGCCCCTGGCAGCGGTTCTCTCGCTCCAGGCAGTCGGCAGTGAGCCCCTCCCTGCTCGTAGTCGGCGGTCTTAAACCCTGGCGTGTTAGCGGCTGATAGGGAACTCCTCCGTCCCTGGCAGCGGCCCTGACCGCTCCAGGCGGTCAGTTAGGAGCCCCTTCTCCCCTCGCGGTCGGCGGCCATCGTCCACTTCAGGTGGCTGGGCTCCTCTTCCCCTGGCAGATGGCCGCGGCTGCTCCGTTGGTGTGGACGGTAGTGGCGAGAACTCTACTACGGCGTATCCCTCCTCCTTCCCGGGTTTCGGCACCAGTGTAACGGTATTCAATGTAAAGGAGGAGGCGAGAACCGGCTTTTCAATATAAATAATAGTAAACTTAAAAGAAGACACAAACACACACATGACGGACATGTCCGCTAACGATCTCTCTCCCGCACGACACCCTGCAGTCGACCTTTATACCTCGGAGGCTTCATTAGCCTAATACGGGACCGGATGTGTATGATCACGACCCGGCCCCGCCCTCCGCCCTGCCACATTTACTTTCACACAAATCACAAATAGAAAGGCATATTATCAGTTAATTTTAACATTTGCATTAAATAACCAATACATTTACATCTTGTTCGAGTGTGATCAAATTGCATGGTAGCTCAATTAATAAGGAGATGCACCTGCGATGCAAAGGGTTCTGAAGAGCATGCAAGTTGAACGTGACCCAAAATTGTCATAGATGCACCATAAAGTGACATGGTTGCTTTAGAAAAAACATTTTTCATCTCACGTTTGCTTCTATGCTACTATCTGTTTGGTTTAGGTTTAAGGTAGGGAGATTAACCTTTAAAACATAATCTATTTTTCATTTCTCACTTGCTTTTTATGATGTTATCAGTTAGGTTTATGTTTACCTCATCTGTTTGTGAGAAAATGTGACTTGCTTGTAGCGCCACACAGTGAACATTTCACCTCGGAACTGCAGCGAAACAAGTTAGGTATCACGTAATATGATTTTGCCAAATGATGCCACAGTCACATTATTGCATTGAGGTCAAGCTGTAAATAGAGGTATGTTTACACATTCTGCATTGTGTATAATTCAGCTGTTATATACAGAATGTCTGTGTTTTGATGTACACAAGGTGAATAAGAAGGAGAGAGAGAGGTGTCAGCCTGCGTGTGAGCGAGATCTCCCCTCTCATGTTTAAATTGTCTGGACAGTCATTTGGCTAATGCTTAAATTCCATCTTTAATCTGGCATAGATGCTGCACGGTGCTGGTGGCCCAGTATAGTCACAAAATCAATTGCCTAGAAATGACATCTGCCAGGATCAGCCTCGGGAGCACTCCTAGGTTGCATAAATGAAATCAGGGGTCCTAATTGTAGGCTGATTTATTCACTTGTCTGAGTGTATCATGGCAGATCCACACACTGCCCTCAGCTCCTGCTGACTGCTATACTCATGCCCTATCTCTCTCTCTCTCTCTCTCTCTCTCTCTCTCTTAGCACCAGTAACACAAAATCCTCTCACCACATTACATTAATTTATTTAGAAATACAGAGGCCAAGGATGAAATAAAATGAAGTCGACTGTTATTTGGCTCAAGTTAGATACAAACTCAAAGATCTCTGCTCCAGCTAACAAAAAAGGAAAATAAAAACTATCTTTGCCAGCTCTTGTTCAATTTGAATTGGCATTTAAAAACAGACCAGTAAGCTGTAGCCCTCTGATTGAGAGGAAGTGGGCATGTTGCAGGCACATGCTCTGACCTCAGAAAAGGAAATCTAGAGCTTTGGAAGTGAGACATCATTTCCACCCAAGTGGTCCTCTCTCTGATCTTCCATGGGCAGCCGTCAGATCACTACCCTGATATTTCCGCCAGGGGGATTAAAAAGGCGACAGCCCTGTGAAACTTTAACCTGCCACTCCTCCTCTAAATAAAACATTGAACAATTCTGACAAAAGTGGCACTGAGCCAGAGAGGTATTAAATAGTGATGGAGCTCCTGGGTCACACCAGGATATGTATTTAAGCTGTGAGGTCTGGCCTTTCCTAAGAGTTCCATGATGCACATGCAGAGCTCAGGGATCTGATGAAAGACAGTAAGTTAAATAAATTCAGAGAGAAGATGTGAGTGAAGAAGAGATACCCAGAAAGAGAGAGTTTTGGTCAAGGTACTGTTGAAGGTTTTCTTTGAGAAAATGGCACAGAACGTCTTTATCTTTGGAAATGCAGCTGATTTGAAGTGCAGACGCTCGGTTTGAAGTGCAGAACGACGTGATGGCGAGGAAGTCCACCCCTCCTCCCAACGACCAGGTGCTCTGTCTTACCACGGCAGATGTGAGGAAAACTCTACGTAGAGTCAACCCACGGAAGGCTGCTGGACCAGACAACATTCCTGGCAGAGTGCTCAGAGGATGTGCAGACCAGCTAGCAGATGTTCTTACCGACATCTTCAACATCTCTCTGAGCAGCGCCGTTGTTCCAACGTGCTTCAAGGCCACCACCATCATCCCCATGCCAAAGAAGTCTTCAGTGTCCTGCCTCAACGACTACCGTCCCGTCGCACTTACACCCATCATCATGAAGTGCTTCGAGAGGCTCGTCATGAGGCAGATTAAGACCCAGCTGCCCCCTCACTAGACCCACTGCAGTTTGCGTATCGTTCAAACCGTTCAACGGACGATGCCATCACCACAACCCTCCATCTGGCCCTCACCCACCTAGACAATAAGGACTCATACGTTCGAATGCTGTTCATAGATTTCAGCTCAGCATTCAACACAATCATTCCCCAGCACCTGATTGGAAAGCTGAACCTGCTGGGCCTGGACACCTCCCTCTGCAACTGGATCCTGGACTTCCTGACTGGGAGACCTCAGTCAGTCCGGATCGGGAACAGCATCTCCACCACCACCACACTGAGCAGTGGGGCCCCCAGGGCTGTGTGCTCAGTCCACTGCTGTTCACTCTGCTGACTCACGACTGTGCAGCAATGCACAGCTCGAATCACATCATCAAGTTCGCCGATGACACGACCGTGGTGGGTCTCATCAGCAAGAACAACGAGTCAGCATACAGAGAGGAGGTGCAGCGGCTGACGAACTGGTGTAGAGCCAACAACCTGTCCCTGAATGTCGACAAAACAAAAGAGATGGTTGTTGACTTTAGGAGAGCACAAGGTGAACACACTCCGCTGAACATCGACGGCTCCTCTGTGGAGATCGTCAAGAGCACCAAATTTCTTGGTGTTCACCTGGCTGGAGAAACTCACCTGGTCCCTCAACACCAGCTCTATCACCAAGAAAGCCCAGCAGCGTCTCTACTTTCTTCGAAGGCTGAGGAAAGCACATCTCCCAACCCCCATCCTCACTACATTCTATAGAGGGACTATTGAGAGCATCCTGAGCAGCTGCATCACTGCCTGGTTTGGGACTTGCACCGTTTCGGACCGCAAAGCCCTGCAGAGGATAGTGAGGACAGCTGAGAAGATCATTGGGGTCTCTCTTCCCTCCATCAAAGACATTTTCAAAAAACACTGTATCCATAAAGCAACCAGCATTGTGGATGACCCCACACACCCCTCACACAAACTCTTTACCCTCCTCCCGTCTGGCAAGAGGTACCGAAGCATTCGGGCCCTCACGGCCAGACTGTGTAACAGCTTCTTCCCCCAAGCCATCAGGCTCCTCAATACTCAGAGACTGGTTTGACACACACACGTGTCCTGAGTTGCACTTTAATAACTGTCACTTTATAACTGTCTGCTAACTGTCTGCTACCTCAATAACTGCTATGTGCATAGAACATTATCTCATAGTATGTTATGTTTACATTTTTAGAAACTGTCATCTTTTTTGCACTACTGAGTACTGGTCGGCGCTGCACTGTCTATTGTCCTGTTCATTGTCAGTAATTTGTTGTACTGTCCTGTACTTTTTGCACATGTTTGCACGTGCACTTTATATAGATATATATAGGTTTTTTTATATAGGTATTTTATTTCGTTGTGTAGTCTCATGTGGTCCTATGTTGGTCCTTTGTTGTTTTTATGTAGCACCATGGTCCTGGAGGAACGTTGTCTCGTTTTGCTGTGTACTGTACTAACTGTATATGGTTGAAACGACAATAAAAACCACTTGACTTGACTTGATTGGAACATTTATCTAACGCTGCTATTTCATAGCATATTCATTGACCTTTCAAAGGTCAGTAAAAACTTTGTGTGAAGGAGTTCAATGGAAAGGATGAGGCAAGAACTGGCTTGACAATATAAATAATAGTTTAATGAAGAAATAAACCAAAAGACACAAACACACACATAGGACGGACAGCAGCCCGTAAACGTTCTCTTTCTGTCGTACCACCATCCGCAGTCTGCCTTTATCTCTCTCAGAGGCTTGATTAGCCTGATAAAGGGCCGGGTGTGTAAAATCCGGCATGACGTACACCCCCCCCCCCCTCCCTGGGGGAGGGCGTGCTTATGTCCCGTCTTCCTGAATCTGGGAGGGGACAGGGGGAGGGAAACAATGATAAAAAAATACGGAGGTACTGCCTGTAACAGTGCAGTACCCACTAACAAACAAACTGTGAAATTTAAAAGAGAGGGAAAAGGCCAACGCAGAGCTGCAGTGTGAAAGAGAGAGAGAAAGAAAAAAAAGTTCCACGGGGTTGGCAGTGAGCCCCTCCCCACTCACGTTCAGCGGCCTCAGACCCTGCCATGTTTCAGCGGCTGGTAGGGGTCTCCTCCACCCCTGGCAGTGGCCCTGTTTAATTAGGAGCCCCTTCTCCCCTCGCGGTCGGCAGCCGTTCCTCAGCTTCCAGGTGGCCGGGCTCCTCTGTCCCCCGGCAGATGGCCGTGGCTGCTACATGGGGTGGATGGCAGCGGCGAGAACTCCCCTGCGGCGTACCCCACCTCCGTTCCGGGTTTCGGCACCAGTGTAAAGGAGTTCAATGGAAAGGAGGAGGCGAGAACTGGCTTGACAATATAAATAATAGTTTAATGAAGAAATAAACCAAAACACACAAACACACACATAGGACGGACAGCTGCCTGTAAACAATCTCTCTCTGTCGCATCACTGTCCGGAAAACATGATTGGTTATGGAAATTAAGATTCTGATTGTTGGATCTGTAGTCGGATTTTCTGTCTTGCCCATGCCATCAGTTGCACTCCAGCCTCCCGAAGATCCGTGCGTATTTACAGAGAATCTCTGTACACTTTTTTTTTTGTGTGGATTTTTATGAAATTTGTTTTAAAGAATTTAAACAGCTACACATCACAATGAGTATTTAAAACACATTTACACTCCATGAAAGATCACTGTGAAATCATAAATAGTTATAGCACATTTCCACAGCACAATAAATTAATAAAAAATGATGAAGACATTTAAAAATCAAAAACAGAAACAGCGCTGCTACAATGGAAAAAAAAATCTGGACGTCATAAAGATGTAAAAACAGTTGATATATCAATGTGTAAGTGAATGTATATAGGTCCATGACAAGAACATACATTTTTATTAATTTTAAAAGCTTAAATAAAATACAAAAGTGTTTGTATTATATTAATAAAATTTAATATTATAACAAATTTAAATAACCTACTATTGAATTAATTAAAAAGCGAGCTCTTGGAATATGACAAGATTGTCTGCAATTATAAGGCATATAAACTCATATACCTGACTCAACACATAAACTGAACAAGTTTCACCGACATGTGACTAACAGAGATGGAATAATGTGTCCCTGAACAAATCAAAAGTAACAGTCAGTATCTGGTTTGGCCCCTGCTGAATTAAGTACTGCAGTGTATCTCCTCCTCATGGACTGCACCAGATTTGGCAGTTCTTGCTGTGAGATGTTACCCCACTCTGGTCCTGTCTGGTCCAGCGAAGGTGGGTTTGTGCCCATAGGTGACGTGGTTGCCAGTGATGTCTGGTAAGGACCTGCATTACAACAGGCCTACATTTGCTGAGATTAGATTTTGACAAGCAATAAAGACATATAGGATGTTCCTATAGCAATGAACCTTGATGAAACCTATCCACCTCACTGGTACCATAAATTCAGAGTTTGCTCAAATTAAACTTATCTAGCTAGCCACTTAATCCTTCTTTGTGATATAGGTAACTGGTGTGAATCGTTGTCTTGATTTATTTTCTTCTATTTAAGCCATTCTATTGTTGATTTACTGCTGTGTTTTGTGTTGTTGTCCTGTTGCATCACCTACATTCAATTGTTCATCTTTCCAAGTTCAATGAATAGCTGTCCAGGCCCTGAAGCAGCAAAGAAGCCCAAAACATTGATGGCCCCTCCAGGTTTTGTTGTTGTTTTGGTTTATTCATTTATTTTTTATCACTATTATTTTTATTTTTTCAACCAACTCAACTTTGGTTTCATAGAATATTTTGCCAGCAGCACTGTGGAACATCCAGGTGCTCTTTTGCAAACTTCAGACATGCAACAATAGTTTGCATGTCTGTTTTTTTTTGGACAGCAGTGGCTTCCCCTGTGGTGTCCTCCCATGAATACTGTTCTTGTTTATTGTTTTAATGTTGAGATGTTAGCATATTCCAGAGATTTCTGAACATATTTCCCTTCTGAGAAAATAAATAAATAACTGAAACAACTAACTGTAAGGCCAGCTGATCTCCCAGACTGACCAGCTAACAAATATCCAAACCTCTCTAAAGCTTTAGCTTTTTATTTTATTTATTTTTTAGCAAGGTCACTGTACGATTCATCTTAACATCATTTAATGTGGACAGATGAACATTAAGGCTGTCGGAGCCAAATCCTTATGTGCAGTAGTATCTCGGGTGACCAGAGTTTGAGACCCAGCTCAAGGTCTTTTCACTGTGCCGTTCCCCCTATTCTCCCTTAACAGTCTACTTCTCTACTAATCCCTATATAATGAAGGCAAAAATGGCACAAAAAAAATTGAAAACAAATAAATAAATACCATTAAAAAATAAGAGAACATGAACAATTCTTAATCTTAGGTGTTTCTAAGTTTTCTCTTTTTTGAGGCAAAGTTCACATCAGTACATGTTTCCAATATCAAACTTTTTTATAGAGCAGGTCAGCTCTGACCAACTCCTCCAATCTTGTATCATTGATTGGAATCAAGGTTAGCTGACTCCAATTAGCTTTTGGATAAGTCATTAGCCTAGGGATACACATAATTTTCCAACCTGCATTGAAAACATATTGTTATTTATGTTTAAACAGACTGTGAATTTGTTGTGAGTTAAGATTAGATCAAATGTACTTGCAAATTTAGGCAGATATCCAGGGCCCACATACTTTGCTACAAATTAATCTATGCATTTCTATGCCCAGTTATCAAAAACATTTTAAACTGGTTATTTTAACCTCCACACCTTTTCTGAACTTTCTTCCTGTTGGTAAAAAAAGTCTTGCCAATCTGTCTTAAAGAATCAGTCACAGTCCCTTAGCCTCAATACAACTGAATATAATAAAAGATATACATCCTGTATGCCGAGTGTCTATTCTTATATTTCAATGGCTTTCAGGGACCCAGGTGCTCTGTGCAGGTCACAATTTTCCTCTCTGCAGGATTAACTCAATAATATGCCCTCGCTCGAGGAGCTGGGGATGGTATCTTCTTCTGACATTTTCAGCTTTCTGCAGGTCTCCAAGATGTGGCTTGTGCACCTTAGACTGTAAACAGGGTCAAACAATCCCAGTGTCGATCAATACCCGAAAGAGAGACCTAACAGGCTCAGCACTTCCAGACATAGTCAGAAGCCAGCCTCTTTTCTCTAATTCCACTGAGTGGCATCCAAGAGGAAAATAAAACACAACAAATCCTGCACTAGGCTAATGACTCAGTGCTTGGTAAACCAGCCAGTTTGGAAAGACATCATAATGCCTGTTTTCCTATGATGCTCATGTTTAACCACATGTCACTGTCGATTGAGAATCAGGCAGTCTATTTTTTCTCTCTCTTTCTTATGTATTTCTTTCCCAATTCTCCTGCTCTCTGGTGGCAGATGTTGTACAATAGAGATGATTAAACACATCAGCATCCCCATGAAATGTAAATGAGGGACATTCTGCTGAAATCACAATGGTAGTCACATCATGCCTTACTCATTTCTGACTTCCTTCACATAATTACTGCATCTGGATCCTATATTTTTCCCTGTAAGGGCTATTTTGGTACCTATGTCATTTATCATTTCCCTTATTTGTTATTTTATAATTTTTTATGTTTATATTTTGTTTGTTATTTTTTTAATTATTTTATTTTAGCCTTTGTCAATTTCATTGCTTGCAATAGTACAGAGACACAGTCATGAAAAAATAAATAAACTAAAAATAATCCAATGAGCCGGACTAAAACTTGTGTCAACTAAATAGGTATCATAGCTTAGTATATCAGCACATCAGCACTTGCTACATGTAACGAATGAGGCAGCGAAGGCAGACGAGGAGAGTGGATCCAAATGCAACTTAGCTTTATTCAAACAAACAAACAAATAAACACAAAGGAAAGATCCACAATGGGAAAACAGGAAACTTAAACACGATGAAACAAAACTGAGAACTCGGGCAGGGAACACATACCAGGCTTAACAACATTCAAAGATTGACAGCGGGGAGTGAAAACAACCGGGTTAAAATACATGAACATGGGAAAATGGGAGCCAGTGAACAAACAGAACTCAAACAAGATGACAGGTTAATAAACAGAAACCAATGGCAAACTAACGAGGGCAGGTGAAAACAATGAACAGAGAACACGACAGCTAACAAGGACACTATGGAGCTACAAGGGTGACAAAAAGTGAAAACTAAGGAACTACAAAAGTGACAAAAATGACAAACAAAGGGCAACAGTGAGACAAGACAAGATATACATAACAGAGCCCCCCTCAAAGGATCGGATTCCAGACGATCCTAAATAATAAAAATAAACAAATAAAAGAAGGCACCAGGAGCAGACGGGCAGACCGGGGGGGCACGAGAGCAAGAAGGCAGTCCAGGGGGCAACGAGGGGCAGACAGGCAGTCCAGGGGGCAACGAGGGGCAGACAAGGGAAAGGGGCCGGTTCAGGAGGTCTGGGAGAAGGCCACTGGGCGAAGACTGGTTTGGGGGGCCTGGGAGGCAGTCGAAGGACAGGGGCCAGTCCTGGGGGCCAGGAGGTTGACCACGGGATGTGGGTTGGCTTGGGGGACCTGGGAGGTGGCCGCAGGATAGGGAACGGTCCGGGGGCGGAGCCGTAGAAGGCGTAGCCGGGGGAGGCCTTGGAGCCGTGGGGGGCGGAGAAGCCGTAGGAGGCGGAGCTGAGGGAAGCTCTGGAGGCTCAGGAGGCGGAGCTGCGGGAGGCTCTGGAGGCTCAGGAGGCTCAGGGGGCGGAGCCATGGGAGGCTCAGGAGGCAGAGGAGAGGGAGGTGGCGCCGCAGGAGGCTCTAGAGGCGGAGACCCGGAAGGCTCTGGCGGCGGAGCCGATGGAGGTGGCGCCGTAGGAGGCTCTAGAGGCAGAGGCCTGGAAGGCTCAGGAGGTGGGGCCAATGGAGATGGCGCCATAGGAGGCTCTAGAGGCGGAGGCCTGGAAGGCTCTGGAGGTGGAGCCGAGGGAGGCTCAGGAGACGGAACTGAGGAAGGCTCAGGAGGGGGAGCCGAGGAAGGTTCGGGAGTCTCGGGGGGCAGAGCCGTAGGAGGCTCGGGAGGTGGAGCCGTAGGGGGCTTGGGAGGCGGAGCCGTAGGAGGCTCGGGAGGCGGAGCTCTAGAAGGTTCTGGAGTCTCTGGGAGCAGAGCCGTAGGAGGTTCGGGAGGTGGAGCCGTAGGAGGCTCTGGAGGCGGAGCCGTAGGTATGCTCTGGAGGCAGAGCCAAAGGAGGCTCGGGGAGAAGAGCCGTAGTAGGCTCGGGGGGCGGAGCCCAGGAAGGCTCGAGAGGCTTGCGAGGCGGAGCCCTGGGAGGCTCGAGAGACTTGAGGGGCGGAGCCCCGGAAGGCTCAAGAGGCTTGAGAGGCGGAGCCCTGGGAGGCTCGAGAGACTTGAGGGGCGGACCCCTGGGAGGCTCGAGAGGCTTGAGGGGCGGAGCCCTGGGAGGATTGAGAGGCGGAGCCGTGGGAGGCTCGAGAGACTCGAGGGGTGGAGCCCTGGGAAACTCGAGAGACTTGAGGGGCGGAGCCCTAGAAGGCTCGAGAGGCTTGAGGGGCGGAGCCCTGGGAGGCTCGAGAGATTTGAGGGGCGGAGCCCTGGGGGGCTCGAGAGGCTTGAGGGGCGGAGCCCTGGAAGGCTCGAGAGGCTTGAGAAGTGGAGCCCTGGAAGGCTTGAGAGGCGGAGCCCCAGAAGGCTCGAGAGACTTGAGAGGCGGAGCCCCGGAAGGCACGAGAGGCTTGAGAAGCGGAGCCCTGGGAGGCTTGAGAGGCGGAGCCCTGGAAGGCTTGAGAGGCGGAGCCCTGGAAGGCTCGAGAGGCTTGAGGGGCGGAGCCCTAGAAGGCTCGAGAGGCTTGAGGGGCGGAGCCCTGGAAGGCTCGAGAGGCTTGAGGGGCGGAGCCCTGGAAGGCTTGAGGGGCGGAGCCCTGGAAGGCTCGAGAGGCTTGAAAGGCGGAGCCCTGGAAGGCTCGAGAGACTTGGGAGACGGAGCCCTGGGAGGCTCGGGAGTAAGAGCCCTGGAAGACTCGAGAGACTTGAGAGGTGGAGCCCTGGGAGGCTCGGGAGGAGGAGCCCTGGAAGGCTCGAGAGACTTGAGAGGCGGAGCCCTGGGAGGCTCGGGAGGAGGAGCCCTGGACGACTCGAGAGACTTGGGAGACGCAGCCCTGGGAGGCTCGAGAGGAGGAGCCCTGGAAGACTCGAGAGACTTGAGAGGCGGAGCCCTGGGAGGCTCGGGAGGAGGAGCCCTGGAAGACTCGAGAGACTTGAGAGGCGAAGCCCTGGGAGGCTCGGGAGGAGGAGCCCTGGAAGACTCCAGAGACTTGAGAGGCGGAGCCCTGGGAGGCTCGGGAGGAGGAGCCCTGGAAGACTCAAAAGACTGGAGAGGCGGAGCCCTGGGAGGCTCGGGAGGCGCTGACTCTTGGAGGGGCACGACCACTGGCACTGACTCTTGGGCGGGCACGACCACTGGCACTGGCTCTTGGGCGGGCACAACCACTGGCACTGGCTCTTGGACGGTCATGGCTACTGGCACTGGCTCTTGGACAGTCATGGCTACTGGCACTGGCTCTTGGACGGTCATGGCTACTGGCACTGGCTCTTGGACGGTTATGGCTACTGGCAGTGGGACGGTCGAGACCACTGGTGCAGGCTCAGGGATGGTCGAGGCTACAGGCGCTGGCTCAGGGACGGTCGAGGCTACAGGCGCTGGCTCAGGGATGGTCGAGGCTACAGGCACTGGCTCAGGGACGGTCGAGGCTACAGGTAGCGAGGGCTACCTGCCGTGGCAGGCGTGGGCTCAGGCTCGCTCACCGTGGCAGGCGTGGGCTCTGGCTCGCAGACCGGGGCAGGCGTGGGCTCTGGCTCGCAGACCGGGGCAGGCGTGGACCGGGAGGCGGAAGCCCGTCTTCTCTTCCTCCTCCGGGCAGACGAAGTGGGCCGTGCAGGCTTGAGGATCGCGGATGCGGGGCACACCGGCTCTGAAGCGGACGAGGTTGGCAGCATGTAGGTCAGGACGGGCGTGGAGAGATGAATCGTGGCGGACAGGGGGAGTATCTTCGTGGGAGGAGCGTCATCCTCCAGAACGCCCACAGTGGGCGGCGATCCGCTGACCCGCAGGGTCTCCTTCACGAAACCGAGGAGCATCCAGCAACGACTCGCCGGTGGCAACCGCTCCCTCAGAGACTCGTTCAAGTTAACCCGGAAGAATGCCACCAGGGCGTGGTCGGGGAAGTCAGAGATGTGTGCCAGCTCCAGAAAATCCTGGACGTGGTCCTCCAAAGGGCGGTCCCCCTGCTTGAGGCAAAGGAGCCGGTAATTCGCCGAATAGGCTGCTGGATCCATGTGTGTGGTCAATCGTTCTGTAACGAATGAGGCAGCAAAGGAAGACGAGAAGAGTGGATCCAAATGCAACTTAGCTTTATTCAAACAAACAAACAAACAAATAAACACAAAGGAAAGACCCACAATGGGAAAACAGGAAACTTAAACACGATGAAACAAAACTGAGAACTCGGGCAGGGAACACATACCAGGCTTAACAACATTCAACGATTGACAGCGGGGAGTGAAAACAACCGGGTTAAAATACATGAACATGGGAAAATGGGAGCCAATGGACAAACAGAACTCAAACAAGATGACAGGGTAATAAACAGAAACCAATGGCAAACTAACGAGGGCAAGTGAAAACAATGAACAGAGAACACGACAGCTAACAAGGACACTATGGAGCTACAAGGGTGACAAAAAGTGAAAACTAAGGAACTACAAAAGTGACAAAAATGACAAAAAAAGGGCAACAGTGAGACAAGACAAGGTATACATAACACTACAAGCCCACATTTCCCATGTATTCGGTGTTTAAAAGAGAACAATGGGTTAATATTTTTACAGTGAAAGTAATTTGAGAGTCACTATGTTAAGCACGTTTTATTGCACTTCCAACACCTCTCATTAAACACTTGTTTTTTCATGCTTATCAAATTTCCCATATTATCACTTCTTTTAAGATGCACTCAACGCTGTCTGAATGAGTGTATTTAAATCTTTAAAACTGAAATATCACAGGACAACCAGTGTAAATGAGTTTGTGAAATAGGAAATTTCACAAAAATCACCAGACCATGTAGACTGGTAATGATAAGGCCATTACCAAGGCTATGAAGTGACACTGCCAATTATGTCACCCAAAATTAGAGGAGAGCCAGCAATGCTTCCACTTTTTTTGACACTCTTGTTTGGAGAGGATTCAGGCTGTCAATAAGTATGCCATAATAGTGTGGAATAACTGCCAGTTCGAATAAAACAACAGAGAGATCAAATTAATGAAAGGTGACCTTGCCTTAATTGAGATTCATCACAGGCATGGCGGGCGGTGGAGGGGAGAAATGAGAGCGAATGAAATAAGAGAGAGAGAGAGAGAGAGAGAGAGATAGATAGAGATAATACCACAACGCAAATATGGATTGCCAATTTTACAGGAGAATGGCCAACTGTTGTTCAGTCACACACCCTGAATGTCAATGCTGGGCTTAAGCATTGTTCTTGTTTTCTTTTTTCTTGTTTAGCTCCCTATGTTTCTTCTTCTCCTTCCTTTATCCCTTATTCTGCAGGACTGCATGTATAGAGAGACAAATTAGACTTCCCTGCAGTAGAGCAAGCTTGCGGTTAGAGCTGTTCACTCTGTGGGAGAGATAACAGAGCTCAGCAATCCAGAATACAGACAGAAGATTTCTCTAAGTACGCCAACTTCAATCACATTATTTCCTTATATTTAAAATTCGGAGGGATTCAACCTCCTGTGCAGATCTTCAAGGCAACAGACCTAATTTTAACAGACCTATATGATTCAGTGGGACCTGGCTTACACTGGGTGAGATTATACTGCCTTTTCAGCGATGTACAATGGGGCAGGTTTGAGTTTTAGCAGTAGACAACTGCAAGGTCAAATAAAGACCTCACCACTGGGTCCTACGGCTCATTAAGCTCAAAACACTTTCTGTTTGCAGAATACAAACACTCACATGGGTATTTTTAGACACTTGAGTGAAACATTTATATAATTATCAAAGGCTAATGCAAATTTACTTCAATTTACATATACCAGACTGGTCTCACCATGAAATTGGTGACAGGCGAGAAGTTTTTGCACTTTTGAACACATGTGAGCTCCATTTTTCAGGTGAAATGTCCACAGTGGGATCCTAAAAGCCAATGTAAAGCAAAGAGTTTGTAGTTGTTAATGATGTACTGTAGTTATTTTATTAACTCAATCCCCAAACCCCAAAACTAAACCTAACCATCATTGGAGTAAATATGTAATCTTATTTTCTTGAGATGAGGACCCAGGTTTCTGAGGCTACTGAGGCAAAGCAATATCAGGCGCACCAAAAGAAAAAGTAAACACTAGGGGTGGTAAATTTAACACATTCATTTCTGTGATTACGATTTTTTGTTTAATACGTTACAAAAAGTTTTTGATAGGAGAAAGGTGTCCCCAATTGTTCCCGGTAGGCTATGCTGCCTTACAGGCTCCGATTTGGGTGAAAGTGGGATTACGCCATCTTCTTGCCTATTGGTCCAAGATGGCAGCGCGGTAGCATGCAGCGGCCACTCCGGATACAAAATGGTGCGATTTTTGTTAAATAACCTGACTTTTGCGGCACATGGACACCGGAGCAACCGGTGTTCGTGTTTACCGTCGCCAGACACTGCTCAAATATAGGATTCATGCAACAACCAAGCTGCATGATGACATACAGCAGGCGCTATGCAAACTCGGCTTGCTGCGGAGACCAGGCTTCCAGTCCTCGGCGTTGCCTGATGCCGGTGGCCAGGGGAGAGGACGTTGTAAGCGGTGTGTGAGGAAGCGGAAGCGCGGCAAGAGGGCGGGGGTCCATGCTAGGCTAAAAACAAACCCTAGCCAGCCAGCTCTCCCGTCTATCCTGCTCTCAAATGTGACATCTGACTCCAGCAGGCTACGTAATGTGAGTTTAGAGACAGCTGCGTCTTAGTTTTCATGGAGACGTGGCTCAGCGATCGGTTTGAAGTGCAGAAAGACGTGATGGCGAGGAAGACCCTCCTCCTCCCAATGACCAGGTGCTCTGTCTTACCACGGCTGATGTGAGGAAAACTCTATGTAGAGTCAACCCACGGAAGGCTGCTAGACCAGACAACATTCCTGGCAGAGTGCTCAGAGGATGTGCAGACCAGCTGGCAGATGTACTTACCGACATATTCAACATCTCTATGAGCAGCGCCGTCGTTCCAATGTCATCCCTATGCCAAGAAGTCTTCAGTGTCCTGCCTCAACGACTACCATCCCGTCGCACTCACATCCATCTTCATGAAGTGCTTCGAGAGGCTCGTCATGAGGCACATTAAGACCCAGCTGCCCCCCTCACTAGACCCACTGCAGTTTGCGACTCATACGTTAGAATGCTGTTCATAGACTTTAGCTCAGCATTCAACACAATCATTCCACAGCACCTGATTGGAAAGCTGAACCTGCTGGGTCTGGACACCTCCCTCTGCAACTGGATCCTGGACTTCCTGACTGGGAGACCTCAGTCAGTCCGGATCGGGAACAGCATATCCACCACCACCACACTGAGCACTGGGGCCCCCCAGGCTGTGTGCTCAGTCCACTGCTGTTCACTCTGCTGACTCACGACTGTGCAGCAATGCACAGCTCAAATCACATCGTCAAGTTCGCCGATGACACGACCGTGGTGGGTCTCATCAGCAAAAACGACGAGTCAGCATAAACAGAGGAGGTGCAGTGGCTAACGGACTGGTGTAGAGCCAAAAACCTGTCTCTGAATGTCGACAAAACAAAATAGGTGGTTGTTGACTTTAGTAGAGCTCAGAGTGACCACTCTCTGCTGAAAATCGACAGCTCCTCTGTGGAGATCGTCAATAGCACCAAATTCCTTGGTGTTCATCTGGCGGAGAACCTCACCTGGTCCCTCAACATCAGCTCTATTACCAAGAAAGCCCAGCAGCATCTCTACTTTCTTCGAAGGCTAAGGAAAGCACACCCCCAATGTTATTTAGTCTGTGTAGTCTCATGTGGTTCTGGGTTTGTCCTATGTTGTTTTATGTAGCACCATGGTTCTGGAGGAACTTTGTCTCATTTCGCTGTGTACTGCACTAACTGTATATGGTTCAAACGACAATAAAAACCACTTGACTTGACTTCTGCCTGCCAGGAACAAACCCAAACACATTTGTACAATGGGCCCAAACTTCACTAATGTTTTCCCCATTTCTATTGCTAAAATTGGCATATAAATTTTCAGGAGGTACATGCTTGACTCAATGCTGCACATCCTAACACAGAAACTGATTGTGTGGAGCAGCACACACTTATTAATTACACATGATCCATGTCTCTGGAATAATAAACACGTCAACTAATTTACTGTACAGAGAATGAAGACTTCCCCCGCAAGCAGTGATCCTGATGTGAGAAAGATACATACAAGCTGTTATATCTCTTTGCATCGACTGAAAACACTCACTCACTTTAAACGGAACCACTGTCAAAAGTGAAACCACCTAAGAGAGACCCAGCATGTGCACGATAGACCGGGTTGGGAGGGTTACTTTTTAAATATATTCCACTACAGATTACAGAATATATGCTGTTAAATGTCATTTGTAACGTATTCCATTAGATTACTCAAGGTCAGTAACGTATTATAAATTCTTTGGATTACTTCTTCAGCACTGGTAGATTTTTTCACTTGTTAAAAATACATTCTCTGAAAAATCTAATTATCTTATGCAAAGTTGTTTCTAAAACAAGATCAAACTAATTGATCTTGCTTTAAGGATTTGTTTTACATTTTTTACAGGAAAACAACGCAAAAATTATTATAAAAAATAAGATTTTTGCTATAAATATCAAAGGTCTTACTTGAAAAAAACATTAATTATTATCCAACATAAATTTTCTTTATTAAAAAAATATGATCGTGCCTGGTAACATGCATGTAAACTGGCTACAAATAGCATTTTAACTTTACGCAAAATGCTAAGGTTTATTTATATTTCTTCTGCTCCAAACTTACTTCTTTGTCTGCTCGTTTGAATGTAACACATCATAAGAAAGTGTTTCACCACTGTTCAAATGCACTTTGGATCGCATCATTCATATGTATAAATGAAATAATTGACAATAAAATGCAAAGTAATCTCTCTTCAGTAATCAAAATACTTTTTGAATGTAACTATTATAATTACCAATTATTTACATTTTAACTGTAGTGTAATACAGTTACTGTATTCAGTTTATAAAAATACAGTTTGTATTTTAAATACATAATCCCATTACATGTAGTCCATTACTCCCCAACCCTGACAACAAGGTATACTTGTAGAGACTGAACAGCAACCAAAGAAAAGGTTCAACTTTATTTTACAGTGTCCTTGTTACAGTGTAATTACACAAATAATTACTGATTATTACTGATTAACAGCATGTACTTACCATTGGTTTATGTTAGGGTTAGTGGTGGTGTAGTGGTCTAAAGCACATACCTGGTAATCAGAAGGTCACTGGTTCGATCCCAACAGCCACCACCATTGTGTCCTTGATCAAGGCACTTAACTCCAGGTTGCTCCAGGGGTATTGTCCCTGTAATAAGGGCTCTGTAAGTCACTTTGGATAAAAGCATCTGCCAAATGCAGAAATGTAAATGTAAATGTAATTATGTATGACTGTTATTACTATAGTCATGTGTTATAAGAACTGTAAAATAAAGTGCTACCATATAGTCTGTAATGATGCATTGGCAATGTACAGTTTATCTTGCCAATAAAGTTTGATATGAATCAATATTATTAAAAAAAGTCCACTGGAATATGGCAGAAAATGTTGCCCAAATTGTCATGCAACATGTCCACTGACTATATGGCATATATCCATATAATTGTATTACGAATTAATGAATGTACACACGTCTAATTAACCCTATCTGCAAAAAGAAATAATAAAATAAAATAAAACATTTTAACACGGTCATACATTATTTAAATAATTAAAATAAATGATGACTAACCAATTTCTTGCAAGTTCTTAGAGACAAAGTATAAAGTAAATATATTTATGATAATTTTTTTATGTTTGTTGTAATGGATCATATCGCTACTATTTACAGAAAACTGTGTGATGAATTAGTTTAAAAAAAATAACGATTCACACCCCTAGTAAACACATTTGAAATTATGTAAACATGTCTGTTAGGAAAGGGGGTGCTCATCAGTAACTCGATAGAATGTGATCTTTGTCAGGATACTGGAGACTTCGGTAGCAACATGTCAACATACCGCATAATCATGTTGCATATAAAGAGATGTATAAGTGAGAGACAGGACAAATGCATTAAAATAACCATTGAACCAGACAATTAATGGCTAAAAAGGGCAGTTGGTAAAATCAAATAAGAATATATTTTTCAGTTCTCAAGGTAACAGCAATTGCCTTAATCAAATATGCGGGAAAAAGTAATTGTTGAGTGTAACACGGTTAAGGATGGGCAAGGAGGAGGCGAGAACCGGCTTGTCAACATAAATAATAACTAAATGAGAACTTAAACCAAAAGCACAAACATAACCACACATGACGGACATGCCCGTAGTTCTCTCTCTCTTGAACCATTGTCACCGGCCGCCTTTATCCCTCGCGGACCTCATCAGGCCGATTGGGGACCGGACGTGCGATATTCTGACCCGGCCCCGCCCCCCTCCGTTCCACACTCCTCCTGACGTTATCTCAGGCCGGGGTGCCACCAGTATCCCTGGGGTGGGGTGTATCTTACATCCCGCGTGGTCATCCCCGCCTTCCTCGCCCTGGGAGGAGACAGGAGGGGAAGACAACAACAGAAAAAAACTAAACAGGCGAGGGAAAAGGCCAACACGGTGCGACAGAGAGAGAGAGAGAGGAGAGAGAGAAAAAGCTCCCTCACCGGTTCTCTGATGTACTGTCGCGTGGTCCTCGAACACTCCTCCACACTCAGGCGGATGACAGCAGCTCCAACCCCGGGCGAACCGGAGTGAAACCGTCGACCCCCAGCGGGCAGACTGCCCCTCCGCTTCTCTGGCAGCAAATGGGGACACTCCTTCGCCCCTGGCAGCGGCTCTACCACTCCGGGCGGTCGGAGAGTTTCTTCCCTCCTCCCCTCGTGGACGGCGGTCTCCCTCGACCCCTCCGCATCTCTGGGGACAGCAGGGCACTCCTCCGCCCCCGGCAGCGGCTCCCTCGCTCCAGGCGGTCGGGGTATCCAGTCCCCACTTTCCCCGCATCTGGGCAGTCGGGCTACTCCGTCACCCGGCAGATGACAGCGGCGCTCCCCAGGGTGGACGGCAGTGTCGAGGACTCTGCGACGGGTATCCCTCCTCCTTCCCGGGCTTCGGCACCAATGTAACACGGTTAAGGATGGGCAAGGAGGAGGCGAGAACCGGTTTGTCAATATAAATAATAATTTAATGAGAACTTAAACCAAAAGCACAAACATAACCACACATGACGGACATGCCCGTAATTCTCTCTCTCTCGAACCATCATCACCGGCCGCCTTTATCCCTCACGCGCCTCATCAGGCCAATTGGGGACCGGGCGCGCAATATTCAGACCCTGCCCCCCTCCGCTCCACACTGAGAATTAAAGGTTATGCTTTAGACATGGCAGTTAAAGACAAGAAAATTAAAAGGCCCATTATTCCATAATAAAATATACTGTATGTGAAATAATTGCCACATTGTCCACTTCCAGGGACTTTAAAAATGGAATACAGCTAACAAGCTGTAGAATTAAACCAAAAGATTCAATAAACTCGCCATCAGATTGTCATGTGGTGTATACATTTTGATGAATGAGATTTGTGTATACATAAGAGAATCTGAAAGTCTTCAGTGGATACTGAATCATGGCCAAATAGACCTGTCCTAATGAAATGCCTGAAATGATGTTACCCAGAGCATAAAACAACAGGCCCAGTTAGACATGACTGAGTGTCCAGAAGTTTCCAAATGGAAACATGGTGTGGCCCAGATTATGTCCAACCTGTCTCTTTCCTTCAGCACTTAGCTCATGCCCATCCATTCTCTTCCAGTATATATCTCTCTCTACATTTTAATGTATTCTGCTATTCTCAGGTCTAATAGATAGATCGCTGCTTCTATTCCCTATGAGATTTAATGTTCCCTATTCTCTATGAGATGTAATGTGGATGAGATGTAATTTTCCTCAGGTGTCTCTAACTACCAAGTATTTATGGTCCCAGACATTTATTACTCTCCTCTGTAGCACTGGGACTGAGAGAGGTCTCACAGACCACCATGTTATAGTTGTAGGAGGTGGGGGGGTCTACATACATGACAGTTTACTGACATTGTTAGGTAGATGATAACCTGATAAGCCTCACAATTGATAACTGTATTGACTGTATTGATATGCACTCAGTGAGTCTCCCCTTAAGCAATAAGATTAAATCAGGTGAAATTTATGACAACAAAGGATGTAATTAGGCTTCAGAAAAGTCTGTACTTCTGCCTCCTGTGAAAGAATAAGATATGGGCCTTAAAGTTTAATGTGAGTAAAAGTCCCAACTTAAAGGAATGTTCTAGGTTCAATACAAATTCAGCTCAATTGATAGCATTTGTGGTATAATGTTGATTAGCACATAAATATATTTTGACACGTTCCTCCTTTTCTTTAAAAAAAGCAAAATCTGAGTATGGGGCCAATTTTTGAACATTAAAATACTCACTCTTTAAAATGTATAGTCACAAGACATAAATGATATGTGTGTAAACATGATTTTAGTATGATAAAATCTCTTACAATCCTTTTCTCTGTTAAGTTATAGCCAAATGTACAACTTTTTTTTACAACAACCATGACGATGTTATGTCAACACACCCTAAGATTACTGTAAAAATGACATTTTAAACAACTATACAGCTCAAATAATACACAAGTTTTATCAGAAGAATTAATGCAATGGATTTTATCAAATGATAAGCTTCACATTTCAGTGTTTAAAACTTCCAAACATTGGCTACATTCACTTTCATTGTCCACATTCACTTCCATTGTAAGTGTCTCACTGTAACCCAGATTTTAGCTTTATTTGAAAGAAAAGGAGGAACGAGTCAAAATAAATTGTTGTGGTAATCACGATTTGGCCACAAATGCTGTTGATTGAACTTAACTTGCACCCGGAACATTCCTTTAATGTGCATAGTCATTCAAGTAAGCCATCTGTTGATTTATTATAGGTTGATTTCACCTGTGACACTACTAAAACATTCTGCTGTTGGAGTTACCATCTAGCCTGACACAGCAACACTGGCTTGACAAATGCTGTGAGTTTGGGGTGGGACTATCAGTTCCAGTTCAGTGAACTTGTTTAAAACCAATAACATTCTTTTATGTTAAAAGATAAATAAAGAAATAAAACTGCATTGCAATGCACACCATATATCTTCTCTACTACTATTTGAAACTTTGGTAGCTTTGTATTTACAGTGTTGGCTTGACAAGGTTAGGGGCGCGGCCAGAAGGGTGGAACCAAATTAGCTTTGCCACCACACTTGCCACCCCAACTCAGACCCCGCTTGCCTCCTGGAGATGGTGCGCAACACATCCATGAAACGCCTCAGTAGACAAACCCCTTGTGGTCAGTCGCAATCCTCTGCAATACAACACCGCACATTTCAAAGAATTCTGTAGTTAAAACTACACATTCATTATAAATATTACCAAATTATTTATTAATAACACAAAACATGCTTTTTTAATGTGTTAAATGAAGACCTGTCTACATTTCTTGTTCTCTGCCAAATGCATTTCCTCATTATCAATTAAAATACCTTTGAAACATTTTCATTTATGAAATTGTTTACCATAATTTAATTTATTGTTGTGAGGCCATTTTCATTTCTTCCTTCTAATTGATATCATCTGTTTTTACGAATGAGATTGGAGATCTCCGTCTGCACAGTGTATTTTTGGAATGAACCAACACATCCTCACACGGTTCTACACCAGCACTGTAGAGAGCATCCTGACTGGCTGCATCACCGCCTGGTACGGCAATAGCACCGCCCACAACTGCAAAGCCCTGCAAAGGGTGGTGCGAACTGCCAGAAACATCATCGGAGGTGAGCTTCCCTCCCTCCAGGACATATACACAAGGCGGTGTGTGAAAAAAGCTCGGAGGATCATCAGAGACTCCAGCCACCCGAGTCATGGTCTGTTCTCACTGCTACCATCAGGCAGGCGGTATCGCAGCATCAGGACCCGCACCAGCCGACTACATGACAGCTTCTTCCCCCAAGCAGTCAGACTGTTGAACACTTGATCTATCAGGATCAGTAATTAGCACTGCACTTTATTAATCTATAATCACACACTGGACTGTCAACATATTCTCCTCAATTCAACTACTTATATATATTTCATATACTCCCACTTATTGTATATTGTGTATTCTATATTGTGTGTATTGTTTACTGTGCATTGTATATAATTATTGTGTTGTGAAAGTATGTGTACATTTGATATGTAAATTGTGTTGTGTAAATATATTGTTTATTGTAATTGGTATATGTCTCGTCACTGTCATGACTGCTATGTTGCTCGGAACTGCACACAAGAATTTCACCTACTGTTGCACTTGTGTACATGGTAGTGTGACAATAAAGTGATTTGATTTGATTAGATTTTTTATTAACAAACTGATGGACTTTTGCCAGAGAAGTCAATTAATTTATATCTCATTAATTCATAAAGACGATTAATTTCAAAATCCAGCTTATAATATGAACAACACAGTACATTTCCCTGCTTCTACGAAGAACAAAGAATCATTCAACTAACAGTATTTTCCTTAAAGTTACGAACAAGCTGATTGCAGCTGGTGCCCCTCAAGAATAAAGTTAATGAGCTGCTTCGCTTGTACTTTTTTATGAGTCTGTTTTCAAAATTATTTTCTCTGCTTAATTACTTTTTGAAGTTAATGGCCTCAAAGTTAAAAGGCAGACATCTGGAAACACTCTCATGGACGAGCTTTATGCAAAGATTACCCCGATGCAGAATCCTTCACAAGTGGACCCTTCAAAAAAATGCTACAAATACAGAAGCTTCAGCACCCAGAAAATGACACAGCGATTCTTTTACATATTGAGGAAATCAAGCAGCAGGAAGGGCAGAGCAACATCTGAACTGGAGTTGCAATTACATGCTTTGCTAAATGTGCAGTTTTGAAACTTTGTGTCAACAATCAAACTACATTAGTAACTCACTGTTCTGTGGTTGTGATGAGCAAGCATGAACATTTAAGTGGTCGCGTGAAATAAAGTGTGAGAGGGAAAACAAAAGCAGATGCAACAGAGAATGTAGCCGCAGACCGTGCTCTGTCCACTGTGATGTGGTGCTAAAAATACAACCAACATCCTCACCCGTGCTGGAGATTGCCTGCATCACTGCATGGGTTGAGGGTGGGAGCAGGAGGGAACATACCCCATCAGTGTTGATAATACCTAAACACTAACATGAATGGAGCACCCATGCAGTACAAAGACTAAAGGATGATACACACACTGCATGTTGCCTCTTTTTGATAAATATATGTTCAAAAAAACATGTGAAGCACTTGAACAAATTAGAACAGAATATTGTACATGCTGCTCTCATTTTGCTTCTTATAGCACTTTTGTAAAATGTGTTTAATTATGCTCTTGCTGAGAGGCAAGATCAGAGGAGGAATCCCCTGAGCTACCTCCCGTTGTCATCTAATACCCTTCAGCTCTTGCAGCACCTACTTGCCTAAATTTTATCCTATCTCTTTGCTGTTATATTCATCTTTCCAGTGCGCCTTGCAACAACAACATGACAAATCCATGATACTGAAGGCAGCCAATAATATATGTTATCGCCATGCCTCTGTCAAACATTGTCCTTCAATCAACATGCATTTGATCTTGTTGAATCCAAGTTTTATGCAGGTTTTACATTCTATGAATTAGCTGTTTGTCCTGTATGACTGCATGACAGTGAAGTACCAAGGCCACCATATTCTCACCAAGTTTGGAGAGATTCTGTAGAATTAAGTAAAACTATTCCACATGGCTTGTTGATGGCCTGAATGGAAATCCCTGAAGGTCAGTATACTGATTAGTTATCAAAAAAAGAGGCAAAATATCCACCTTAGATGATTCGGTCTTAATATCCACCAGAATTGATGGTCCATTTCTCTTTGCCAAGGTGCTATTATTGCCAGATGCTACCTTCTCTGTTATCCAGTCAACAAACGAATACCTTGAAACACAGGTTTGATAAACAGGAGGAGAAAAATCATGCTCATCTGGGCCACACTGCAGACAGACGGACAGTATTTAGAGACTTGCAAATCTGTCAGGCTTCGATGAGCTCTGCTCTGAGCAATGCATGCAGTTAATAACATTGTTACAATAGAGTAGTATACCGTTTTTGTTGGGATTATCTTGAAATGGGGGATCTAATGAATCTAAAATATTAAATACACAATACTGATGACTTACTGATGACAATATGATGACTTATAGCAACATGAGACAGATTTCAGATGTATGTGAAATATCTGTTATTGGGGATGCAAAAGGCAACACAGTTTTGTTGCAGCACAAAGATGAGAAGGCATACAGTATGTAAAGAACATTATTGCCATAGTTTATATTAGAAGTTTTAGAATTAAGCTATTTTATGCAAATCAAATGACACACTCACATATCAAGAATGTGTGTGCTCTCTAATACCATGGCAGAAAAACACAAGTATTTTAAACTTTAAATGTGCACCTTTCGTTAGTACTGGGACATTTGAGAACCACTACTGTGGACAGAAAACATTTTCTATGCTGACCTTTTTAGTGGGGGTTTCTGCAATAATTGTATAACCTCAAAGGCCATTGTAAACCTCTAATGATATGAACATACAATTCCTTTTCTTGGGACTGTTTAATTAGCTGGGGGGTATGGTGGGGTAATCAAAGCTCTGATTCAA